>NW_028227256.1:19840430-20335430 GCF_978045245.1 Mus caroli
ATTAAAAAACAACTGTGACATGTACATTTAAAAAAATGGAGCTTCCTGGGAGTTTAATAAACTTGGCAATAACTTACAGAATCATATAATTGTAGTTAATTTTACTGCACCTCTGTATTTCCTGGTGCAAGCCAGAGCAAAAATGCTATCTTAATTAAGCAATTAATTAATTAAAGTGAATGAAACATTCTTGAAAACTCGGAGACCCTAGAGGGTTGGATTAGAGGAAATAGAATCCAGAAGCAGAATCGAGGAATACCTCAGCTAGCTTGTGCTAGGAGTATCCGCTGGCCTTGGATCTCTCGGTGTCTGAGGTAACAATCCACATCATAGCAGGAGTAACAAAATACTCAATGGCTCTATCTGTCATATAGTGTCAATAAAAGACAGTTCAGAAGCATTTTAAAATGAATGCTAAGTATAAAATAAAATACAAGAAAAGGGTGAATATATTGCTGGGGGGAAAATCAAGGAAGCTGGAATTAATCTACTTTTTTTAATTAAACGATTTTTAACCTTCCCATTTCGCCCATTAATCATCTCTTATGGGTTTAAATATACTCTTTGCAAAACAAACATTTAATTCATTGACTTCAGCCCTGGGTCTTAATTTTCTAAACAAAAATATATGGTGATAGAGAAACACTGTAAAAATGTTAATTACCAGATGAAAAGGTTCATTTAGGCTTGAACAAAGCATATTGTAACATCGTCCTGAAGGGAAAATAACAGGGGGTGCTCAAACTTCACCAGGAACTGCACAGCCAACGCAGCATCCTCTGCCTTTCTAAATATGCTCTTCTGCCTCATCCACAGTTTCTGTTTGGTCTGTAACTCCTCGGAGCCTACAAGTAAATTAAATAACCTCCACGCAGCCACTCACATAAAATGAGAAGCGCTGAAGGCACCCTGAGAGGGTAGCAGCTCTTTCAGAAGAAGTTCATGCCAAGTTTTGTCTACCTACATCTGTGCAACACCTCTCCCTGGGAGCTGCCCTGAGGGAGATGACACAGAGTTGGATGCACCCAGCAGGAGTGAGAGAGCCCAAGGGCCAAAGGAGAAAAAGAGAAATCGCTCCTCCCTACCAATGACTGGCTGGGAACATGGGGGTTCCATTTATCTCTTCTGGCAAAATTCATCCGAGGCTCTCTCATATTTCTGTCGCCTGGAATGTGGAGGAGTAGAAAGCAAAGGTTGAGAGACATTAAAAATGCCCAAAGCTCCCCAAATTACCCACTAATTCTTGCTGAGAAGAATAAAAGCAGAAACTCAAAGCAAAGAGTGCATCTTTTAATTGAGGCAGGGAGAGGGGGCACTAGTCTCCCTTTAGCTGAGTGTCCCAAAAAAAAAAAAAAAAAAAAACAGAAAAAAGGAACACCTCCATCATTCCATCTCAAAAACCTTACCAATTTTATGGGGAGATTTATCTGCACCTCATATAATAAGGGCAAGTGCCAGTCTCTTTAAATTTGTAGCTGAAAACAAAAGTCAGTATGAGCTTCCAGAGTTAGTCTTATGTCATTGCCATCCCAAGTACAAAGAGAATGCCTTCTCTTTCAGATAATTTTCAAAACACTGGCATAAGAAATAGACTTTAATTACCACAATTTCAGCAGCAAACAAAATGCTATTACACTCACTATTACACTTTTCTTGTGCTATTACACTTTTCTTGTGAGTTAAAGGAAAGAACTCATTATATATATAAAATATTATATATCATGTATCATGTATCATACACATACATACTACATGTCAAACTTCCTTATTTTATCTTTCTTCTTCATCTATATAATATACATAGCATATATATATGCACACACACACACACTGAGATAGAACTGGGTGAATAAATGTTGGGCTAGGATGGGGTGGGAATGTTCAATTCTTTTGCTATACCTTTGATGATTTTTGATTACTTTTATTATACCTTTGATTTCAGCAAAGATGGAGAAATGTAATAAATATCTCTCTAAAATACTTAAGATATATCCTAATCATTCCTAAATTTGCATAGAAATACCAATGTATGTCAACACTTTTTTGATCTAATACTACAGTAGACATACACATTTTTAAATGTTTTAATTTATTTACTTTTTTTTTTTGAGACAGGGTTTCTCTGTAGCTCAGGGTGGCCTCAGTTTTACAGCATTTTTTTGTTTTTGCCTCAACCTTCACAATGGCTAAAATTACAGGCATGAGCTACTCTGCACAACTTTAAACAATGGCATTTCTAATACATCTGTGTGTGTGTGTGTGTGTGTGTGTGTGTGTGTGTGTGTGTGTGACGCGCTCCCATCAGCACAGATGTGTTCATTTGTGTTTGTTTGTGTGACTGAATGTGTATAGCCATGTGGAAGCAAGGAGGCAACTTTAAGTGTTAGTGTCTGCCTTCCGTCCTAACTGATACAGGGTCTCTTGCTTGCTGCCCTTTATGGCAGGATAGCGGGGAAACTCCCCTGTCTCCTCCTGCCATCTCACCACAGAGTCACCAAAATACAGATGTGTGATGTCATATAAAGCTTTCCATGGGTTCTGGACATCCAAACACCAGTCATCATGTTTGCAGAGCAAGCTGAGCCCATGAAAGACATTTTATATCTAATATCTCATTTAGCGGGTATTTTATCATTATTTACTCGGAAATTTAATGTAGTGTGGATTAGAAAAATCCCTGAGAGAAGAATTTGAATATTCTCACATAGAGTATTCTCATGTTACAAACTCAGGGCCGCCTATCGCTCCAGTGCACACAGGCCATATGAGGTATATATGTAAATTCCCATGCATTCGTCTGAGATGATAAATCTAAGAAGTGAGTCAGAATATTTCATTGCTAAAACAACAAATATGAAGGATTACATACATCTGTATGCATAATACAAGGTAAATCTATGTAACAGTATGAGATAATAAGGTTTATTACCCTAGCTCGAGAGAAAGCACCCAGATTCCAATACATGTTCCCACACTGTGCTAAAACCACTACAATGAATAAAAGTATTTGGGCATAGCACAATGTAGAAAACGAAGCTCTAATTGTGATTCAAAATTCCTTTATATAGTATATCAAGATAGCAAGTTCTGGACTTTTAAGCTAGAAGAAGGTCCCCTCAGTACATCATACTCTAAGAAAAGTGAATACTGGGTGCCCAGTACTATTTAAATCCAAAACATTATAAAATAGTATTGCGGTCAAAAGGTGTTAAGGCTGCCTGGGTATCAGAAGTTGTGCAGATAAGCACTGCTATCTTACTGACCCTATTTCAAAGATAAGAAAATGTTATAACAGAGACCTAGGTTACCCCAATAAGCATTAAGTGGTATGTGACAGAGCCATGCATTAAACTATAGGCTTCTTTGGGGCTCCAGAACAGTAGCAGAACATGGCCCACAGAATCAACTAAGCAGGGCTCGAGGGCTCACAGAGACTGAACTGACAGAGCCCTTGTTTGGGTCTTAGGCAGGTCTTCTGCATATATGTTATTGTTGTGTAGCTTGAGTTGTGGGACTCATGTGAGAGTGGGGTGTCTCTGACTCCTCCCGCTCTAGTCCAGCCTTGCTACATCCAGCCATGATATGAGGTTTGTGCCTAGTCTTATTGCACCTTGATATGCCATGTTTGGGGATATCATGTATTCTCTCCCTCTTCTCTCTTCCTCTCCTCTCTTCTCCTCCCCTCCCCTCCCCCTTCCCTCCCCCTATCCCTCTCTCTCTCATCTAGGTTGGTATCTCTTGTTTTGAATCTTTAAGCTGTTTTTTTTTTGAAGATCTGAAGGGGTTTTTTTTTACTAAATATTTTCTTTTTTTTTTTTTGAAGCATGATTTTTTATTAGATATTTTCTTTATATACATTTCAAATGCTATCCCGAAAGCTCCCTATACTCTCTCCCCACCCTGCTCCCCTACCCACCCACTCCCACTTCTTGGTCCTGGCATTCCCATGTACTGGGGCATATAAAGTTTGCAATACCAAGGGGCCTCTCTTCTCAGTGATGGCCGACTAGGCCATCTTCTGCTACATATGCAGCTAGAGACACGAGCTCTGGGGGTATTGGTTAGTTCATATTGTTGAATCTTTAAGCTGGAATATGTATTGACTCCAGGAAACTACAAACAAGCCACTGGTGGGTAAGATATAGGCAAAAAGAAAGTTCAGAGGGAAATATAAGAGGCAGAGAAGTGCAAGCAGCGAGGTTGGGTGGGAGATGAGGAAATAAGATGTTGGTGAGAATGAAGGATGCTTGTGAATGGAAACCTATGTTCTCCCACCCCCAGAAAAAGTCAATTAGAAGAAAGAGTAGGAAACAGATGCCATGATGGGAAAGGGCAGAGGGAACAACTCAGGGTTTAACGTGGAAATGGGGACTGGGGAAAGGAGAAACTGGTAGAGTAGGTTACTCAAAATCAAGTATACGTGAAGAATCATACGGGAGTCCACAAGTTTAAAGCTACTCAAAAAATAAGATACACACGCATGCAAGCACGCATGCATGCACACGCGTGCAACACACACACACACACACACACACACACACGGGAGGGGTGGAATATGAACAGAAATACCCTGCATGGGTAGACAATGATGCTCCCCAAAAATACGAGTTACATGGGTTATTAAATTATGAAATGAAACCTCCATACCAGGCACAGAGCTGCTCCCTATGAGGGTTTGGCCAGGGAGTCCATAAAGATACCTGAATCAGTGCACACTACTCTCATTGCTCTTGGCTACCCAACATATATCAAAAGTCCCCTAAAGGCTTCTCTCTTGTCAAGTAAAACAAACAACATAAGTAAGAAAAAATAGCTAGGTATGGTGGTACGTGTCCCTAATACAGCACTTGAGAGGCTGAGGCAGAGGGCTAACAACCTCCTGGGCCAGCCAAGTACACAGAGAGACCCTGTCTCAAAAAATTATTTGAATATATAAAAAATCAAAAGCATAATGGACCAAGCTATTTGGAACCATATTGAAAATATACCTCTCAGGGAATAATTAAGGGTTCTAAATAAAAAATTACAAAATGTCAATTCAGCATGACTAGAACAAATGTCACTGCAAAAGAAACCACTTCCTATTTCATAGTCTTTGCTCATGATCTATTTCTTTAAATAACACTCAATTCACCAATATTCATAATAACCAAAGGTGACACATTCCCTTGGAGTTTGCTATAACAGCTCTATAACCCTACAGAGGAAGCACATCCAATCAGCTGTTAAAAATTGTTTACATTTGCTGGAACGATGTGGTGTGAAGGAGCAATGCCAGAGAAAGAAGATAAAAGTAAACAAAGAAAAGGAAGCCACTGGGTAAGACCAAAGAAGACCTGTGATGGTGACTTACCCACAGGTCTTCCCTTGATAACAATGAAAGCCTGATAGAGTTAAAATAATCTTCAGTAAGAAAGGAGTCAACTGTTATCTCAGTTGCCAAGTTCTTCAACTGATACCTTCCAACACTCTGCTCCAAAAGGTTGTGAGGCATCTGACACTCACCACAGATGCGGTTCTTTGATCAGTACATTGCATATGAATGGAGTACTTGCCATCCCACAACTGGACAGTCACAAAATTCCTGTCCACATATTAACAATGCCATCTAGTCTTCAAAGTACAAAGATGTGTGTTTTTGTGTCTACGACATCAACTGTGCAATGCTGTTCGATAAACATTTGTTGAGATCTTCTTATGCACTGGTCACAGGAAGGGGATTGCAAAACCCATGACAATTAATAGAAGACATCGACTTGAAAGGAGCTTTTAAGACCAGAGAATGACTTAAGGCACATTGCATTTTTAATTAAAAATAAAATCAATATAATACATTGTGATCATTTGGTCTAACTGTAAATATCAAATCAGTAAATGTGTTATGCTTTAGACTCCGACTGAAGTTAGTCATGCTCTCATTAAAATATTCCTAATTAAGTGTGCCTTTTTAGAGGATTTACCTTTAAAGATCTATTATTTACATCCTCCCACACAGGCAGGCAAATGTCTTTGGAATGCTGTCTTTCAGAAAGCCATGAAAGACCAAGTCAAGAACATAACAGACCATCCAAAAATCATATTTTAATTTAACTTGTAAACCAAATATTTATTTCCTTGTACATTCTGGTCAACCTGCTTTCTCTTCTACAGTCAAAAGCAAACAGCTCATTCTTTGCTCTCAGAATTTGCTGACTGCCTTTCTATGGTCGGAATAACCAACCCACTCTCCCTCCCACTCACATCATTAGCAGCCTGGGGTGACTCTAGTCCACGACTTTTGAATCTACTTGTTCATTCATATACACTATTTCAAAGAACTGAGCACCTGTCATGTGTGTTTATGATGGATACAACAAAAATTGATGCCAGCATCAGCAGTGTACTCTGTACAGATCCTGAAACCGGTGAGAGAAAAATGCTATGAAAATATGCTCGCAGAAGGCAAGTACAGAAACCAGCCTGGAAAGTTTGGGAAGATGTAGCAGATGAGGTGTCATTTAAGATGATTTCAAAGGCCAGGGTAAATTTAGATTAACAGCAAAAAAAGGGGGCGGGGAATCTGATCAAGAGGAAGGTGAGAGTGGAGTTGCCAAGCAATGAGCAGGCAATGGAAATCGTCCAACACCATGGGAGTCCGGTTGTATGGACAACCATGAGTTGGATACGAAGCCTGAACTCTCAACTTCATCCTGGAGTACAGAAAAGATACTACCTATGAAACTCAAAGACTCACATTTAGGCAAAACACTAATCAATTTATGACAGTGGCAGTAAGTCTGAAACACCTACAAGACATCCACTTAGAGATACCAAAAAGGTGTTGCAAGAAGAATTCAGAATTTAGCAGAAATTTCAAAATCTCTGACTATATCGATCTGAGCATCTTTGGAATGTATGCACAATTGAAGCCACCAGACAAGACTTCTACTATTTGCAAAAAGAAAGGGATAGCAGGCTATAATAGAACATTTAAGAAGGACAGTATTTGAGATTCAATATTGGGTTAGAATAGAGGCATACAGAAAATTTGAAGGCAAAGAAGGAAATGGAAGTACAGGTAGCAGAGAAGAGGGGACTTCAAATGACCTTCAGCTCCTCCTGGATGTATTACTAACCTATTCTTATTATTTTTCTAGGGTTTACCAACTATCCAATACCTACTTAATATGCTCTAGAATTGGATGTGTTTGATTTTTCGTGTGCAGGGCCCAGAGGTGTTCATTGTGCTGCCTGTATGGAATGCAGAAGTAGTCACTGGCTCTTTACCGGTCGTAGCTGTGTTCTGTATTGACTAGCTGAAGCTGTTGAATAGCTAAGCACCATGGGATTTCTTTCTCCTGCCTGGGCCTAAACAGGTCTCAAACCTTTTAACACTAGAATCAAGTTTTTAACCTGGGTCAGCTATATTAAGTGGCAACACTTGGCTTAGGGTATAAAAAAAATCTACAAATTTAAATTATTTGTATAAAAGTTTAACCTTTTAAATTATACTTTCATTAAAAAAAAACAGTGATGATTTCAGACATAACACCAGAGTGGAAGCTATTTATAACTTATGCTTTTACCAAGGTTTAATAACCAATAAAAATGAGATTGCTTATTTCAATATATTTCTATTTCAAATATCAGGATGTAAGATATATCCTCTCTTATTTTCAGAAGGAAGGGATTAGGAAAGAATACTTAATCTCCACTATATTACAATACAGAGACAACCAGGAAAGATAAATCTGCTAAGCTGTGTGAAATATAAAAAGGAAAAGCCACTGGATGTCCTTACTTTGTTCTCATCGGTGTCTTCCCAGACACAAAGTAATTCTCCTGACCTTAGAAGACCTCCACACATGTACACATACTACCTTATATTTTGGGAAAAAACTGATACTTTGACTAATACAGACCATGTATACTGTAACTATAGTCTAATTTTTCTAAAATAAAAACTGCAAAGTAGAAAATAAAACAACCAGCCACCTATTAAAGAGGTTCTCTCTCTCTCTCTCTCTCTCTCTCAAGAGCAGGTGCTGGAAAGATGGCTCGGCAGTGAAGATCATTTTCTATTCTTACACAAGACCCAGGTATAGTTTCCAGGACCCACAGCTGCCTAAACCTCTGGATCCAGAGGACTGGTGCCTGTGGGCATGTGCACACACAGTGCACATGCATTTATTCAGGCGATGTGCACACCTACTCATAAAATAAAAAGTAAATAGATCATAAAATGAGTATAAAGGACAAGTGCAATCACAAGACCCACAACAATTGTTCAGCAATAACAGACAAGTTTAAAATAACTCTGTATTTTAGTTACATTTCTCCTCCTGTGATAAACACCATGACCAAAAGCAGCTTGGGGAGGAAAGGGTTTATTTCGCCTTTCATGTTATGGTCTATAATAGAAGGAAGGAGAAAGGTCGAGGTACAAATGAGGCGAGAGCTGAAGCAGACACCACAGAGGAGGACTGCTTTACAGGCATACCCCTCATGGCTTGCTCATCCTGCTTTCTTACACATCCATGAACCACCTGTGCAGGGGTGGCCCCACCCACAGTGAGCCAGCCAGGCCCTTCCATATTAATCACTAATTGTGGCAATGCTTCCTCACAGGCTTGCCTACAGGCCATTCCGACAGAGGCATTTTGTCAGTTGACTTTCTCTCTTCTCAGCCGATCCTAGTTTGAACAAAATCCTAGCCTGACCACTTGGCTTCTCGAAATCAAGAGTGTTAGTCAAAGATCAGTGATCTTCAGGTGCAGTAATACACATTGAAAAGAAAACAAACTATGCATGCCTTAGGTAGTACAGCAAACCTTCATCGGGGACTGCTACTGTAGTGTCTTACTTGTGACTATATATCCATATGAAATATGACAGGCCATTAAAAGAAACTAAATAGCGTAAGGTGTCTATCTACATGGCAGTATGGACAGTTTAGTTGGTTTTCAGTGCACATGCCTTCTCTATATAAACATGATAACATCTTCCAGACAAGTAACTTAACTTAATGATGAGCAATAAAAAAGTACTAAACAATGTATAAATGATTAACTGGGTATTATCATCCATATTATCTCAGTTTCATTCACTAGGCTTCTTTAAAATAGCTGATATTCTAATTAAATTCCTTTCAACAATATTACATTATCTTACAACTTAAACTTCAAAGGGATTATCAAAATATTACTTTCTAAAATCTATTTAAATGAATTTGCATACCAGGGATATGGTCTCTAAACTATAGTCTGTTTTGCATTGATAGTCCTGTGTGAAGTTGTAACTGACAACTATTATTTAAAAACAATTGAAACTTTGGATACAGCCTTCCTATAAAAAAAGCACCCACTGAGATCATATGAAATGCAATGTCTTGTTTTCAGAAAACCATTACTATTGGCCAAACAATGGTTTCCAAGATTCTATATTTCTTGTTTGCATTGCTTAGTGTTCTGATAAATTTTAAAACTTTTAATTGCTTGCTTTTTAGTGGTTTGATACAAATAAGTTGAGGCAGGGGGAAAAAAACCAACTTATAAAGAGGAAAAGATGCTCTAATTTGTTGTCTTAAGTAGATACTTAAAATTGACAGTATAAAACACTGTCCATAGCAAAAAATAGTATAAAAAGGCAAATCAGCAGTTAAGACACTTTCCTTTTAAGCAGTTTTCTCTCATGTAAGTATAGGGAGCTTTCACATAATAGCAACAGAAATAGGAAAGCCCCAAGCCACTTCTGCAGTATAACCCCTTGCTGTCAGCTATTTGACCTAGGTCAAAAGAAACACATATAAACCTGATATGAGAATGTGAGATTATACCTGCAGAAACCACTGGGCATTTAGTACAGAAATTTTAAAAAGTTAGATGCACGTGTTACACCATCCAACAGAAAGCTAAACAGATAAAACTAGTTAATAAGTAGCCCCCCATTCAATGGTAAAAATGAGCCATTTATTATACTCCATGACAGAGAAGTTAACACTTTTGTGTTTTAGTAAAAGATAAGAAAACTACCTTGAGCCAATTTCTCTTCTCCACTTGAATTGTGCTTGCCTTGTTGTTATCTCAAACTTTACCATTTCCCCATCATGTTTTTGTGCTACAAACATTGATAACCCAGTTAATGAGAAATAAAAACATAATTTCAGATCAGACCCTGTGATGATTTTAACTTTGAATTCCTTGCCAGATTCCCACCTTAGTGTGACTACAATCCTAGTCACAGCACTCACAAGACTGTGAGCGGGGCCTATTCCAGCAAGCTCTCCTCCCCACGTGCCCAATATTACCCTCAAAAATCACAAGAAGGGGCTCAGCCTTATTTCAGAGCATTAAGGCAATAAGAGCAGTTTCCTTGGGTATGGTAATTTGAAATTTAAAGATGTTTCTATTTTACCATGTTAAATGACCATGAGATACAAGAACAGGCCTAACAAGTCTCACTGTGTATAGCAAGCCAAGAAACCAAATGGGATGACTTGGTAGCGTTTATCCCTATAGAAAATGGTAGCATTAAGACCAATACTTGGTAGGGCATGGTGGTACATGTCCTTTAATGACAGTATTCAGGAGGCAGAGGCAGGTGGGTCTTAGAGTTGGAGCCTGGTCTACAGGACATCCAGGGTTACACAGAGAAGCTCTGCATTAAAAACAAACCAACCAACAAACAAACAAACAAACACACTGAAAACTCAAAACCTCAATCAGTATTATACAGAGCAAGTCACTGGTCAACCTTTCAGACTGTGGAAGTTTTTATGTGGTTGGAACCACACGTGCAACAAGCTATACGAAGAATGGTGTCTCTATTCTACTCACATACTCCGTTGCCTGACCAAATTTTAACACCTGAACTTTTCATGCCTGGCCTTCTTGTTGAATCAACTATCATACAGTTCTATGAGTAGAAGTATCCTGCCTGGGAAAATTCAGAATAACGTGGCTGACAGAGACTTGCAGTCAAGGAGGAAGTAGCAGAATGGTACCGTGTTAGGGAGACTTGTGTGCAAAAGACCAAGTAGGCCAGGAGAACAGAAGTTAGAGAGGAGAGGCATGTGCTCAGGCAAGCATAGGGGACCCCACCAGCCATATGCACTTCTGCTGCTGCTTGGGAGGTCACTGGATTCTCAGAACCAAATGCTGTGAGCAAGGGGCCAAGGGGCCAAGTTTCTAAAGGCTCCACTAATGTTAGGAAACAAATCAACAAACAGGATGGAGCGCATGTCAAGAGCTGAGCAAATGACACATGGTATTTGTAAGCACCCAGCAAAATGTCGGATAGATATAAAGGAAACAGTACATGCTAGCCTCCTATCCCCAACAGATGAACAAAACAGCCCACAAAACCCATACCCACACTTATACTATGGACTTTAATAAACAGCGAAGGCTGGAATCACCAGGTAGGAGTCTGAGGTTCTATTATTCTTGTTGCTTGTGCCTCAGGGAAATTTTCTCCAACCCTCTAGACCAGATCTAGAACATGCAGACTGATCTCAGAAGATCCAGTGTTCAAAGTTGTTTAAAAACAGAACATAGACCATTAAGGTAAATGAAATTCAACACAATGGCACTTATAATCCACGCAGAACAAGCTCATCCATATGCTTCTTATAGACGTGGGAGAATAGAGTGGTTTCAGGAATTCACACCGAGAGCTTTCTAGGAGGTTTTGGACTGATTTACACGAGTCAGCCTTCCTGTTGAACGAGTTGAACAAATAACCTTCAGGAGAGGTTGTGTTTCTATTACTCAGGTTGGCAGCAGCCCAAGGATCACACCCATTTGCAAAGCATAGCGGACCTCAAATATGGTAATGTAAATACATAAACGGTAGTGTCCTATTGAGAAAGCATACACACAAGTTAAAAATACATCACTTTGGATCAACCAAAAAACAACGGTTTTGTACCTTCCCATTATTTCTGACACTACTGTGTTTTCTTCACTTTTTAAAAAAATCTTCTCTTTTCTATATTTTCTCCCACGGATGTTTGAGAACTTCCACAGTGTGTCTGTACATTTGTTAAGACAGGTTTTTTTTTTTTTTTGAGAGTGAGATTCCTAAACAGCACAGGGTTAGCTTTCTCTGAGTCAAAGCCCACTTACTACCAGTGTGGAGCAGGAGAAAGGCAGCAAGTGTGCTCTCTCCTACAGTCTCTTCTGCCCAATAGGACATCTTGAATTCAAAGACCCTGTTTACATCTCAGCCACTATCTCTCTTCACTATCCATCTTTCCCCCTTTTCTTCTCATCCATCCTTGCTTGAACAATAGTGTAGCACATACCTGGCCTAACGTGTGTGCCAATAGAAATACATCTACATTACAATCACCTCCTCCTCAAATTTCCCTAGTTCATTCTTTTCCTGCTTGGCAAACTGATGCTTCTGGGAAACAAGCCCTTTCAATACATTTCGAAGTACAACATGATATGTGTGCACAGAGAGGAAAACTAAAGTAATGGAGAGTTCTACTTCATCTTTTCTCCCCAAGCAGGTTATATTGACAGATGTTTGAAAACCAAGGCCACAGTACCACCCCCCCAGCAAAAAGGCACAGATGCCCAAAGTTGTCTTTGTAAACCAAGTCACATCTTGAGGGGCAGAATATGGAATGAGTAAGAAACCCCACAAAATCTAACAATTTTCTAACCCATGTTCATACAGGAAGCGGGAGAAATCAAATATAAAAAGATGCCCAGTTGCAAATGTCTTTGCACTGTACTAATACAGTTTTCATTATCTTTAAATTGAAGGACATTCCCTTCCCCTCAATCCACAGGAAGGTTCTGTGCACCAGCAGAAGTGAACTCAGCCCTGCTCCATTAAGACCAGCAGCTGATTTTCTCTGTTAGCTTAATCTGTCAAACCACTTGATTGAATTGAAAGCGAGACCAGAAATTCATGTAAGGAAAGGATAAATGTTAGAAGTGTCTCCTTGGTTGAGAGACGGTGTCGTGCTTGGGGAAGTGGCTGCATTTGTTGTGAAAGTCTGGGTTGAAGCCTTGTTGAGCCATGGATGTGACTCAATTTAGAGTATCTCTGAAACCCTCAGGATAGACTAACGATTTGAGACTTGCCACACCTGCCATATCTTCTGCACAGGATACTGAGTGGATTCAAGCACACAGTCTAAGTCAACACATTTCACCCAGCCAATTTTTTTTTCTAATTGTAAACAATGTTACTTAAAAATTAGTAGTTTTTTACAAAACTAATGTGACCATGAGGATAAAATACTTACAACCTCACGTAATATTTTTAAATTCTTGTAGCCAATTAAAGTAACTGCTGGACTGCAGTAAATATTCAATAAGTGTTAGCCAATTTTAGTAACCATTTCAATATGGATTGTTAATGTCCATCACTGAGCCATCCCCTCAATCTCTGCTTACTGTTTTCCCTTTCTCTTCTCTTCCTATTCCGAAACTCTTCTCTCTTTGAAGCTTTTATTTAAGAGACAGAATAAGATTTTCACCTCTAATGAGATCTTCCCTGATTTAGGGCTCAGATAACACAGTTTTCTGTCTTTGTAATATATTGACCCATGAGGCCTGGTGACAGGTACTTGAAGGAACATTCATTGAAAAAGTGGAGTTTCAAAAAAGTTCCAGGACACACTACACACACACACACACACACACACAACCAAAAATTAAGACCCATTTTACAAACAGTTACGTCAATCATAAAATATAATTCTTGAGAGCCAATTTTTTCTAATTATAAACAATATTACTTAAAATTAGTAGATTTTTACAAAACTAATGTGACCATGAGGATAAAATACTCCCAACTTCATGTAACATTTTTAAATTCTTGAACTGGAAGTAAAATGATTTTTCCCTAATTAAACCTATTTAATATCATTATCGAATCTAGACTTCAGCAGTAACTTGCAGTCAAGGCTAACTATACAAATATATTCTGATTTGTATTTGTTAGATGGTTCTACAATATCCATCTACTTTTTCATTCTCTCTATGAATGTTTGCTGTTCTATCTTGTGGAGAAGAATTCACACACAGTCGGCAGTGCAAGGCAAAGGTATTGCATTTATCACAAAAATATATTTTAAATCCAATTTCTCTGTTCCCAGAACTTCAGTTTTGTTTGGGTCTTTTGTAAAAGAAATTTCTCAGATATGTGATATGATGGAGCAAGTATTACCACAGAAACTTTTCTTTTAAGCAAAGGTCTATGAAAAGCATTATTTTTTTTTTCCTGGTCATTTTCCTTGGCAAGTTTAGAAAAGGCAGCCACCCATGTCTAGATGTCAGCAAAGGCCGCTTACACATGTGTCGTCTGAATGGCCCCTATGATCCCCAGTTTCCAAGACATAAAATTCCTTCTGTGAAAAAAATAAAATAAAGTGTAGCACTGTCTCACTAACTGCAGACACCATGACAGGCTTACAGAGAAGAGCAGCAGCGTTCCAAAACACTTGCCAACCCACCACTGCACAAGAGGCCAGGACTTTAGCAGAGGAGGCCAATTGATAAAGTTGATGCAGAGGTCCAGGGTTATTGAGAGCTGTTGTATAACAGCAGTACACGCTGAGATCTTCTGTGAAATTGTGCCATAAAGGAAGAGTATTTACAAGCCCATGGAAAGCAGTGACAAGGATATGCCAGACGGGAGCAGTTGGGCAGAGCTTTTAATGTGCTTGTCCATGTAAACCCATATAGTATTATCATTGACCCTAGGTGGTCAGCAGGTTTGCGATTCTGCCCTAAACTCATCCACTCCAACTTAAAACCTTCACCCTCTACAATGCTTCCAACAGCCAAGGAAGAGGCATTATGGCCACTGCTTGTACTGTGACCCCCTTTCCTATCTGGACTCTATCAGGGAACAGCCCATATTTATCATTAGCTGCTGGAGGCCTCCATCTACCTGCTGTCTGCAGCAAGCACCAACAGGAACAGCAGCGAATCTGCAAATGCTAGCCAATAAGACAGTGTCTAGGACAGGTGGCAGGGGCTGCAGTAGTGAGGACAGATGGACCAACAACCTGACAGACAGACAGACAGCAGCACCATTAAGACATCATCCATTACTTCCAGGCTCAGAAGAGGGGAAGCCTGCAGCATGGGGTTGGGGGGGGGTGTCATTCTTTCACTAGGGACAGGAAGCACATTAACGAGGGTTCTGCCTCTCTCAAGCTGGCAGGCTTAAAGTATTTGGTTTTTTGGTTTTTTGGTTTTCCCCCGGATGAGAAGGAGCAGGGAATTCAGAAACCTGCAGCTCTTATAGAGCCAGGCTAGCTCTGGCCTTCTAAGTTAACAGCCTTTTATTTTCCCAGAGTCTATAATGAAAGAGGAGAATCACTGAATCCCTACTGTTTTGCTGTGGCCTGACAGCCACATCTCTCCCTCAATATAGCCCTCCCTACTCTACAGCAGTTGCTTTTGCTCAGGGGACCCACAGTCTGTGGTTGCAGCTTTCCCTATGCCTCTCCTGTTAGGCTCAGCTGCACTGAAAAGAAGATGCCTTCCCAGACAGCACCTTCCCTTCAGGAGGCAATTTTAGGGAGTTTGAGAAAGGCCATGATGGGTGTGCCCTGTGCCCTGGTATCACCCCCTGCTCCCTCTCTAGACTTCCCTGCAATCAGCTAACTCTAGATGCAACAGGTTCCCTTTGGCTCTTCATGTCATTTGCTTGCCCCAAATCCACCTTCTGCATAAGCAGAGGATACCAAGACATTGGTACCAATCAGGGAGTCTACATTCCACCACCCCAGAGAGGAAAACTTTACTAAAGGGAAGGCTGAGTTGAAATCCCCTTCCACTTCACTCCACGGGCGAGGCTAAGAAGCCAAGGCCAGTATGTATGGCAGTCCTTGCAAGCAGTTCTGAAGCAAAGGGTAGCACAGTTTCACAGACTCTGCACTACCAATAATCAACCCTATCCCCTCCTCATGCCCAGGAAAATGGGGGCACCAGGCACGGGTGCCCTAAAGGGTGGATGCGTTCTGTAAACAGGGAATGTGTAGATATTTAATCCCCGACTGCTTCCTTTGGGAAATGGAAAGGCCCCAGAGGTCTCTTAGAAGCCAATAATGAGGAACCCTTATTTTATTTCAGGCCAGAGTTACCAATCAGCTGCTGTCATTACCAAAAAAAAACTTTGTATTGCCAGTGGCCTTGCATGCGGATAAGAAAATGTGTCTTCATACAGTTATTCTGTGTAGAAGACTCAGAATCAAAGGTTAAAGGGAAGCTGGGAATGCAGGTTACCAAAGATGGCAACTGCCCAAAAAAGACCCAACCTTTGCATTGTAAAATGAATGAGCACCAAAACAAACACTAAAAATAAGCCTTTTTATTATATAAATACCAGCAAGCACCCTTCACTGTTGTAACTCAGATCTGCTCAACAACTCCGAGGAGGAGCTGCCCTCACCATCTCTACCTCCACCCTTTTCTCCACTCATGCCCTGGTCCCTAATCTGCCCTCAGCCCACAGCTCCTACCATTGGGTGGGAACAGCTTCACTTGGCTCTGCATATCTCACCCCATGGTGGTCCCCCATCCACTCAGTCCTCCTGGGCACTCCTGGCTCAAGCCATCTTCCTGGGGTCCTAGGTTTTTGGCTTTGTGGGGTCCTATCCTTCCTCTGGACTCCCAGACTTCTACCCTGCTCAATCCCGAGGAGGGGCCCCTAGCCTCAAGGTGGGCACCTCTGCCCTCACCCCTGCACCCTCGTCAGCCCCTCCCCCACACTCAACCCAGAGGACCTGGTGAGTGAGTAGTGAATGGATGGATGGAGGCACCACTGAGGGATGGATGGCGCGCCCTGGGGGTTTGGGGGGTGCTTACTTGAGCATGGCCTCTTCTTTTTCCTCCTCTTCCTTCTGCCGGTCCATCACTGCCATGATAATGTTCCTCTCCTCCTCGGTCAGGTGGCTCAGGTCGGGCAGCTCTTGCATAGGGGGAGGCACCGTGGGTGGGCGAGGACCTCGGGGCCCCACGGCCGAGGACATTTTTCGTGGCCTGCCCGCCCCCTCGGCTCGCTGGCTCTGGCTCTCACCTTTCGGATTCACGCCCCGCAGCTGCGCCCCTGCTTTCCACGCTCACAGCGAAGCCCTCCCGGCGGCGGCAGCGGCGGCGGCAGCGGCAGCAGCAGCGGAGCCGGGGACAGCGAGGACCCAGTCTCTCATGATGCTCTGCCTCCCGCCGAGCCCGGATGCTGCCTTTGTTTGGGTCGCCCTGGCGAGGCTCGGGGCCGCCCGGCCGCCTCCCGCAGCCCAGCCTCGGCCGGCGGGGGCGGGCAGGCGGAGGCACGGCGAGAGGGCGAGGGCTGGCGCTGAGCTCCGGAGCACGGCGGCCGGGCGCGGGCTGGGCTGGCGGGCCGGGGGCGGGGCCGGGCCGGGGCCGCCCGACGCTGCTTGCTCGCGGGCTCCGCTGCCTCCAGTTTGGGGCTGCGGGAGGGAGAGGGAGAGTTTGGGTGTCAGTTAGGCGGAGTCTCGGAGCTTCGCTCCCGGGTGATGCTGCTGCTCTCGCAGACATAAGCTGCCAGCCACTCAGTCCCGGAGCCGCTCCGCCCACGGGCACCACCCACCCACTCCCCGGGTCCGAGCCACGCGTGCCCTGGCCGTTCCCCCCGCCCCACGCTCGCCGACGTGCATACTCCACTGATCTCTCCCAAGGTACCCCTCACCCTGAGTCATCCTCCCTCTCCCAGGTCCTGGTCCATGTCATCCTCCCCAGCCCTATTTTCCCATAGGTTGCGTTAATCATCTTCATCCTCGCCACAGTCTTCATCATTGATGCTTTTTGAGCACCCACAGGGTTTAGAACAGCAGGATGGTACACCTTCTAGGTCTATTTTCCCCTTCCTGCCACCATGTCTTTCTGTTTTACTCGTCAAGTGTGCACAGCCACAGTTGTGTGTGGGTTCCTAGATAATTTTGGTGCACACACACACAACATACACACATCCAGCAACCCGAATTGCCATTGTACCCATCAATGCAATCTTTTTCTTGACGGGTTCTCGCTAGAATTGTTCTGCTATGTATCCTCATTTTCCCCTCAAGATGCCCCACCACACAGTAACTCTTTAATTTGCCATTTGGGGCACTGGGTAGCCCCATCAGACCGCATAACTGCACTTCACTGGTGCTTGGAAATGGATTATCTACTCTAATTCCTCCAGTGATGTTTGCTATCATCATGCACTCACTTCTCAGCCTCCGTGGGTACTTCTCCAACAACAGCACGATAGCACGATAAGGAAAACACCCACCCATATCCTATTGGATTTAAAAGCGTCTGCTCAGTGCCTGGTACGATGATAGGCATTAAAGGGTGAGCTTCTCTCCGTGATAAAGGGGGAACAATTAATAGACAATTCTTTCAAAATACGTAATATTATCGCCTTTGAAACCTGGAGACTGAATTTTGTTAATGCAATTATAAAAGGATCAATAGAGAGACTGGCTCACATTGAGCTATTTCCCAGTAAGGATCTCATAGCAATGATGAGAGATCGGGTGGGTTTTCTCTCCCGGGGAATTCTTTCTGTAGTTCCATAAGCAAGATAGTACCTATTTTCCTCCTTCAGCCTTAACTTTGTTAACATGGGGGGCGGAATAGGGGGGGGTTATACGATGCTAAAATCTTCACATTTAAAGACCTTACAGTTCAATTGCTTTTGCCAGTAAATGCAGCTTTTATGTGGAGATATATATGTGAATCTTCTTAGTAATTAAATGCTCACTACCTACAGTAGTAACTTGGTCCTTAAGACTCAATCTCTCCACTAAGCAGAATTTTTTGAATTATTTGAAACAGTTGCCATGTCTGCTTCAGGCATCTCCAGAGTAAACCTAGCCACTTATCCATCTAGTAAAGTTCAATATCTGGCCATTCCTGTATGCTTTCTCTCCCTTATAAAATAACTATCAAGAGGGTTTTAACCAAGAACAATCTTCAGTATGTGAGTATTTATTATGGCTTTGTAATCATCATGTTTATACAATACAACACTGTACATTTTTATAGTTGTGTCACTTAAGAGATTGTCACTGAAATAACTGTGCAGTCCTCTAAATTTCCACTGATTTTTTTCATAGGTACTGATATCTAGCCAGATTTTCTATTTTCTCTAATTAAAGCAGTTGATAGAACACTCTGATCAGCATCTTTTCATCATTAAAAAGTTATACTTTCTTCTCTTCTCTGATCACATATTTAAGAAGAAGATGAGAGAGAGAGAGAAGAAGAAGAAGCAGGAGGAGGAGGAAGAGGAAGGGAGGGAGGAAGGAAGGAAGGAAGGAAGGAGGGAAGGAAGGAAGGAAGGAAGGAAGGAAGGAAGGAAGGAAGGAAGGAAGGAAGGAAGGAAGGAAGGAAGGAAGGAAGGAAGGAAGGAACCTGAGTTGGAATTCTGGCTCTATTCAAGAAGATCTTGACCCTGACTACATAACATCCCTTGCATCTGTGTAAAATAAGCAGAGGCACTTAGCTTGGATGGATGGTGTGTATTAAATAAGACACATATTAAGTCATCATCTGGGTGAAAAACACTTTGTATGCTTTTTTTAATTTCAAGCTCTCCTCCAAGTAATATGTTTATCTCTGTTATTAGGGCACTGAAGGAAGCTGCAATATCGACAGCTCAGTCATTCTGACAGATGCCCATTTTTGTGGAGTCAAACTGGACATTTGAAAAGACCAGGGACAAAGGCCCTGCCGTTAGGAGGTTTGTAATCAAGTTGGCTCTCCTAAAATTCTGCTGAAATACAAACAGAGCCTCAGTATAGATGGGAACTGACTGAGGAAAACTCTCAACAGCAAGGACTCAATAAACAACTAATAATGCTGATTTAATTTACTTTGGGTGCTATAATAAAATAGCATTAGTAGAGTGGCTTATGTAATGGGAATTTATATTTGGAAGGTTTTGAAAGCTGAAATTTCAAGATGAAGATGTCTACAGGTGTGTTTCCTCTGAGACCCTTCTTCTTGGCTTAAAGGTGACATCTGCATATTTGTGTCTTTTTGTGTCTCTCCCTCCACAGGAAAGAATATCTGTCCTACTAGATTAAGACCTGACACTTATAAACACATTTAATCGTATTTACCTGTTTAATCTAGACCTTGCGGGGGGTTGGAGAGATAGCTCAGCAGGTGAAGGGACTCAACAACAGGCCTGACAACTTGAGTTTAATAACTAGGACTGACATGGTCAGAGAGAGAGCCAGCATGAAAACACACACACACACACTATATGCAAAAAAAAAAATCTTGTCTCCAAAATACAGTTATATTTAATGGCACTGGAAGTTAAAATTGCAACACAAATTTGGGAGGGAATCCATTTTATTACATAACAATTTGTCAGAATTGTTTGAGGGAAATGAATGCTTACACTATAATCTTAATATCAATATAAAGAAACCTGCTGCTCAAATACACTTCTGTTCATAGCTACCTTACCAGGCCTGTCTGGTACACGGGTGTGAAAATAGCAAGTGAGTAAATTATGGTGTGCGTGTGTAACTGCCAGCCCATGGTGTTTCTCCTTTCTTATCCACTATGGAGAGGATCAAAACAAAATTGGAAAGCATAAAAGAAGAGGTTTCTTAAATGTACATGCATAAAAGCAGAACTTTACCATCTTTAGATATGTAAGCAAACAGCTGAGGTGTGTGCCCCAAAAGTGCAGCTACATAGATCCTTGAGGCACCCCACTAAGCCATGCTCAAGGGACTTAGGGAAATGTGCACAATTGTTCTCTCCCAGAAACTCACAATGTGCAGTAACAAATACAGAGTGCTAAGGTATAATCATTTGCTGCTCTGTGTGGATGGCTGCCTTTTCCCAAATGCATTGAACCATAGAGCTATGTTATCTCCTGATGGGAAAGCATGCCTCAGTCAAGGTTTAAAGAAAAACTTGACTCAGTCCCTGTTACCTGACGCTTTTAATTAGAAGGGCATGGAATGTCTGGTATAAGTATCCTTGTCTGACCAATATTAATAAAAATAAATAAATAAAACCTTAGTTATCTATTTATAAAACATGCATCACATTTCCTTGAGGGCAGCATGAATACTGTTTTAGAACACAACCTGAAACCATTCAAATCTACATTGATAAATCTAAAAATCATCACTTCTCAAAAACACTCTAAAATTGGGCACTGAAGTTCATTATTAATTTAGTTCAAGCAACTGAGGTTTTAACTGTAGCATAGAAAAAAAAATCACTGACACAAGTCAGTTTTAACTCGCCATTAGCATCTGAGGCCTATGGTCAGTATTACTGCTTTCCAAATGAAAGCCAATCAAAATTCAGATGGCAGCATTGCTTAGGGAAGGTGCATCACAGAATTAGCTCAAATGCCATCATTTTGGATTAGGTGTCCTTATAAAAGACAAGACCACAAACATCCAAGGGAAAGTAAGCTATGTAAAGACATGAAGAGCTATACATGGGGAAGATGGCCATGAGAAGATTATGATTACCAGGGTGGTATGAGATGTAAGTAATGGTCCATGGATCCTGACTGAAGAATTTGTGGAACTTGAAAGGTGCACATATGCTGTAAGTGTACCAAATCCTTATTATCAGCATCTAAAATCTTTTATATATATATATATATATAATGTGTGTAAATGTATGTATGTGTATATACATATGTGTGTGTGTGTGTGTGTCCGTGTCCGTGTGTATGACATATATGTGTCTGTAACATTGGAGGCCAGAAAATTGTGTTGGATCCCCTGGACCTGGAACTGGAGCTGGATATGAGCCTCCCAGTGTGAGTTCTGAGAACTAAATTCAGGTTATCTGGAAGAGCAGCAAGTGATGTGAACTGCTGAGCCATCTCTCCAGCCCCCAAATGTTTTTTATGTCAGAGGTTGTCTTGAGAGCCAGAGGTGGGTATACACATGCAAACTCACACAAGATCAATGGGCAAAGTGCAAGTTAGTCTCTTCTCTGGGGAACAAATAGGTAGCACACTTGTGATTCAGGATTCTGCACATATATTAGAAATATTTAATTTTAATTTCTAAATAATTTTAAAGCATAAAAATACTTTCAAACATCTACTAAACCTACTGAGATGTGCCTTGTCTGGCAGGTGGATTTCTTCCAAGAAGTTAGATTTCTTGCTTCTCTTCATGTGTACTCTGACATCATTGCCATGAACACCAATGCAATCAGTCACATAAGAATGGCATTTGTAAAACACAATAACACCCTCTAGCTTCTCAAAGAACATAGGAATTTGTGCCCCTCTTACCATCATAGCATTCACCAAAATATGCCCTGGTTTGTGATAAATTAAATGGTCACTTTATCTAGAACAGTCATAGGAATTTGCAAAAATGTAGTCTTTCTGGCTTCAAGGAACAGTTGGCTTTCATGAGATGTTCCTGAAAGTAGTTGGCTGAGATGGAATATCAGATTTGGGCTCAAAGTCAGCCAAATACCTATTTTAATCTCAAAATTGGTAAAGTTCCACTGCTGTCATTTATTGCACGAGGAATTCCACAGGTGGGGATGTTTCTGTCCTAGGACCAGGAAGGACTGTTGTCCTCTTTTCTTCTGAAAGGTCGTTCTGCAATTAATATTCTTCTCTGTTTCATTTGCTTACTTGCCTATGTGTCTCCTGACTTGCCACCAGAGTTCATGGCCTCTGCTGTATTCTTCTGAGGCTGATCATCTTCCATATTAATCAAACTCGGAATGCTTAACAGCAGTGTTTTGGAATAATTTCTCCACTTTGTATTCTTTTTCAATCCCTAGTTTTGCCTTGAATAATTTTGGGTTTTGATATTATGTGATATGAATAGTCCCATTGTAGATTCCTTTAACAGTTTCCTGGTATAGTTCATTGGAGAATGCCGTCTGCAGTTTTATGCTAAGAGGACTGAGGACCAAAATCTTAATGTCAATCACTCTAGTAAAGTCGTGTGCTGTCCTCCTGACATTTAGCTCATCTCTCTCTAAAGAGTGGGGCAAAGTAAGTGACTTGAAAACAAATCATTGCATTTCATTTACCTGCAAACCTAAAAGTACTGTAAATGGAACAGATTTAGATAAGAATTCCTAAGAATAGATGGCTACATAGATACCTAAATTATAACAGAGTTTTTGCTAGAATTAATGTTATTTTATTATATTTGTATTATAGTAACATTTCATTTTAAAAAGAAACATCTCAAAGTAAGATTGGACCAGACACTCCTTCCCTAGAATGTGGTTTGAGCCCCAAATGTTATCAAGTTCTGTACTGGAATAGACAATCACTTATAATGATGTTGGTGTGACTCCTTTAGGCACATGGGAAACCCAACAGAATACAATCTCGCACGGATTAGAGTAAGACTTTGAATGTTAATAAATTTGAATTTCCTTGCTGTAAAAGAGAAGGGTAACTTATTTTCTGTAAATGTTCTCAACATTTGTAATACATACAGTAACATCACTTGGTCCAGTGACATGTTTCAGTCCTGAAATTCTACACGGATTATCATATTTTGTGTCTTTTAACAATGAGCATGCAGGAGTGGTATCTTTGGGGATCAATAGTAAACCTGGCCAGTGGAGATCATTGTCTCTCACATAGCCTTGAGACAGAGATGGTATTTTTCTTGATCCCTTGAGAACAGCTTTCAGAGAATTATTCTCCTTCCAAAGTGTGAAGATCCTCTGTGGCTTATTTTCTCCTTTTGGATAGTTCTGTTCGTACATCACAAGATTTAGCCCATGGTCTCCCTGTATACCCTAGTGCCTAGCTGCCCTCATGAACATCATTCTCATCATCCCCACAGATGCTATGTATATATTCCTAAACACACAAATATAGACTATATATTTATAATCCTATAAAGACTATATTTATAAGACTATAGTGGTACTTGGATGTGTGTTTTAATCGCTGATGATTTGGCACTGACAACTAATTGGTGCGCTCTTTCCTAGGCCTTATTCCTCTTGGTCTCAACATGGTTTAATTGTCTAAGGTTCATTGTGAAGGGATAAAGTCTCATGGTCTCCTAAATTCCACTTTAGCGTCCCTGTGGTTGTTGTCCTTGTTCAACTCCTGTGTAGTTGAACTTTATGATACAGCTTCTGACACTCCTAGGAGATCCAATCACACAGCAAACTCCCTGATCTTTTCCACTCCTTTTCGGCAATGATCCCTGCATAATTACTTCTTAAGTAATATAGCATCCAGGTTTCTCCCCATTCCTGTGGTTCTCTCCTTCTTGTATGTTTGAGAAATGAAAAGAGTAGAGCATGCTGTCTTGTATTCACTTTCTTAAGTTTTACTGCCTATTCCCTGTCACTCATACAGGCATTTTTATCTTCTCTCTTCCATGAGCAACTGTACACTATGTTAAAGGTTAGATAGACTTGAGAAGTTTGAAACTTGAGGCATGCTGCTTGCAGTGCTTCAGATCTATCAGATTGAAGTGTTGAGAAGGCAGAAAAGTCCACGCTTGCTTGTGACCCTTATTTCTCCTCCTTATCGCCACATATAGGTGAATTGCTCCAGCTTTATCAAAATTGGTCTCAGTCTGTTGGAGTTACTTTACAGAGTTGCATAGAGAGGGTAGTTTATCAACCACAGATAAGTATTGTTCACAGCTCCACAGACTGGGAATTCTGATATACGAAGAAGGAAGATTTGGATAAGTTAGAACAATTTGCTACAACACAGAACTTGTCTTTTTTTTTCTATATCCAGACATGAAAGAAGCAGGAAGCAAGGTGCATAGCCCTCTTTTATAGGGGTACTGAACCCACCCATGATGGTTCACGTCTTGTTAAATTATATGCTAACGAGCTCACTTATTTATTTCATGATGTTGAATATTAAATGTAAACATGAAAACAAGGTGAAATACAAAGACTCAGACATAGTATTGGATATATTGGGCGTAGACCAGACAAAATGGTCTAGGGATGTGCCACAGTAGTACCGTGCTTACGTGAAGCATGTGGAAGCCTCTGGGGGATATCCAGCCACAGAATAAAAGTATCAGAGAAAGGGAAGAAAATTACACACACACACACACACACACACACACACACACACACACACACACACACAATACGGAGAGTCATTTTAACAAAACATCATGGTGATAAAGGGGTACTGATCAGGATCCTGGATGACTAGATTCTGGTTCCAGAAGAAAAATAGTTTTGAATAAGTTATTGATATTCCTGGACCATGGTCTCCTACTAAGTAAAATTTCTATGCTTTAATGATCTATATATTTTTAATATTATCAATTACGAATAGTTAGAAAGAATCTTGCTAGTAGTCAGTAATTAATGAATAATTTTAGAAATATTCTGCTTTTGAAGAGTCTTATATTATTTAATAATATGAAAGTCTCATAAGACTATAATATAGCAAAAGGATAAATGCCAAAGATTGAGAAATAGTAACTCAGACAGTTTGTTCAATTCAAAACTCAAGTTTAACAAAATCATTAGATGTTAGAGAAAAATAAATCAGAGCTGCGGTGCAGTACCACCGTGGACCCATAGAACAGTCAAATTAAATAGTGGTAATGCTAAATGCGAATGAGAGGAAGACAAATTGTGTGTTCTTTTATTTGTTTGGTAAAAAAATATGCATATTAGATATTCTTTTTGCTGTTGTGATAAAATACCATGACCAAGGTAAATCAAGGAAGAATGTTTATTTGGGGGTTTGACTACAGAAGGTTGTGAGTCTATCATGGTGGAGCATCATAATAGCAAACAGAAGAAACACCAAGAGGAGCAGAAAGTTGTTAACAATCACATATCAACCTCCAACACCCAGCAGACAGAGCAAACAGAAAGCAGAGAGAGGCTATATATTTCCAGGTCCACCTCCAATGGTTGACCCCCTAGTCCTCCCCATGTAGTATCACCAAATTACAACCAAGTGTCCAAAACTACCCAAACCTATGGGGCATTCCTCACTCAAAGCTCCATGAAATGTAAAACTTCACAGCCATTGGGGAAAATTGTTTAGAAGTTTCTTATGAAATTGAACATGTTTCTTACATTGTTATATACTTATATTCTTGAATATTGTTCTCAGAAGAATGAAGTTAAGTGTTTTTAATATAAACCTACCCATAAATATTTACAGGAGATTTATTGTTGATATAAAAAATGAAAACAGTAAAAGAATCAAGTGTCCTGTCAGCAGATGCCTAGAGAAATGTTGATATATTCTTATGTATCAATATTGTTAAGTAACACCTTAATGGTTCTAAAGGAAGGATACTAAGTGAAAAGAGATCAACCCAAAAAATCATATGCCACAAGTTTCCATGAATAAGATATACTTATTATGGCATAATTTCATTTGATTGACAGGGGACTGGGATGAGGTGATAGAAAAGACAAGAATATTTAGGGGAGCATGAAATACTTTGTGTTAATGTAAATTCTATATTTGACTTTGGCCAATATAGAATCAAAATAGATCTCTTGAATCTGTGTGTGAGTTATGACTTTGAGAACATTCCACCTCCTGCATGAACCTTTAAAAATAGAATAAGTTTATAGATATTATGCTAGTGTCAGTCTCTGGTTTTGAGACTTTACTAGCTCTATGGCATGGTAATACTTAATGAAAATTAACTTTTGGTAAAGGCAATTTTATTATTTTCACAATATTCAGTCTGAGAGAATTCCATGTGTTATTCCTATGAAGCAGTGATTGGGAAAGTCAATATTTCTTTTAATCCCTGTTACATTAATTAATTAAGTAAGTAATTGTCAATGACTACGATTAGTCATTGAATATATTTGGCATATTGATTGTGATGGTTTGACAGTTACCACATCTCATATATGGAGATTCTTGGTCCTAATTAGGGAAACCATTTGGAAAAGATTAGAAAGTGTAGCCTTTGTTGGAAAAGGGTACATTACTGGGGACAGACTTTGAAGTTTCAGAAAACTAAAACAATTCCAAGACTCTCTCTCTCTCTCTCTCTCTCTCTGAAGCCATAAGCCCATATTAAATATCTACTTCTATAAGTTGCCAATGTTTTATCACAACAATAAGAAAAATTTACTAAGACATTGACCCGCTTGGAAAAAGCAGTCATTTAAAATTGTTCTAGGGGAAAGGTTTTGAAATAGGATATTTTCTTGTGTTTAAAACTGTAACAAACCATTCTGTTATACTATTAAGGTTTAAGTTGTGCTGTTATACCTAAAATAAAGAATGGTTTTAAAAGAAAATTAACAAATAACCAAAAAGATAAGAAGTTTTCAAAAGTTGGTAAATCTTATTTCTTACTTACTCTAAATGACGCTTTCACCTATATTTATTTTATATTTGGGGACATATGGTCTGAAGGTTGCTTCAACTTATTTGGGGGAGTTTGTTGCCTAAGATACGTTGTAAAGTCCTTTCTCATCACAGTATGATAAGAACTGATTCAAGTGTTGGTCCAAGTGTAGTCATTGACAAGTACATTAATTTCATAGAGATAGCATTGAAAATATGCCTTGTCTTCTTTATTAGAAAACATGTCTTTGAATATACTTTTATTTCAATTTTTATTAGATAATTTCTTCATTTACATTTCAAATGGTATCCTGAAAATCCCCTATACTGCCCCCCGCCCTTCCCCCACCCACCCACTCCCACTTCTTGGCCCTGGCATTCCCCTGTACTAGGACATATAAAGTTTGCAAGACCAAGGGGCCTCTCTTCCCAATGATGGCGGACTAGGCCATCTTCTGTGGTTCTTTGAGAATTCTAACAAAATGTGTTTGACCCTATTCACCATCCTTCCCCAAATATCTCTGAGGCTAATGACCTGCTCACCATAGGTTTGTGGCTATCTAGTGGTTGTAAGTATGACCCCATATTTATCATGGAGCCTGACTTAAATCAGAAAGCAGTTGGACACTCCAGTGATGATCAGGAAACCACTGCAGCAATAGACATGTCTTGCCAGGCCAGTCATTACTGTAGCTCAGAAGACTCGAATCTGGCTAAGACTGATGGCTGGTTTTCTCCTTCTATAAGGTACATTGCCTCTTCCAGAAGTATAGATAAAGCTTTTAGGTAAAAGCCTCTTTGTTCTATGAGTCAACTATGCTGTGTGTTCAGTATTAAGGCCTTACTCTCAAGTTCTGGAGTGTAACCAAGAACGTTTATCATAGTTGTGTATTTCACCTCTTCTCTGTGTCATTGTTACAACATGTGCAGTGAGTATAATCTAAACATTATGTTAAAGGCAACCGTAAAAGAATAAAAAGTCACAAAAATCACTCATTTTATTTAGTTCAAAGAAATTGTAATTCACATGATGAAACCTGATTCCCATTCCCTTTGAATCCTAAGTTTCTGTATATTCTTAGCAATTCACAAACAACACTATTTTCAGTAAATCTGAGAAGTATGGAATATAATATTTTATATAGTTTTCAGCAGAATTCACCTTGCAGTTACATGGACTGAGACGCTTAAGATGTCTGACACAAGTATTTAGATGATCATAGATCAGCTGTGTCCTGAGACTAAGAAACCAACTCGCTTCCTATTCCTGAGTGTTCAGTGCTGTGGGGGGAGAGAAAAATAAGTCAGCCTGTATTATTTTGTTAAAAAAAGGGATAGTTTAACATTAGAGACCCTTACGCAATTAATGGAATTGATTAAACTAACTAATTAATTTAACTAAATTGTTTTAACTATTAGTTATACTTCCTCCCTATTCCCATCCATCCTTCCTTCATCCTTGATTCCCTCCAGGTATTCTCAGAAGTATATCACAATACTCTTGCATGCTAATCGTAAATATTAGACTGTTTTCCAGGGAACCCGAACTGTATCTGTTGGTACCAGAGTGAAACAAGACAATGGGACACTGAACTAACCCACCTGCTCTACAGCTGACAGTACAGAAACCATCGCTACTGTGAGGCAAAAAGTATATAATACTTTTTGCTTGGCAGCAATGCAAGTAATAAAGCCTTCCTTATATTGAACTGGGATGGAATACCACTCTTGCAGTATCTCAGGTACTTAGGAGACATGGGAGAAGTATAATTATATAAGACTATGGAGTTTGATGGTTGCCACTAGTTTTGATTAAAACATTAGAAACAGACTAACAGGAAGCATTGACTGGCTTAGGGTGACTAGTCACTAATTAAAGCTGCCAGGTTTAGGTGTTGAACACCATTACTGGCAGCTGCCTTGGTTGCCATGCCTGAAAAGTGTCCATTCTCAAAGTACCTTGTTACCAAGGGATGGGATTGAGTGGAACTCTTAAGAGGTAATTGGAACAGGAAGTTTACTGCCTTCTAAAAGAAACTTCACATAGTATTTGATTAATTTGTCTTTCTACCTGCCGATGAAACCTGCTGATATCATGGTTTTGAGTTTCACATCCTTCAGAAGTGTGAGTAAATAAGCTTCTGATCTGTATAAATTACCTTGTCTCAAGTATTTTGCTACAGTAGCACAAAATAGTCTAAGGCAGCAGAATATAGCAAAACCATAAGAGAAGAAAAAGGATGTGATATGATTCTGACCAAGAAGAACTATGTAAGTGGTTGAATTCTCAGTCTCAGCATATCTGCTATACCAAGATCAGGTACTGAACTGGAAAAGATTGGAACCCTGAGGCATGACATGAAAAGCATACACCAACGACCAGAAAATACATCATAACAAGAGAGTACAGGACTTTTGAACTAGGCGTGGCTGAAAGTCTTGATAAGGTGTGATTTTAAATGAGACCCATAAACTCATACATAGGAATGCTTGGTCCCTAGGAAGTGGAACTGTTTTGGGAGGAAATAGGAGATTGTTGAAACAGGTGTGGCCTTGTTGGAGAAGGTGTGTCCCCAGAGATAGGCTTTAGGGTTTCAAAATCCCAAGTTAGACTCAGTATCTCCCTCTCTGCCTCCTGTTCATGGGTAAGATGGAAGCTATCAGCTACTCCTACAGCACCATGCCTGCCTGTCTACAAGCATACTCCCTACCACAAAGGACGTGGACTCAGCCTCTTTAATTGTAAGCAAGGCCCTGATTAAATGCTTTCTTTTTTAAGTTGTCTTGGCTGTGGTGTCTCTTCACCACAATCTAATAACATAACTAAGAAAATCAATAAGCATGTGACCTTGTCCTATCACCCAAAATTATGGCACCAACAAAGTGACAGAAAAGACTTTTCTAATGTGTTTCCAACTTGGAGGGAGCACTCCATGGAAGATGGGGTATCACTTTCCAGAATACAATGAGTTCTAAGTGAATGATGTACAATTGATTCTATCCATCAAGGCAAGGTTACAGAACATGGTTCAAGAGTGTTGTGGCCAATTTCTAGAATCTCTCTTACATAAAATCCTCATGCATCTCCCATTTATTTGTTTTATTAGTTCACTCATGGTACTAGAACAAAATGCAATATACCAGATAAATTATAAGCAAGAGAAATTGATTTATCACAGTACTGAACGGAGTAAAGACCAACATCAAAGTATATGCCTTTTACTGTTATATTCAAGAAAAAGGCACTGAAATTTTCTGTCCCAGCTCATTTCCCAACAATTTGCTCCCATGTTTATTGATCGAGGCACAGCATCAAAGAGTAAATGTCAAATGTCACGTAAATATTAAACTTCATACCAAAACATTTCTTTCTGACTCTCAGGACCCTCTTTGTACTCTGAGGGGCTTATCACAGCAGTCCGTAAATACACACTTATGCAAAGAAAAGAGCAGAAGGAAGAAAAGAAAGAAGGGGGAGAGGAAGGCTGCAGAAGTTAAAAAGGATACAAAGTAAAAATAATTATCTTGATGGATGTGAAGTTAGTTTGCTTTTCTTCACAAAATGCTTGGCAATAAGCAAGTAAACAAAAGAGTAGCTTTGTTTGGTCTGGGGTTTTCTTTTCCTTTTTCTTTTAAATTTATTTATTTATTCACTTTATAACCCAACATCAGCTCTTCTCCTCTCAGTACCCCCTCACGGGAGCCCTCCCTCCATTCTACTTTCCATTCTCTTCTGAAAAGGGGAAGCCCCTCTCTGGGTGTCAGCCCACTAACAGCTCCACCCACCACTACCACCACCACCACCACCACCATCACCACCACCACCACTACTCTCCACCTGGCACATCAAGTCACTGAGGGAATAGGCACATGCTTTCCCACTGAGGCCAGACAAAACTGTCCATTTAGGGGCACAGGATTCACAGGCAAGCAACAGGCTCAGAGACAACCCCTAATCCAGTTGTTGGAGGGCTCACATGAAGACCAAGCTGCACATCTGCTACATATGTGCAGAGGAGCTAGGTCCAGCCCATGCTCACTCTTTGGTTAGTGATTCAGTCTCTGAGAGCCCCAAGGGTCCAGGTTAGCTGACCCTGTTGGTCTTTCTGTAGAGTCTCTGTCCTCACTCAGGTCCTTCAGTCCTTCTCCTAACTCTTCCTTAAGACTCCCCAAGTTCCATCTAATGTTTGGGTGAGAGTCTCTGCATATCTTTCCATTGGCTACTAGGTAGAGCCTCTCAGAGAAGTTATATTGGGTTCCTGTCTGCAAGCATAATGGAGTATAATTAATAGAGTCCTGGGTTGGTTCTTGCCCCAGGATGGATCTCAATTTGGGTCAGTCATTGCTGACCATTCCCTCAGTATCTGCTCTATCTTTGTCCCTGCAGATCTTGTAGGCAGGACACATTTGGGGTCAAAGTTTTGTGGGTGGGTTGCTGTCCTTATCCCTGTATTGGACATCCAGCCTGGCTACAAGAAGTGGCCACTTCAGGATTCATATTTTGCACTGATAGGAGTTTCAGCTAGAGTAGCCCCCAGAACCCTCTGGATCCTGTCCCCATTCCAGATCTGGGGTTCAATTGTGCCAGAGTTTTCATGTATTTAATGTATAGTCTCTCCTGGTGGTGATGGAGATGGTAAGAGCCACTTTAGACATAGTTGCAGGAGTGGCAAGCAGCAGGCCTCATTGCTTGGATAGTTGTGATATAGCATCCATTTGTCATATGCAGTTAAATTTTATTAAAACCAATTAAAATGGAGCAAAATAAAAATTAGATCCTTGGATTCATTATCTGTAAAAGTTGCTTTTATTCACCTGATGTCATTGTCATCTCAGAGACTTACTGCTGAATAAATTCACCCTGTCTAGCTCTTTCTGAACTCTGGCTGGCTGGTTCAACTCAGCTGTTCTGGCCTAAACTCCTCTTCAAGCTGACTGTTTCAAATTGGGTTCTCTTGGTTCCTGACTGGATTGCTCTGCTTGACCTATAATTCACTCTGGTAATTTGTTCTAACCTTCTGACTCCTTCTCTTCCTCTAGCTCATTCTATCTTCTCCTGCAACCTATCTCTATAAAACCACCCCAGTAAGCCTGCCTTCTCTCTCTCTTTCTCTCTTTCTCTCTCTCTCTGTTTCCCTCCCTCCCTCCCTCCCTCCCTCCCTCCCTCCCTCCCTCCCTCCCTCCTATTCCCTTAAGTTGCCTCTATTTCCTGTCTCTTCTTGTGAGTATATCCTATCTCTGACTCATTCTGTCAAATCTTTCTCTGATTCACCACTTTGCCTACCCCTCAATGAGATACCATTTTCAAACATGGATATTTCTTTCTATAAATTGACCTTACATTCATTATTTGGGGTTAATGGTGTGTACTAAGGGTGTGGCTGCATTCCAGCCAGATCATTTTGTAATCCAGGGCATGTCTGCATTTCAGTCCAATTACAAAGGCCTAGAAGGTCCCTTGCCACAGCAGCCATGTTGCTGGATTAAAATTCCTCTACAATTACCCACAAGTCAATCACTCAACTGCAGTACTAATGGCTGCTGTATCAAATAATGCATACAATCACTGTCCCATCAAGGCCAAAAATTTGATCAGGCTGATCCAAATCGACTAACATTGTTATGAAATAGACTGGATGTTGGTGCTCAATTCAGTTTCTCCATTTTGCTTTTCTTTTCTGCCCAGTATTTTGCCCTTGAGCCGGTACTATTCACATTCAGAGTGGGTCTTCCTTCTTCAGTTAAGTTGCTCTAGAGAAACTCTCACAGATATGCCTAGAGATGTGTTTACCAAGTGACCTGAATTCTGTCAGGTTGGCAGTGAAGATGAACAGTTGAAGATGACAGTTGAGGATTTATCTTTTGATGTGTATTGTAATGCTAAATACTGGCCCTAAGGCCTGGATGGCCCCAAAGGCTAGAGAGCCTGCACATACACAAGTAATGCTATGTAACCTTTGCCTCCTACAGGTTATCCCTGATTGGTTAAACAAAGATGCCAACAATTAATAGTTGGGCAGGAAAAAAAAATGGGTGGTGCTTGAGCTTTCTGGGCTCAGAGGTAAGAGGAGAACAGAGAGAGAGAGAGAGAGAGAGAGAGAGAGAGAGAGAGAGAGAGAGAGAGAGAGAGAGAGAGAGAGAGAGAGAAGATTCCATGGGTTAGGTAAGTCATGAAAACATAGACATGGGGACTAGCCAATTGGAGTTAAGAGCTGCCCAGAAGGAACATAGCAAGTTATAGCTCAGTGTTATTGATGGGAAAGTCGATTCTAATAGCATAAAAGTAGATATCTGCCCAGCTCTAGTGCTGATTGAGGCTTATTTTAAATGTAAAGTTTGTGTGTCTTTTATACAGAAACTGAATAGTCAAAGGCAGAGTAGAAACCACTGATTGAGATTAATGGGAACTGAATAGAGAAAGGAAGTGTAGAAGCCCATGACGGAGATTAAATGTTTTCTACAACAATTATAGTGAAAATATCCTCAGCCACATGGAGTTATCTTTCCCATGCTCACTGTTCATTATGTTTTTCATTTAATAAAAATTTAATGGATATCCACTGTCATATTTTGTGCAAGGAGTGGGAATACGGGCATTATCTCTGTCAAATAAAGTTTATAATCTAGTTAGGAATAATCAATAAATTAGCAATTATAATTATATGAAAGTATTATGAGTGAGAAGCAATATATAGTAATCTAATACCAAATTGTGCTGAAAAGCTTTCTCTAAAATAAGTAGGAGATAGCTAGGCCAAACAGTGGGGGGCAGAGAAGACACCTGGAAAACTTTATTTTTGAGAACTTGGGACTCTCCAAGAAGTGAATTAATAGTACCTTGTTTTAGCTAGCCCAATACATGGTTGAGTGTGTAAATCAAACATCTTGTTTGTGTAGTAGATATGTGGCTAGTGAAACTCAATGTCTAAGGCAATTTTGTTTTGTTGTAATTAGTTTTCAATACATTTAATTGCATGTGACATTTGGATGCTATATAGTACATCAAAGAAACAGAATGTCACCATAGTTGCATTGAGGTTCCACTGGACTGTTCTGTAGAAGCAAACCAGTTAGTAGAGTGAGACTAGAGAAGTAGTTAGTGCCTAGAGAAAAAGGTCTGTAGATAATACAAACAATTATTGTTTTATAATAAATGGAAGGGCAATCACAGAAAAGTGTCAGGTGTGATGACATGGTGTCATAGTCAGGGGTTCTATTCCCATACAAAGTATCATGACCAAGAAACAAGTTGGTGAGGAAAGGGTTTATTCAGTTTACACTTCCACATTGCTGTTCACCACCAAAGGAAGTCAGGACTGGAACTCACAGGGTAGGAACTTGGAGGTAGGCGTTGATGCAGAAGCCATGGACAAACACTGCTTATTGGCTCGTGTCCCCTGGCTTGCCCAGCTTGCTTTATTGTAGAACCAGGACTCCCCGCCCAGGTACGGCACCACCCACAATGGACTGGGCCCTCCCCCTTGATCACTCTTTGAGAAAAGGCCTTGCAGCTGGATCTCACGGAGGCATTTCCTCAAGAGGCGTCTTTCTCTGTGATAACTCTGGCTTGTGTCAAGTTGACACATGGTCACCTAATATTGTACAAAGATTTCACTGAGGATACAACCCAATAATTTAATCAGGGAAAGCGGTTGAACTAAATTAAATTATTTCTCAATAGGGAACTAGGACCAGCACTTAACTCAGATATGAAAACCTGAATACATTCTAGTCTCTCATAGCAGATGGCATGGCATAAGATGTGAGCAAACCTGAAATGCTTTTTAAATCGTCTCTATATTACTTAATAGTTACTAGCACAATGTGGCTGCCATGTAAGTAGCTTATCTACTCTATCATTTGGAGGATAATAGAAAAATATTTTTTCAAATATTTTTGGTCTGTGGTTAGTTGGATCCACAGCTACAGGCCCCACAGACACAGAGGTACGACTGCCTATGGGCTTGTAACTTGTGTCATATTTTCATATACTACTTGATTCATTATCTCATTTGCTGCACTCAGCCTAGGGGGCCTTCTAAAGCTTTGATTTCTACTGTTCAGTGTCATAAGCCACAGCCTAGTACTGGGCCTCCAGTTTCCTTTGATACTCATGATCCTTTATTGTCTATTCCTATAGTCTCAATTTGAGCTTCCATTTTAAAATGTTTTCATCTTTACTCTACTATCCATTATTCTTCAAAGCCCATACTATGAGTTTTTTTCTTTTTCTTTTCTTTTATTTTTTTTTTAATTTTCATACCTTTTCTTTCTGTTTGTCTCTCTTACTTACCTTCCCTTTCTACCTCCCTTCTTACTTTCAGGCTTTCTCTGTCTCAAAATGGAATAGCTTTCTAATTAGTAACTTTAGCTAAGAATAACATTACTAATTCCTCAGATATAGCTTAATTAGTGGGACCTATACAGCTACCCATGGTGTGCTTTAAGATAAATATAGTCCTTTAAGGTGAGTCATACTCAAATGATAAAAAGACATTTTGTAGACTATTTACTTGTATCAAAGGAAAATCCTCATAATAACTATGTGTCCAGACTACAAACTCTGAAATATCATTTTCCTGGTAATGTTTCTCGACTTAGCAAGTAACAACACAGTCACACTTCTGAGAAAGGTTCTGACTTATAGGTTTTCTCTCATATATTTGTGCTAATATAATAGACTTGTTTTCCCAGACCAGGAGATAGATAAACCACCCCTGTTTTGCCCCATGCACTTTCTAGGAACTGTAAGAATACACATAATTTAATGCCAAGAGATGGGTTTGTAGATGCTTTTTAAGAAACCTTTGCTCCTTTATGGTTCACACACAGAGTTTAATCAATGCAGAATCACAAGTCAATGATCAAATGCCAATAAATGTGAATATTATCACAACAAAAGACAACTGACCACAAAAACAGGACCCTGTCATGTCCTAATTGTTGACAAATAGAAACCAGGGTAAGACAAGTCTGTGCAATCTGCACTTTGTCCTTTATAGTGATTGATACATAGGCCCTGGGTCAATTTCATCAATATGAATTGAAGGCCCATGATGCCACTGGACAGATAATGCATAAGGGAAATCAATAGAAAGATTAAAAGCTACACAGAAACTTGTGTTTTAGGTTGACAGCTAAAGAACTTAGACATCATCACTCCTTTCCAATCTATGAGAAGAAAAGATAGGAAACAGAGAACAATAGTGGTTTTATATACAACGCCTCTGGGAGTATCATCATTCTGAAACATGGAGAGGCAGATGAATCCAGAAAATCGTAGACAAGGTCAGCTCACTGGGAGGACTAGAACTGATCCCAGGAGCTGGTAGGAGCAAGCTTGGGAGGGCTCTTGAGAACTGTGATCTTAGCTGTATCCTCATATTTTGTCATTTCCTCTGTGGTCTCCACCAGGCTTCATATTGAAGAGTCAAGACAAATCCTCTCTTGGCTGTAAGGGGCTAAAAACATCAAGTAAGCATTTGAAAACTACCCAGATTGTTCTTCACTTGTACAAAAGATTACTTTCTAGGGACATCAATTCACCAAAGCCTTCTCTTTCACCTAAGGAAACATATTTATCACACTCCAGAGGGGGGGAAAAAAAAACTATTGTGGAGGCTACAGCCCAGAAAAGCAAGTCCAATGAAAGGCCAATTTGATCAGGTGATAGAGAGCACTCTCTCTCATGATTCATCACCAAATCAAGAGTGCTCTAGCAGGATAGATCTGTACCTCCCAGCCGCTAGAGCCCCAAAGCACACTCATATTGTTTGAGGACTTATTCATACAGAAGCTCAAAGCCAAGAAACATGAACATCCTGGACCAATCTGAAGCCTCTGGAATCTACAAAAGGCACATGTAGCTCAACTGCTAGCCAAATTAACAAAAACTACTAAAAGCATTTTTCTTAGTTCCTTACCCCACATAGTAAACATATATGAGCAACCATAAATGGACGAACAACCTATATTTATATAAAATTATGTGTGTGTGTGTAAAACACAAGGCCATACATATAAAGGAGTCATGAGAGGAGTTAGAACATATGAACATAATGTAATATATTACATTAAAATATGTATGTGAGTGTATGTATAATGGACATAATGTGAATATAGTGCTTGTACATGAAATTCTGAAAAATAAAATTGTGCAGAGGAAAAAAAGAAAGGAGGGAAGAAAGAAAAGAAGAAAGAAAAGGAAGGAAGGAAGGAAGGAAGGAAGGAAAGAAGGAAGAGAGAAAGAGAGAGAGAGGGGGGGGAAGGGAGAGGGAGAGAGACAGAGAGAGAGAGAGAGAGAGAGAGAGAGAGAGAGAGAGAGAGAGAGAGAGAGAGAGAAAGACCCGAGTTGGATCCCAGGTGCCCAGAAACTGGACTACCATATAGCTGTCATTGTGTGTAAATAAGTAAATAAGTAAATATGATAATTTTAAAGAACAAAAAATAAAAAGTAAATGTCAAGAAACAAAAGGTAACACACAAACCTTTGATAGTCAAATTAGTAATATAGACAGCGCTAAAAATTTTTTTAGTGGATTTGAAAGTTTGTCTAATAGAAAAACTCCCAAACTGAAAAGTAAAAAAAAAAAAAAAATTATAGTATTAGAACTGTGTCAAGGACATCAATATTAATTCCATATGTAAATGGTCTAAATATATGAGAACAGAACAGAATAATTACAGAACAGAAATTTCCAAAACAAAACAAAAATCTTTTATCTACCGAGTGTCAAAGAAACTACTTTAAGTATGGTCACACATATTCAAAGTAAAAGAATTCAGAAAGATATACTACTCTAAACCCAAAGAAAGCTGGCATCTCTCTTAGTTCCTTACAAAGTATAATTGACAATCCTAGAAGACAAGAGAAAAGAATTACTTAATGATGAAGTCATAAGATACTAGATGATATGTCAGAGCCTACATGAGCTTAACATCAGAATATCAAAACAAGTGAGAGGAAAAGGACAGAAATTCATCAAGTAATCAATCAAGTCACTCTTAAAATTGGAGAATTCAACAGACTCACTTCAGTAAACTTACACTTCAAGGAAGGAGAATACTTGTAAGAATATATTTGACCTGAAAAACACTGTTAATCCATTTGTCCAAACTGGCACATATACACCATTTTCAACAATTGCAGAATATGAATACTTTGCACAGTCCTTCAGAAAACAGACTAGGGTGAGTCATGTTCCAGGACACAATATGCACCTAGAGAAATAAAATGCATGTAAATTATAAAAAAATATTCTTAGACATTAATACAATTAAAATGAATCAAAAAGATCTGACAAATACCTAGATATTTGGATATTCAATAATACACTTCTAAATAATGCATAGCTTTAAGAAATTTTAACAGAAAATTTTAAAAGTGTTTTTAAAACAAATGGAAATGAAAACATGGCATCCTAGTATTTGTGGGATGCAACAAAATAGTGCTTAGAGGAAATTTATACAATTAAATGCATATATTAAACATATAAATATACATACTGAATAATATAAGCTAAGCATTCCTCACATAAAACTAGAGAAGGAAGAGTAATTTAAGCCTAAAGCAAACAGAACAAAAGAAATAAAAATCAGAGCAAACCCAATGAAATGGAAAACAGTGGGAAAAAAAATCAATGATTCCCCAAACTAGCTCCTTGAATGGATCAATAAAACTGATAAACTACCATCCATGCTATTCAAAAATGAAAGAGAGAGGGAAAGTAAAGATATGGGCTAGTAGTTTTAGAGGTCAATAAAGTTTGTAAGACCAAGGGAAAAAAAAAAAAAAGGACCACAGATAAATGCTATCTCTATCCTGTAGCTGAACAGCTGATAGGAGGATTGTACCCACAGAGTACAAGTTGACGATTCTAACACTGCTATGTTTGCACACGTACCATATATGTACATTTGAAATTAAACAATTAAGACACTGGATAGCAAACTATGAAAATCAGGTCTCTCATTTTGACACACATAGTTTTAGAAAGGCAAGAGTTGGAGGGTAAAATAATCCATGCAATAACAGATTACAGTTGGATAGGTTGTAATGTGTAAGAGACAGGTGATATGTTTACTTCACATAGAAATGTGTGGCTATATAGAGGATGGTTTTGAGATGTGTGTGTGTATGGGTCTGTGTGTCTCTGTGTGTGTCTCTGTGTGTCTGTATCTGTGTGTGTGTGTACACACGCACACATATATTTAATCAAGTGAACACTGCACACACATTTCTTTGATCAGCAGAGAACACGAATGGTTTCTAAGTAACAACAGTCATAAAAATGTCTTAATAGCAATGAGACCCTCTAGGGCTCAGAGCTTGGCTTGCAATGCCATTCTCTAATAAAAAGAAGTGGGGCTCCTTAGAGAGCACTTGATTGGGACCAGGAACAATATCAGATGGAGCTGGAAGAAAGCATTCTCAAGAACAACCATCACCACAGGGTCCCACATTGTGCTGCTGTGTCGCAAGGTTATCTGCCATGAGCTTCTAAAGGGGAAAGCTGGAAACTGCCCATGGTGAAGTTAAGGATCTGAGATCCACTAAGAAAACATTACAGCATTGGCAAGCTGGACAACACTGCTCTACTCTACGTGGTTTAAACAATAGGTCTTCATCTCTCGCTGTCCTGAAAGGTGAGAATTCCAAGAACAAGGTGCTGGGACATGAGGTTCCTTTTTAATGTCCCACTTCCTGGGTCACAGATGAGCACCTTTAACTGTATGCTCACTTGCTGGAGATGAAAGAGAGTTCTAATCTCTCCTCCTTGTGATAAGGATCCTAATCCCATCATGAGCCTCACCCTCAGAATTTCTTCTAAACCCAGTTACTCTCAGAGGCCTCACCTCCAGATACCACTACAATAAGAGTAGATGATTTAATAAAAGGATTTTAAGAAAATGATCATTCAATTGTTTGTAAGATTATATCTTAAAGGATGAAGCAAAATAGCTATGGGTCATACAGAGTGATAAAATCAACCAATAAATGAGTGGAGGAAGAAAAATATCCCATGTTGAAAACTTTTAAGAATAAATTGTATAGTTACTTCAACCTCAGAGAGGAAGAAATTTCCCCCTTTCTGTCAGCTATAAAGAGTGACATCCTTCCTGAGGGTACACTTGAGAAGGGAAAAAAAAGCTTCATAAAAACATAAACTTCAAAAATGTATCAGTACCAACTAATTAGTTGTGACAAATGTGCCCGCAATGTGAGATGTTAGTACCAACAGCTCTGCCTAGGAATATACCATCTTGTTATGCTATAATCTCAAGTACTCTATATTTAAAATCGTCTTAAAATTAGAATCTATTTAAGGAAACTACACAGCATTTATAATTCTGTGAGATAGGATAGAACACACAGAATGATCAAAGATAGATTCACTGAGTAGGGAGTGGTAAATTTATCTGAACCCCAGAAGAGAAATGGTTTTGAGAAAATTTCCAACTGGGAAATACCCATGGATGCATCGTGGCAGGCATGAAATGTGAATGAAACTGTGAATTCTGCTCATAGCTGAAGTGAAGGAAGTCTACTGCAGTATTCCAAGTGGGAAGGAGTATTATTAAATGAGTGAAAAGCTAAACGTGATGGCACACGGTTATAATCCCAACAGTAATGAAGTGATACCAGGCAGCTTGCTGGAACTTGCTAGCCAGCCAGTCCATCTGTACTGGCTAGTTTTGTGTCAACTTGACACAGCTGGAGTTATCACAGAAAAAGGAGCTTCAGTTGAGGAAATGCCTCCAGGAGATCCAACTGTAAGGCATTTTCTCAATAAGTGATCAAGGGGGAAAGGCCCCTTGTGGGTGGAACCATCTCTGGGCTGGTAGTCTTGGTTCTATAAGAGAGCAGGCTGAGCAAGCCAGGGGAGCAAGCCAGTAAGGAACATCCCTCCATGGCCTCTGCATCAGCTCCTGCTTCCTGACCTGCTTGAGTTCCAGTCCTGACTTCCTTTGGTGATGAACAGCAGTATGGAAGTATAAGCCGAATAAACCCTTTTCTCTCCAACTGGCTTCTTGGTCATGATGTTTGTGCAGGAATAGCAACTCTGACTAAGACACCATCTGACACCTGAAGCTGTTGTCTGGCTTCCACATGCATGTACCCAAATGCACACGAGCAATTGACATGCCTGTGTGCACTCACACACAGTTGAACTTGCACTCACACATAAACGCAAGTCATATGGAAAACTCAATGACTATTTGGGAGAAGCAAATACTGAAGGTTGGCTTAGAGGATGGACTTGTATTACCTCAGGTAGAAGGTAAGTTGTAACTGGGCTGAGGTCCTTGGATCCAGGTGTAAGGAACAAGGGCTTTGTTTAGTATGGGTGAGCTTGTGGTACTTCCTACAGGAAGTAGACCTTTAGGAAGAAGTGTGAAGGAAGACTAGTGAAGAGTCACCTCTATAGCCAAGACCTTATGTTCTGTGATGAGATGACAGAGATGTGAGGGAAAGTGGCACGATGCTGTGGGTACCGTCAGGAGAGAACAAGGGAGAGATATAAAGAAGGGGCAGGTGCTGTTTAATAATCTGTTTTTTAATATACTTAATCACAGTTCTCCATATTTTTCCTTATACTACAAATTCTAATTTTGTTGAGCAAGAAAGTCTCAGTTGAAAATGCTTTAATGTTGCTTTGCCTCTAGGAGTGGTCCTGTGGTCTAATTCTAAGCATTGAAATATCAGCTGATGTCTAAGGGAAGACTTGATTTCCTAATTAAACAAGGCAATCTCTGCCAGCATCTCTCTCTTGCTTCCTCCTCCATCTTAAGATCCTAAAGGGACAAGGACATGATGCCTAAGATTCTGTTAGCATAGTGAAATTAAGGGAGAGGCTGACACATGGTGAGGGCAGCAGAAAGAGATGGGTTCTTCATAACACGATGCAGCTATCTCCAACTTTTATTGTACATGTCAGAAATAAAACAGCTAGTCATTGCACCTCTTTCATATTCCCACTTGAGAAAGAGTAAGGGTTTAGTTTGAGAGTTTAAACACTAACATGCTATGGAACAATGCTGTGTTAATTGTTCATTGGAGGGAAGCTGAAGAGGCTGTGCTACAGGGAGCAACAGCTTCCTGAGTAACTACATCTCAACTTAGGCTTGGAGGCCAGGCACTGTGCAGCCTTAGTTAAGTTTTAATTCAGGACATGCCTAACTTGCTTTGTGTGCTGATGGCCAAGGTTCACAGCTCTATCTACTATAGTAGGCAGAATACCCCCAAGCCATTTAACAATGAAAATGTTGTCATCCACTGTCATGCCTGGCTTCTATGTTGCTGTAATTAAACACCAAGCAGACTCAACTTGGCAAGGAGAGAGTTAATTTCAGCCTACAGTTTCAGTCTCCTTAAATGATCAGTTAAGGCAGGAACTGAAATCTGTAGGCAGGAACTCAAGCAGAGGTGATGGAGGAATGCTGTTTACTGACTCACTTCCATACTCGATCGATCACTTGCATACTTGATCAGCTTGCTTGCTTATAAAATCCAGGAGCATCTACACTGGGGTGCCACCACCCACAGAGAGCTCAGCCCTCCCACATCAATCATGAACATGCCCTTTGTCTCTCACCCATAGGCTAATGGGAAAGAGACAGTTCCAAAGCTGAAAAACCTGTTCTTTCCAGGTGACTGTAATTTGTGTTAACAAAACCTAACTAATGCACTCCGATGTTTTTTAATTTTAAATTTTGAATATTTATTTTATGTGTAAGAGCATTTGTCATCATGTAGGTATGCATATAACATTCATGAAAGACAGAAAAGGGTGTCAGATCTCCTGAAGAAGAGTTACAGATGATAAAGATCAGACGTGTGTGTATGGGAAATGGAACAGAGCAGCAAGAGCAGCAAGTGCTCTTACCTGTTGAGCCATCTCTCCAGCCCTTTCTGGTCTGTTACTATATAGAGGCTGTGATTAAGAAGGCTCTTCAGCAGATGATCTGAATTCTTCAAGACCAAGAGAAACCTCTGAAGAAGAGGCTAATCTACCTACCTGACTGCTGTGTCACATGGCCTCTGAAGAAGAGGCTAATCTACCTACCTGACTGCTGTGTCACATGGCCTCTGAAGAAGAGGCTAATCTATCTACCTGACTGCTGTATCACACGGCTCCAACTTTTCCTGACACCCAGACCACAGTATAAATTTGTTACAGGTACAGGTTTTCAGAATGAGCATTCAGAATACTTTATGGATATTTAATTCAGTTTATATGATGTTCCCATATCCTGGAGGGAATGAGAAGAGTGTTATAACCATCGTCAAGCCGTTGCTATATCTCTCATGCAAATGTACTAAAGACATTGACTGATTAGGACTTCCTTGCTTGTGGGAAATTGGGATGTTACAGTCTGGAGCCACATTATCTTATGCTATCTTTATCTCCCTTAAGACATATTTATTTACCACCTTTGGGTCTGACATTATATCTTCATGTGTACTGGGTACTGGAGTATACTATCTAGCTTGCACCAACACTGTCATCAGAAAAACTATCAGACAGTTTTTGCATGTTGTTATAACCACCTACCTAATGTTCCAATAAATGCACTTAAAATGCCATGATTTGTGTCTTTTAGTCTATAATTATAAAACCTTCATGAAACTATTACCACAATTGGGACATCATGTTTGGAGTAACCTGAATCTGGGATATCAGACCATATTCACTCATATTTGGCTCAAAATGAATGATCTCTTATAGATTTGTGCTTTTGCATGGGCAAATGTGATTTTAGCCAACATACAGTTTTACTTCAATTTATTAAGAGTATGGGGGACTATTGGGATAGCATTGGAAATGTAAATGAAGAAAATACCTAATTAAAATAAAATTTAAAAAAGAGTAGAGAATTGAAAAAGCAAGACATAATATATGTAGCAATAATCAATAACAGCTGTTAATAATTTGTTGAATGCCTGAAATTGCTTGGCACCATTCCAGGAACAGGGACAGAGAAGTAAGTAAAATATGTGAAATTCTTGCCCATATGAATTATATGTCCATACACATGAGATGGGAAATAAACAATGAAAACATATTGTATGTATGAAAAGGAAATTATAAAACACACAGAGAATGAATGTAAAAATGGAAGAATTATGAGTGTTGTGTCCAACAAGTTGTTTTGGAAGAGAGAGAAACCTGAAAGAGGTTTCAAGGAGGATGGAGAGGAGTTATGCAGATGATAAACATGAAGAATATCAGGTGCTTTTTCAACTCTGGCTCCTTTCATCATGTTAAGGAACGAGACTAACCACATGCTCTGGGAAGAATGGGCTTTGTCCAGTTTTGTATGTACAGACTTTAGCATCATTGTATACTTAACAACGACCTCTAGAACAAATGAATTCAATCATGTCCAAATGCATGATCTAAGACTGTCTTCTAAACAAATATGTAACAGGAAATGTAGAATCAGTTAGAGAGAAGAAAAATCCACAGATACATAATTTTTTATTTTTTTATGAGCAGAGAAATTTTGGTTGAATTAGTTCTCATGATTACAAATACAGGGTCACAGAGTATGGGATAGAATATCAAATGGCTATCAACTATAGGGTCACAGAGTATGGGATAGAATATCAAATGGCTGTTAGCTTCACTGGGTAATCTCACTTGACTTAGAACTACACAGAAAAGTGGGAAGAAATATTTCTTTATATAGATTTTATTTGTTACTGCACACTTGCAAATTGGTGTAGCCTTTTGTCACCACATCTCTGAGGTCACAGCTCATTTTCATAGTTATCAATTTCCTATCTTGTCCGGAATTTTTAAATGGCTTTTAATTTTTTTTTATTCTTTAATCCTTTTTTACAGACCATCTTCATCCCACTCCCGGTCTGCCCCCTGACTGTTCCCCATCCCATATCTCCTCACTCCCCCATTCTTCAAGAGGATGCCCCAACCACTTCACCCCCACTGCACCAGACCTCCCCACTCCCTGGGGTCTCAAGTCTCTCTAGGGTTAGGTGCACCTTCTCTCACTGAGGCCAGACCAGACAGTCCTCTGCTGTAATGTGTCAGGGGACTCATATCAGCTGGTGTATGCTGCCTGGTTGGTGGCTCAGTGACTGAGAGGTCTTGGGGGTCCAGGTTAGTTAAGACTGCTGGTCTTCCCATGGAGCTGCCCTCTTCCCCAGCTTCTTCCAGCTTTTCCTCAGTTCAACCATAGAAGTCCATGGCTTCTGTCCATTGGATGGATGCAAGTATCTGCATCTGACTCTTTCAGCTGCTTGTTGGGCCTTTAAGAGGGCAGCCATGCTAGGCTCATGTCTGTAAGCACACTACAGCATCAGTAACAGTGTCAGGCCCCGGGACCTCCCCTCGAGCTGGATTCCAATTTGGGACCATCACTGGACCTCCTTTCTCTCAGGCTCTTCTCCATTTTTGTCCCTGCAGTTTCTTAACACAGAAACAATTCTGGGTCAGAGTTTTAACTGTGGGATGGTAACCCTATCTTTATTTACGTGTTACTATATGTCTGTGCATGTGCCCTTTGAGGCAGACCAAAAAGAAAGAGGCATCAGACTCTCTGGAACTGACGTTGTGAGGGCCTGGGGGATTAAGCTGCCTGATGTGTATGCTGCAACTGAACTTGTTCTACAGAGGACTGGCAAGTGCTAGACTCTCAAACACTGAGTTGTTTCTCCTGCCTCTTTTATTTGTTTTTATTTATATCAATACATATGTTCTATTGAGTGTATGTCAAACACTCTGACATTCAGTGACTACACTGATGGTGACAGTAATGGTAACAATTGGTTTCTGGTTTTGGTGGATACCTAAAACAGATGTCGAAATTCCTTGGCTTTCTTTACTCCATGAAGTAGATAATAAATACTCCTCATTGTCCAGAAGAAAACACTCAGACTTAATATTTGCTATGTCACATGCTTGCCTTGGTACTGCTGGGGACAGGGCGAAATGGGACATGCAAAGTTAGACTCCCCTGGGATACCTCCATCATCACTTATAAAATACAGCAACATAAAAGCATCCTCACAAACAATAACCTCTTTAGCTTTCTTGTATTTTTATGTCACTTTTATTAGATAGTTTCTTCTTTTACATTTCAAATGCTATCCCAAAAATCCCCTATACCTTCACCCCGCCCTGATCCCAAATCCACCCACTCCTGCTTCCTGGCCCTGGCATTCCCCTCTACTGGGGCATAAAACCTTTGCAAGACCAAAGGCCTCTCCTCCCAATGATGGCCAACTAGGCCATCCTCTGTTACATATGCAGCTGGAGATACAAGCTCTGGGGGATACTGTTAGGTTCATATTGTGGTTCATCCTATAGGATAGCAGTCACCTTCAGCTCCTTGAGTTCTTTCTCTAGCTCTTCCATTGAGGGCCTTGTATTCCAGCCAGTAAAGGACTGTGAGCATCCACTTCTGTATTTGCCAGGCACTGGCATAGCCTCACAAGAGAGAGCTATGTTAGGGTCCTGTTAGCAAAATTTTTCTGGCATATGCAATAGTGTCTGGTTTGGTGGTTGTATATGGGATGGATCCCCAGGTGGGGAAGTCTCTGGATGGTCCTTTCTTCCATCTCAGCTTTGAACTTTGTCTCTGTAAGTCCTTCCATGGGTATTTTGCCCCCCGTTCTAAGAAGGAACAAAGTATCCACACATTGGTCTTCCTTCTTCTTGAGTTTCATGTGTTTTACAAATTGTACCTTGGGTATTCTAAGTTTCTGGGCTAATATCTGCTTATCAGTGATTGCATATCATGTCTGTTCTTTTGTGATTAGGTTACCTCACTCAGGATGATATCCTCCAGATACATCCAGTTGCCTAAGAATCTCATAAATTCATTGTTTTTAATAGCTGAGTAGTACTCCATTCTATAAATGTACCACATTTTCTGTATCCATTCCTCTGTTGAGGGACATCTGAGTTCCTTCCAGCTTCTGGCTATTATAAATAAGGCTGCTATGAACATAGTGGAGCATGTGTCCTCATGACAAGTTGGAGCATCTTTTAGGTATATGCCCAGGAGTGGTATTACTGGATCCTCCAGTAATACTATGTCCAATTTTCTGAGGAACCTCCAGACTGATATCCAGAGTGCTTGTACAAGCTTGCAATCCCAGCAAATGAAGGAGTCTTCCTCTTTCTCCACATCCTCTCCAGCATCTGCTGTCACCTGAATTTTTGATCTTAGCCATTCTGACTGGTGTGAGGTGGAATCTCAGGGTTGTTTTGATTTGCATTTCCCTGATGATTAAGGATGTTGAACATTTCTTTAGGTGCTTCTCAGTGATTTGGTATTCCTTAGTTGAGAATTCTTTGTTTAGATCTGTACCCCATATTTTAGTAGGTTTCTTTGATTTTCTGGAGTCCATCTTCTTTGTATATATTGGATATTAGTCCCCTATCTGACTTAGGAGTGGTAAAGATCTTTCCCCAATCTGTCCGTGGCCTTTTTGTCTTATTGACAGTGTCTTTTGCCTTACAGAAGCTTTGCAATTTTATGTCAATTCTCGATCTTAAAGCACAAGCCCATTGCTGTTCTGTTCAGGAATTTTTCCACTGTGCCCATATCTCCGAGGCTTTTCCCCACTTTCTCTTCTATAAGTTTTAGTATCTCTAGTTTTATGTGGAGTTCCTTGGTCCACTTAGACTTGAGCTTTGTACAAGGAGATAAAAATGGATCAATTCTCATTGTTCTACATGATAACTGCCAGTTGAGCCAGCACCATTTTTGAAAATGCTGTCATTTTTCCACTGGATGGTTTTAGATCCTTTGTCAAAGATCAAGCATAGTTGTGTGGGTTCATTTCTGGGACTTCAATTCTATTCCATTGTTCTTTCTGTCACTGTACAGGTAACATGCAGTTTTTAATCACAATTGTTCTGTAGTACAGCTTGAGGTCAGTCATGGTGATTCCACCACAGGTTTTTTTATTGTTGAGAATAGTTTTTGCTCTCCTAGGTTTTTATTATTCCAGGTAAATTTGCAAATTGCCCTTCCTAACTCTGTGAAGAATTTAGTTGGAATTTTGATGGGGATTGCATTGAATCTGTAGATTGCTTTTGGCAAGAGGGCCATTTTTACTATACTGATCCTGCCAATCCATGAGCATGGGAGATCTTTCCATCTTCTGAGATCATCCTTTTGATCTCTTTCTTCAGAGACTTGAAGCTCTTATTATACAGATCTTTCACTTCCTTAGTTAAAGTCACACCAAGGCATTTTATATCATTTGTGCCTACTGTGAGGGGTGTTGTTTCCCTAATTTCTTTCTCAGCCTGTTTATCCTTTGTGTAGGGGAAGGTCACTGATTTGTTTGAGTTAATTTTACATCCAGCTACTTCACTGAAGCTGTTTATCAGGTTTAGGAGTTCTCTGGTGGAATTTTTGGGGTCACTAATATATACTATCATATCATCTGCAAAGAGTGATATTTTGACTTCTTCCTTTCCAATTTATATCCCCTTGATCTCCTATTGTAGTCTCATTACTCTGTCTAGGACTTTTAGTACTATATTGAATAGGTAGGGAGAAAGTGGGCAGCCTTGTCTAGTCCCTGATTTTAGTGGGATTACTCCCAGCTTCTTTCCATTTATTTTGATGTTGGCTACTGGTTTACTCTATATTATTTTGATTATGTTTAGGTATAGGCCTTGAATTCCTGATCTTTCCAAGACTTTTTTCATGAATGGGTGTTGGATTTTGTCAAATGCTTTCTCAGCATCTAATGAGATGATAATATGATTTTTGTCTTTGAGTTTGTTCATATAGTGGATTGTGTTGATAGATTTCCATATATTAAACCATCCCTGCATCCCTGGGATGAAGCCTACTTGATCATGATGGATGATCATTTTGATGTGTTCTTGGATTCTGTTAGTGAGAATTTTATTGAGTATTTTTGCATTGATACTCATAAGGGAAATTGGTCTGAAGTTCTCTTTTAAGGTGGGTCTTTATGTGGTTTAGGTACCAATGTAATTGTGGCTTCAATGAATGAATTGGGCAAAGTACCTTCTGTTTCTATTTTGTGGAATAGTTTGAAGAGAATTGGAATTAGGTCTTCTTTGAAGGTCTGATAAAACTCTGCACTAAACTCATCTGGTTCTGGGCTTTTTTTTGTTGGGAGAAAATTAATGACCGCTTCTATTTCTTTAGGGGAAATGGGACTGTTTAGATCTTTAATCTATCCTGATTTAACTTTGGTACCTGGTATCTGTCTAAAAATTTGTCCATTTCATCCAAGTTTTCCAGTTTTGTTGAGTATAGCCTTTTGTAGTAGGATCTGATGATGTTTTAGATTTCCTCAGGTTCTGTTGTTATGTGTCCTTTTTCATTTCTGATTTTGTTAATTAGGATACTGTCCCTAGCTGGGCATGGTGGCGCACACCTTTAATCCCAGCACTCGGGAGGCAGAGGCAGGCAGATTTCTGAGTTCGAGGCCAGCCTGGTCTACAAAAGTGAGTTCCAGGACCGCCAGGACTACACAGTGAAACCCTGTCTTGGAAAAAGAAGAAAAAGAAGAAGAAGAAGAAGAAGAAGAAGAAGAAGAAGAAGAAGAAGAAGAAGAAGAAGAAGAAGAAGAAGAAGAAGAAGAAGAAGAAGAAGAAGAAGAAGAAAGGATACTGTCCCTGTGCCCTCTAGTTAGTCTGGCTAAAGGTTTATCTATCTTGTTGGTTTTCTCAAAGAACCAGCTCCTGGTTTGGTTGATTCTGGTTTGGTTGATTCTTTGAATGGTTCTTTTTGTTTCCACTTGGTTGATTTCACCCTTGAGTTTGATTATTTCCTGCCATCTACTCCTCTTGGGTGAATTTGCTTCCTTTTGTTCTAGAGCTTTTAGGTGTGTTGTCAAGCTGCTAATGTGTGCTCTCTCTAGTTTCTTTTTGGCAGCACTCAGAGCTATGAGTTTTTCCTCTTAGGACTGCTTTCATTGTGTTCCATAGGTTTGGGTATGTTGTGGCTTCATTTTCATTAAACTCTAAAAAGTCTTTAATTTCTTTCTCTATTTCTTCCTTGACCAAGTTTTCATTGAGTAGAGTGTTATTCAGCTTCCACGAGAATGTTGGCTTACTATTATTTATGTTATTATTAAAGATCAGTCTTAGTACACGGTGATCTAATAGGATGCATGGGATATTTTCAATATTTTTGTATCTGTGGAGGCCTGTTTTGTGACGAATTATATGGTCAGTTTTTAAGAAGGTACCATGAGGTGCTGAGAAAAAGGTATATCCTTTTGTTTTAGGATAAAATGTTCTGTTTTTATCTGTTAAATCTATTTGTTTCATGACTTCTGTTAGTTTGAATGTGTCTCTGTTTAGTTTCTGTTTCCAGGATCTGTCCATTGGTGAGAGTGGGGTTTTGAAGTCTCCCACTATTATTGTGTGAGCTGCAATGTGTGCTTTGAACTTTACTAGAGTTTCCTTTATGAATGTGGATGCCCTTGTATTTGGAGCATAGATATTCAGGATTGAGTAATCACCTTGGAAGATTTTACCTTTGATGAGTATGAAGTGCCCCTTCTTGTCTTTTTTGATAACTTTGGGTTGGAAGTCAGTTTTATTCGATATTAGAATGGCTACTTCAGCTTGTTTCTTCAGACCATTTCCATGGAAAATTGTTTTCCAGCCTTTACTCTGAGGTAGTGTCTGCCTTTGTCCCTGAGGTGGGTTTCCAGTATGCAGCAAAATGTTGGGTCCTGTTTATGTAGCCAGTCTGTTAGTCTATGTCTTTTTATTGGGGAATTGAGTCCATTGATATTAAGAGATATTAAGGAAAAATAATTGTTGCTTCCTGTTATTTTTGTCATTAGATTTGGGATTCTGTTCTTGACCGCTGTCTTCTTTTAGGTTTTTTGAAGGATTAATTTCTTGCTTTTTCTAGGGCATAGTTTCCCTCCTTGTGTTGGAGTTTTTCCTTTATTATCCTTTGAAGGGCTGGATTCCTGGAAAGATATTGTGTGAATTTGGTTTTGTCATAGAATTCTTTGGTTTCTCCATCTATAGTAATTGAGATTTTTGCTGGGTATAGTAGCCTGGGCTGGCATTTGTGTTCTCCTAGGGTCTGCATAACATCTGTCCAGGATCATCTGTCTTTCATAGTGTGGTGAGAAGTGTGGTGTAATTCTAATATACCTGCCTTTATATGTTACTTGACCTTTTCCCTTACTGCTTTTAATATTCTATCTTTTTTTAGTGCATTTTTTGTTCTGATTATTATTTGTCAGGAGGGCTTTCTTTTCTGGTCCAGTGTATTTGGAGTTCTGTAGGCTTCTTGTATGTTCATGGGCATTTCTTTCTTTAAGTTGGGGAACTTTTCTTCTATAATTTTCTTGAAGATATTTACTGGCCCTTTAAGTTGGAAATCTTCATTCTTATTTATACCTATTATCCTTAGGTTTGGTCTTCTCATTGTGTCCTGGATTTCCTGGATCTTTTGAGTTAGGATCTTTTTGCATTTTGCATTTTCTTTAATTGTTGTGTCCACGTTTTCTATGGAATCTTCTGCACCTGAGATTCTCTCTTCCATCTCTTGTATTCTGTTGCTGATGCTCACATCTATGATTCCTGATTTCTTTCCTAGGATTTCTATCTCCAGAGTTGTCTCCCTTTGGGTTTTCTTTATTGTTTCTACTTTCATTTTTAGATCTTGGATGGTTTTGTTCAATTCCACCACCTGTTTGGTTGTGTTTTCCTGTAATTCTTTAAGGGATTTTTATTTTTCCTCTTTTAGGATTTCTACCTGTTTAGCAGTATTTAGCAGTGTTCTCCTATATTTCTTTAAGTGAGTTATTAATGCCTTTCTTAAAATCTTCTACCAGCATCATGGGATATGATTTTAAATCTGAATCTTGCTTTTCAGGTATGTTGGGGTATCCAGGATTTGCTGTGTTGGGTGTACTGGGATCTGATGATGCTGAATGATCTTGGTTTCTGTTAGTAAGATCCTTACATTTGTCTTTTGCCATCTGGTTATCTCTGGTGTTAGATGTTCTAGCTGCCTCTGGCTGGAGCTTGTTCCTCCTGTGATTCTGTTAGCCTCTATCAGCACTTCTACGAGTCCAACTCTCTCCTGAGTCCCAGTGGTCAGAGCACTCTCTATAGGCAAGCTTTTCTCTTGAAGGGAAGCTGAACAGAGGTCTGGAGCTCAGATCCACCTCTTGGCTGAAGATGAAGGCCAGAAGGGATCCTGTCCAATAAGCTCTTTTGCTTTTGGTGCCCATGTGCTATCCTGTGTGGACTGGTATCTGAGAGACCCAGGATACAAGATAAAGCTCCCACCTGAGTCCTGGGGTCAGAGCCCTCTCTGGGGGCAGACTATCCTCAGTGATCCTAAGATCCTGGGTGTGCTAGGGCTCCTGCAGTGTGGAGAGTCTTCTGGGGACCTTGGGACTCTCTGCAGAGTTCGCGCCCAAGGTGGCTCAGGACTGGCATTTACCAGAACGAACCTCAGCTTTCCTTTAGATAATTCCTGTCATGAAGACAGATTGGAACTGTTTATTTTGACAAAGTGCACATCCTGAGAGAAGGAAGACAAGAGGGACAGAGAATATTCTGTTACCAGAGTGTGTTGAGAATTAGGAAAGCCCTGGTCTGGTAACAAGACCTAGAGTGGAGCTTCCTTGTACTTCAAATCTTTACAGCTCCTACTGAATCCTCCTCCTTAACCTGAATCATGTCCATACATTGATTTACTGTTGACATAATCAATCACCAAAAAGATTAGTGGCTTAAACCAAACTATATGTTCTCTCTTATTTTCTCTCTCACTTATTCTCTAGATCTCGCTCTCTCAGACAGAAATGGTTCCTCCAAAAGCTCCAAATGATGCTTTGGTTCCAGCCTTGAGAATCCTTCTGCACTCCTTGTATGCCCATGTGTCTATGTGACTCTGATATTGACTTACATCATTGTATCTTCTCTTAGTCTCCCAGTTTAATCCTTTGCTTCTAACATTTGTGATCACATTCATTTTCTCAGATACTCCAGGACAATCTCTTCATCTTAACAGCCTTAGCTCAATCGAGTTTGTTTCCTACCAAGATTTTCACAGTTCTGAGGGAACAACCTTTGGGTATAGCCCATTTATTAGCTATAATCTTGGCTTTTAGGATGGGATGCATCTGAGATTTAATATTTCCAGCATTATCTCTTTACTCATTTTAGAATAAATATTAGATTATTCTACCATTTCACTCTGTTGGGATATGAATGTCTAGTCTGCTGTCATCCAATATGCTGTTGGTTAAGTATTCTTGACTGATAGATTCTCAACACTTCTTTGAAATATGTGTCACCTTTCACAGTTCTCCTAGAAAATCAAGTCCATGACTAATCACTTGCAAAGTGGCATTAGTTAGATTCAAGTTGTAAGTCTAACAAATGTATTTTTAATCAATCATTATTAAACCAAACACAGCTATATTATGGCAGAGAGGCACATACAAAGAAAATTGGGAAGACAAGGAGAAATTGTTTGTATTGCAAATGACAAAGAGGTTCTTAGACCCTAAATTCTATATAAATATTGAATTAGAGGTCTTATAGTATGTAAGAGATATGTGATTACATACTAAGATAATGGAATATTATTACCAATCTACTCTGTGGGATGGCAGGATACATCCAAAATTTCTTGGTCAACTGTGTGAAGAAATAATCATGTTGATAGCAGGTGACTGTAACTGTCCATTGTGAAATGAAAGTTTAACATATTTTAGTTTTTACTTTCTTTCTCTCTCTCTCTCTCTCTCTCTCTCTCTCTCTCTCTCTCTCTCTCTCTGTGTGTGTGTGTGTGTGTGTGTGTGTAATATGTGTTTGTGAGTGTGGGTGCCCATGAAAGTTAGAGACATCAGGTACCCTGGAGAAGTTAGAAATTATTATAAGCCATCCAATTTGGGTGCTGGGAACTGAAATCTAGTGTTTTAGGAAAAAATAATACACATGCTTACAAATAATAGCATCCTTCCTATAGCCCTGAAATGAAGTTCTGTTTCATCTTACAATGTAGTAGCCCCTCAAATGTATCATGCTTAGTAAAGTAGTTGGACACAGAGGAACATATGTTATATATAATTCCATTTATATGAATCACCCCAAACAAGAAAATATAGAGATTCAGAAAATTAATTGTTGATTTTTTAAAAAAAAATTCTGGGCAAAGAAAGGTGAAAGTGAGAGGGAGGAGAAAATGATTATAAATGGTCATGAGATTTATTTTTGGAATGATGGAACTGTTCTAAAACTGAGTGATGGTGATAGTTGTCCATTGTCTGTAAATTTATTGCAAACACTTGGATCTTGTACCTAAAATGACTGACTTTTATTGCTATAAATTATGCCTCAATAAAACTGTTACTAAAGGAAAAGTATAATTTACTGCTTGCCAAAATTTAATTTTAAAACATATATTATTTTAAAATGAATGTGTAATAATACTTGGTGTGGGTTATTTTATGAAGAGAATGTTAAGCAACTTAATCATGACTAGAAGAATAAGAGTATGAGAAAATATTCATGGTATACACCATGCACAAACGCTGCTAAAGCTCTCTGCCTTTTGACTTCAAGCATTTAAATTTGTTTTTTGAATTTTATTTATATATTATATATATACATACATATAAATTTAAATATAACTCAAATCATAATTAATTTAAATCATTTATAACATGTTCATTTGCACAAGGAACATGTATTAACCCTTTAAGCTATTCTTAATACCTATTAGTAGATTAAGATCATAGAAGTGTGTGCTGTCGTGACTATTAATTGTTTTAATTCTGAACCAGTTGCCACAGACTATGGAGAAAAGCATCCTACAAATTCTAAGAGCAAGGTCTTCTGCGCCGCAACAACAGTCACAGGATAAATGAAAACACATGAATTCTTAATTGCTACTGTAATTGGCAATGATTTGAGACAAACCACTGGAAGAAACGAATGTATGTCATATCTCAATGTTCTCTTCCAGCCGGATCTTACTAGAACCATTTACGTATAATGTAAAAATTTTCCTCAAGATTTGATATGCTGGTGCTCTTTCCTGACAGACAAGATGTTGTCTATTTCTATTGTTTATTTCAGTTGCAAGTGTATAATTGGCTTGTTTCTATTGTCTAATTAGATGTCATTATCAAATACTAACCCCATCGATAGACCCACATAAAGAAAGGTAAGCATGTTCCAGTCACTACGCTTTGTTCAATTACTGCAAGGGCTCCTTCCTCCGTGTTTGCCTCTTCACAAGTTCTCATTAACCTGTTCACTTCTTCCTTAAATGTTATTTCTACTAATTAACCTTGATAGCACACTCTCTTCCAACACATCTGATTAATTGTGTCCTTCCGATCTATTTGCACACAATTGCTAGGGATAAATTTGAACATTTAATAATGGTTACCTATGGGTATCCTAATTATAGAATACTTTTATTTCCCCCTTTTAATATTTTGCATATGTTACATGAAAAGCTCTTTGCATTTGTAAACTCAAAGGGGATGCTAAATCACTGCCTCCCTGTTACGTTGGTAACATCTCTCTCTCCTCTTGGACAAAATCCCTGACAGAAACACTTTATAGAAGAAGTTGATTTTGGCTCAGGATTTCATACCATGGTGGGAACAGCATCCTGAGAGGGGTGCATGATAGAACTTTTTCAAATTTTATCAGGTTTGGGAGTAGAGAGCTCAGCTAGAACCAGTTATGTATATAATTTTAAGGCCAACCTACTGCAACCCATTTCTGCCTCAGGTCCAAAAAGTTTTAGAACTTCTTAGAATAGTAACACCAGCTGGAGACTAAGTATTCAATCTTATGAACGTGTGAGGGACATTTCACATTCAAACCATAACACCCATATTTCCTTTACTCTTCAATGCTTAAAAAAGTGTCTGCAATCAATAACAATCTGGTGCAGGCTTTCTTAATGTTGGTGCTATTGACATTTTGAGATGGATAATTCTTTGCTGCAAGAAACGGATGTGTTGCACATTATACAATGGTTAGTGTTATCCCAAGCTGCAATCTACTAAATTCCAGGAGCATCTTCCACTTGTGTCAATTAAAAATATTTCTGAACATTGTTCAAAATCTGTTGCAGGTGTTTGTGTGTGTGTCTGTGTGTGTGTGTGTGTTTGTGTGTGTGTATGTGTGTACAAATACATGCCTAATTAAAAGTCACCATTTTACTGGCTTTTTTCTATTCTACAAGATTTCCATTGTGTGTGTTTGCATCTAGTGTCTCCAGGGATCTAGAAAGTAGAATCCTCTGTGGGCAGAGTCTCACCTCCATCCCCTGTAAATGTCTTGATTAACCCCATGCTGTTTGTCACCTGAGACCTCAGAACCAGTGCACAATTTTCTGGGTAAATACTTAAGGGCACAGGAAACTTTCATAATCTCCAGTTGTCCGTTCTACTTTTTGCCAACCTATTTATTTTCAAAGCCTTGACAGTTGTGAGGATAGGCAATAAATAACAATGATAGTGTCAACTGCCACGGAGGAAGGAGGTTTTTTATTGCAAATCATTACTTAGGATGCATAACTACATAGGATTTTGAGATCTATGTCAGCCACCATGCACTGTATTCACCCTTAAAAAAACAGCTTTGTGCACTGATTTATTTTTACAGAATAGTCTTTCCAATCTATTTTCATAGAAAAGTCTTCACCTTAATGCTCTAAGGTCATTATGAATTTTGGTATGTGGAATGTTGCATTAGTTCAAATATTTGTTTTTCTTCCTAATGTAAATAACTGTTGTGTTTGTTCATATGCATGATTCATGGAAAAATTAAATGCTTATGAATTTAGTTTTAGCAGTTTAAAGCTCAATTGCTTGTCAAAGCAATAATTCACAGTACATCCATAATGACCCCTGTGTAATGATCAACCCAAACCTTGTCATCAATGATTTTAAAAATACTTTTTTATCATCTAATAATGCAAACATTAGGTTAAATTCACTTCCCTTGTAAATACTGAAATACAAGATGCTTTCTGTAACTAAACAAAAGCAGAAGACTTGAATAATTCATCACGAGGTACCTAATTTTCATCTTTCTATTTAGGATTTGCAGAGTGATAATCGTGACTTCAGATGTAGTATTCTTTTTTCCCTCACACATCCTCCTCAGCTCTGACTAGTAAAAAATAAATCTTTTTTTTTTTGTCAAAGAAAAGTTTTATTTCTCCTCTGCCTTTAATAATCCTTGACTACCTAGGGTAAATTTAGTCACTGCCCTGGCGATCCTCCCACTTCCTGAATTTATTTTGGTTCCTGCTATAGTGTACCATCATCCTATCCTATGTGGCTTTGTCCCTCTGAACCTATGGTACATCAAAGGGCAGAGAGGATTACTATTTTGATGTGTGATAAGTAGTTATTAAGTAATCAGTTTGCCACAGGTGCCCTGCTAGAAGACAGAGACACAGGTAAGTTTCTAGTTAAAGCTGCCTACCACTCAGGGAGGAGACAAGAAGCCATTTTTGTAAGGCAGTGAGGACAACCAAGTATAGGTTACCTGGAAACATGTAGAGACTGTATCTGTCTTTGACAGGGATTTAGGGAAGGAGTACTAAAGAAGTGATGCCCCAGTTGAGTTTTCACAAGTAGAGGGGCATCCTTACACTGAAGGGAGGTTAGGTGGCGGGATAGTAAGAAGCCCTGGATGATGTCAGGTACAAGGCAGAGGCTACACACATTGCATGGATGTGTGCTGCATTGTGGAGTGACCAGCTGATGAGCTTCACCTCTTGGTTTCATCTGTGCATCTTCCTTATTCAGATCCTTGATAGGAACAAGCCCTATAGTGGGTAAGTCCTCACTCTTACATGTGTTTGATTTGACAATGTAATCTGCACTATCTTAATATGGAAGATGAGCAGAGATAATCATTGTCTGGGATGCAAAGATTTAGCACATGCTGGAGAGGCAAAGATAGACTTTGAGAAAGTCCCTTTTGGTTAGGTAGGAGGAGATAAAGATAATCTCTTGGGATTAGTTAAAGAGGGCAGAACAGGGAGAATCAGGAGTGAATATAACATGGATTCTAGGAAAACACAAATGAAATTTACATATCACAAATCTCTGGTGTTCTCAATCTGCATCTAAATTTTGGATGCTTTATGTTGTTGTTGTTGTTTTAGTTCATTAAGAGAAAAGATAAAGGATTATGTGATGAAAGGCTGGAAATGTTTGGCAGGAATGTACTGTATCTTCAGTTTACAGTTGGAGGTAAAATGCTGTGGGTTTTGACAAACAAGTATTAAAAAGCAATTTATTCTTTCCTACATTCCTTATCTCACCCCACGCTGCACTGTGAAATATAAACACAGGTTTGTGCTAATACAAATGTCAGTTATGAACACAATTATGTTAATAACAGGAGAGGAGTGTTGCTGATGGAGAAGAGAAAGGATGTGCACATTTTTCATTATATATAACAGATAATCAGCCATGACCTTCTACAATTAACAGCAACAATGGAGCTCTCTTCCCTTTTTGATACAGGGTCTGATTATAGTGCTCAGGCTGCCCTCAAATTTATGATCCTCCTGCCTCACAATAGCTGGCATTGTAGATACGTGCCACCGAGCCATCTCTGCAAGAAATGGCGGAATGTTATAAATTGTAAGTATACCATTTATTATCGCATAATCTTCCTTTTTATGTTGCTTACTTGAATTAAGATCTTCGTTTTGAAGTATTGTATTTCTCCAAGTAATTATAAAAGTAAAAGATGGGTATGACATAATTTAGAAACACATAATGAACAAAATTATTCATAGTTAATTCATCATTATCAAAAAAAAGCTTTATGGAATCCTTAAATTATATCTGGAAGGCCTGAACCATAATAATTAGCAGAAATGCTGATTTTGAAATGACTGGTTTTCCAGATGGAATACTGCTACTTGGATCTTTGAAGAAATGTTTTGAGGAAGTAGCATAATTACAGATAGAAAGCACAAATATCCCCCCACTTTTTTAGGGAAATGGTCCTTAGCATATAATGGCAGCTTCAGTATGTTGCTTTTTCTGAAAAAAAGAGGAAATTATTATGCCTTAGAGTTAACTGCCATAGTTGTTGTATTTGATGTGGGAATAATTTAAATGGCAGTTCAGCAATGGTTACATTATTACCGTTCTTTTTAAATCGTTTATTAGCATGGTTTGTCTTGATTTATTACAGGATCTAGTCCCAGCAACAGTAACCAAATATGAAAGTAAGAGAGAGGCTTCTTTCTAAAAGTAGATAGCACATCTCCAGTCCTAGACAGGCTAAGCTCCTTGGGGAGGCTGTTATTAGAGGCACTGGGAGTCACAACAGAACCCTCAGGACTGTAGTCATCATCTCTTTAAGAGAAGGTGAGGCAGGAACAACACTCCTTGGAGGAGACTTTCCGAGGGAATATCCCCAGAAGAACCAGTACCAAAAGCCAGTTATCTGAGCCTAATCCCCACAGTGTGGGGCTGTGGGAAGGAGGCTTGTTCTAAGAACCTCCTTAGAATTGCCCTGATGCCAAGTTCTTTGGGCCATGATGGGATTTGCTGTCAAGATAATTCTCATTTATTTTATATACCATACTTTAATATGTTATAACTTTTCTTATACTCTCAGAATACATTGAGTATATATTTGATGCTTAACATGACAGGAGATGGAGATGAAGGCAAACTAGGATCCTGTCTCTTTGGCCTTCTGGTTGCTCACCTGTCTTATCTAGTGATATACACAATATCATACTTTTGTGATGTCATTGCATAGGAACATAAGCACGACCATCAGGAGGGTCTATGAAGCACTTCTCAAAATTCTGAATGACATTATTGTCTGACATTGCCCACTGCTCATGGTTACCAATTTATTTGTGTTTTGTTGCTGCGGCGGCATGTAGAAGAATAGTATTTATTAGGAATACCATGGTACTGCATTGCTGGCTTATCAGGTTTAAGAAGTAAAACTCCTAAAGAAGAGTTGGGGTGGCCATCCTGAGTGTAATGTAAGTTGTAAACATGTGGGAAGTTAAGGTAGATTATGCAATTGATATATGTATATTTCTGTGCATCACATGCACACAGTACCCACAGAGGTAAGAAGAGAGCGTCAGATATCGTGAAACTGGAGTTACAGATGGCTGTGGGCTGCCATGCAAGTATTGAAAATCAAATCACGCTCCTCTGCAATAGTAGCAAGTACTCTTAACTAGTGAACCATCTCTCTAGCCCTGCAAATAAAATACTGACGTTTCAGTCCTTTCATGGAATTGGAGGGGGTAGAGAAGATGGGTGTAAATACTGATGAATATTTGTTTCTTTAACACAGGCCACATCTTTGGGCTTGCTGCCATACTACTGACAGGTAAAATTAGTAACAAAAGGGTAATGACTGTCCAAGCAACTTATGGATTTATTTCAAAGCTTGGACTGAATCCCTTCACAAACCCAAGGAAAAATCCAAACACTCTAGTCTTAGCAAAAGCTATAGGGTGGTTTAAAGGTATTAGGTAAAAGTGTATGGGGCTAAATTGAAGAGACAGATATAAGCTATCTGATCCAGAGAAACTCCTTCAAAAAAAAAAAAAAAGTGAACTCTTCTTTCTAGAAACACATTGCCTAACCTGACTCTAAGTGAGAGAGAAAAATCTCATGAAAAGTCCTAAGTAAAACAGGCTAAGGAGAGAATTTGTGTTTCTGGTCCAACATGTAAGGATGTTGGAAGTCATTACACCATCCATCCTAACAATGACAGAGCTGAGCAAACTAGAAAATGATGAGGCTACCATTGTAAAACAACCTTACTGTCTTAATATATTTCTTGCTAGAATATCACAAGATGGATACTTAGTGATGAAGAGATTTACTTCTTAAAACTGTGGAAGCTTGGAAGTCAAAAGTTAAGACACTTGAACCTGATGGGGGAAGACGTCTTGCTTTATCATACCATACCATAAATAAAGGGGGGAAGACAAGAAAATATGTGCTTCATAATCAAAAAAGAGGGCCAAACTCATCTGTTAGTGAAGGAATCACTCCTGTGCCAATCTATTCTTGTTATAATGAAACTAATTCTGTGTAGCCCTGGTTGTCCTGGAACTCATTCTGTAGAACACTCTGGCCTCAAACTCACAGAGTTCCATGTGCCTTGGCCTTGAGTGCTGGGACTAAAGGTATGCACCATTTTAATCCAGTGGTAACTAATCCATTTAATAAAGACAGAACTCTCCCAGACTAAGCATCTTTGAAGGTCTATTCCATCAAGGCACTGTTCCATCAGGAACAGGATTAAGCTGCTAAAATATATGAGTAGTGTCTTACTTACTTTGCTTTTGCTGTGATCAAATATCATCTCCAAGGCAACTCACAAAAGATAATGTGTAATTGTGTTTATTTTTCCAAATTGTGTTTACTTTTTCCAAAGGATTAGAGTCCACAATGGTGGCAGAATGAAGAAGGCATGGTAGTGAAGGCACAGTTTCAGAAACATCTGATATCTGGACCTGCAAGAAGGAGGCAAAGAGCTATCTCAAAATAGCATGAGACTTTTAAAGTCTTGAAGCTTGGCCCTAGTGACAGACTTCACCCAGTGAGACCATACCTCCTATTTGTTACCAAAGAGTTCTATCAACTAGGACCAAAACGTTCAAATATACAAGCTTGTGGGTGCCATTCTCATTAACACCACAAGAACTAGTATAACACAGGTTCTATTGAGAAGGCTTCGATGGATAAAGCAATTACATGGACTGATGTGTAACAGAAGCAAACAGACTGAAATTCTGAAAAAAAGAAGAAACGTGGAGGGAGCAAATACTTTGAAACTCAAAGGAAAAATAACATTGGTGGAATTTTTAAAAGATGGGTATAATTTACACAGGACTTATATGAAGAAAACTACAAAAGTATTGAAAGAAGTAAAATAAAGTTATGGTGAGTGGTCACATAACCGTGGATAAGAATATTCAATATCATCAAGAAGTTCCTCTGGTTTGCTTAATAGATTTTTATTTTTAAAATTGTAATGACAGAGCACTTGCTACTGTTGCAGATGACCTGGATTTTGTTCCCAGTTCTACAAGGCAGGTAACATCCATCTGTAACTTCAGCTCCAGGGAGTCTCACACCCTTTTCTGGCCTCAATGGGCACCAGGTACAAACATGGTACATTTACATACTGACAAACACTAAAACATAGAAAAAAGAAAAAAGAAAAGAAAACCTTAAAAAAATGAATATGTCTGAAAGGTGTTGAATGTAATTAATGAACTGGATTTGAATTGTGTGAAGAAGTGAAATCTAGATTAGCCAGCATTTGAAGAAGTTGGAAGATCAATACCACCCAATGTCAAAGCTTACTGTGAGGTTATATTAATAATGAAAGGATGATATTAATGAGACAGTAGTCAAAATAATAGAACAGAGGATACATAGGATAATCACATAAATGTATGATTTTTGACAGAGGAGCAAAATTAATAAAATACAATGGGACAAGGGATTCCAAATGGAGCAGCTACAACTGGAAATGAAGAGATTAATTTTTACCCAACTTCCCTAAACTATCTCAACATAGATCATGAACCCAAATGTAAAAATGCAAAACTCTCAAACTCCTAGAACATTACATAGGATAAAACTTCCATAACTTTGGGTCTGACAATAACAAGTGACACAAACAAGAAAGAAAAATCTGTTCGCAAGATCTTATTATAATTAAAAAATCTTCACTTGCAAAAAGATAGCTTTCCACTGCCAAGAGACAAGAAGAAGACAAGAAATAAACTTGGAAGAAAATATATATTTGCAAAACATACAGGAATGCTGTTACCCAGATTCACAACAAACTTTTAAAATTGTCAAACAAGAAAATGGCCAACCCGTTTAAAAATGGATGTATTACCTCATTGAAGAATATATACTGACCTAAAATATTCATACAAAAAGATGTTCAACTTCACATTCTATTAGGAAAGAACAAACTAGATACCACCAGACACCTATCAGAATGCATAAAAGCAGAAAACTTAACGACATCGGGTCCTAGGTTGGGGGGAGGGAGGCAACAAGAACACTCTTGTGAATGGAGATACAATGCTGTGGGAAGGCAGTTTGTCAATTTCATGCAAAACTAAACCTAAAAAATGACACATAATTCCCAATTTTCATATTTGTTATAAATATTCATTTTTCATACATGGTATATATTCAAATGAGTTGAAAATGTCTGTCCTCATAGAACCTAGAACATAAATGTGCTTCAAAGCTTTTATTCTTAACTGCCCAAATTTGGAAGCAATCAAAAAGGTCCTTTAGTAACTGAATGCATAAATAAATTTTGGTACATTGAAAAAACAGAAGAGTCCACATTAAAAAGGCATAAGTGACTGGGCCAGCAAGATGTTTCAGCAAGTAAATGTGTTTACACCATACACACACACACACACACACACACACACACACACACACACACAGAGGAGCACATCATATACATACATACATACATACATACATACATACACACACAAATAATAAAAAATACAAACCATTTTAAAAGTTTTATTTATTTTATTTTATTTTATGTGCATTTATGATTTGCCTGTGTGTGTGTGTGTGTGTGTGTGTGTGTGTGTGCCTGCGCGCACGCGCACACGCGCACCACATGTATGCTTGCTGCCAACAGAGGCCAGTAGAGTGTGTCAGAGTCCTTGAACTGGAGTGATTGACAGTTGTAAACGACCATGTAAGTCTGGAAATTGAACCCAGGTCCTCTACATCAAGGTGCATCTTGCCAACTTTTAAAAACTATTTTTTAAAAGGACATAACCACTAGACATAAGAAAATTTGAAGGAAACTTAAATGTAGATTAGGAGTTCAAAGAGGAAAGACACATATAATGTATGAAAATTAATAGAAAAGAGAGATTAGCCATAATGACCAGGGTTGAAGGGAGAACAATACATCTCATAACATGCACAATCCCATTTTGAAAATCACACATTTAGAGAGAGAAGGCTGCGTGAGTGAGTGCAATCAACCAACCAATCAACAACTGATTAACTACTCCTGGGGCTCTGTAGAGTGAGTTTGTGGGACAGGCTCTGCAAATGTTGGGGTGGAGAAACAGAAAGATCTCTTCACTTTTGTCTTGGCTGGATTTTTGTTCATTTGACACAAGCTACTGGAGTTATTTGGAAGAGGAACCCCAATTGAGAAAATGGGACCTCAACTGAGAAAATGCCTCTATCAAAAGTCAGGTAGACAATAGCAGTAGGCAAAGTAGCCAGCAAGTCGGTGAGACATTTCCTTTATTGATAATTGGTATGGAAAACCCAACACACTGTAGGTGGTGTGCACCCTGGGCAGGTAGTCCTGCATTATTTTGTCTTGTTTTGTTTTCTTTCTTTTTATTGTATATTTTCTTTATTTACATTTCAAATGTAAATCCCCTTTCCCAGTCCTCCCCCTCCCAGAAACCCCCTATTCCATCCTCCCTCCCACTGCTTCTGCAAGGGTATTTCTCCACCCATCCACCCACTTCCACTTCCCCATCCTTGACTCCTCTACACTGGACCACCAGCCTTCATAGGACCAAGGACCTCTCCTCCTATTGATGCCTGACAAGGCCATCCTCTGCTGCATATGCAACTAGATCCATATGTACTCCTTGATTAATGGCTTAGTCCCTGGGAGCTCTGGGTGGTCTGGCTGGTTGATATTGTTGTTCCTCCTATGGGGTTGTAAACCCCTTCAACTCCTTCAGTTGTTTCCTCTAACTCCTCTATTGGCCACCCTGTGCTCAGTCCAATGGTTGGTTGTGAGCATCCACCTCTGTATTTTTAAGGTTCTGTCAGGGCCTCTCAGAAGGCAGCCATATCAGGCTCCTTTCAGCATGTACTTCTTGACATTCACAATAGTGTCAAGGGTTTGTTAAGTGTATATGGGATGAATCCCCAGGTGACAGTCTCCAGATGGTCTTTCCTTCAGTTTCTGCTCTACACTTTATCTCCATATTTGCTCCTGTGTGTATTTTGTTACCCTTCTAAGATGGACCGAAGCACCCACACTTTGGTCTTCCTTCTTGAGCTTCATGAGGTCTGTGAATTGATCTTGGGTATTTGGAACTTTTGCGCTAATATCCACTTATCAGTGAGTACATATCATGTGTGTTCTTTTGTGATTGGGTTACCTCACTCAGGATGATATTTTCTAGTTTCATCCATTTGCCTAAGAATTTCATGAGTTCATCGTTTTGAACAGCTGAGTAGTACTCCATTGTATAAATGTACCACATTTTCTGTATCCATTCTTCTGTTGAAGGACATCTGGGTACTTTCCAGCTTTTGTCTGTTATAAATAAGACTATTGTTAATGTAGTGGAGCATGTGTCCTTATTACACCTTGGAGCATCTTCTGGGTATATGCCCAGGGGTAGTATTGCTAGGTCCGCAGGTAGTACTATGTCCAATTTTCTGAGGAATCACAAACTGATTTCCAGAGTAATTGTACCAGCTTGCAATCCCACCAGCAATGGAGAAGTGTCCCTCTTTCTCCACATCCTTGCCTGCATCTGCTGTCACCTGAGTTTTTGATCTTAGCCATTCTGACTGGTGTGAGGTGGAATCTCAGGGTTGTTTTGATTTGCATTTCCCTGATGACTAAGGAAAATTCAGCATCCCTTCATATGAAAAGTCTTGGGAAGATCAGGAATTTAAGGCCCATACCTAAACACAGTAAAATCAACATACAGCAAACCAGTAGCCAACATCAAACTAAATGGCGAGAAACTTGAAGCAATTCCACTAAAATCAGGGACAAGACAAGGCTGTCTCCTCTCTCCCTATCTATACAATATAGTACTTGAAGTTCTAGCTGGAACAATTAGACATCAAAAGGAGGTCAAAGGGCTACAAATTGGAAAGGAAGATGCAGATGATATGGTCATATACATAAGTGACCCCAAAAATTCCACCAGAGAAATCCTAAAGCTGATAAACAACTTCAGCAAAGTGACGGGATATAAAATTAACTCAAACAAATCAGTAGCCTTCCTCTACTCAAAGGATAAACAGGATGAGAAGGAAGTTAGGGAAATGATACCCTTCACAGTAGTCACAAATAATATTACGTACCTTGGTGTGTTTCTAACCAAGCAAGTGAAAGATCTGTATGACAAGAACTTCAAGTATCTGAAGAAAGAAATTGAAGAAGATCTCAGAAGATGGAAAGAACTCTCATGATCATGGATTGGCAGGATTAATATAGTAAAAATGGCCATCTTGCCAAAAACAATCTACAGATTCAATGCAACCCCCATCAAAATTCCAACTAAATTTTTCATAGAATTAGAAAGAGCAATTTGCAAATTTATTTGGAATAGCATAAAACCCAGGATATCAAAAACTATTCTCAACAATAAAAGAACTTCTGGGAGAATCACCATCCCTGACCTCAAGCTGTATTACAGAGCAATAGTGATAAAAAATTGTATGGTACAGAAACAAGCAGGAAGATCAATGAATAGAATTGAAGACCCAGAAATGGGTCTTCACACACACACACACACACACATGGTAACTTGATATTTGACAAAGGAGCTAAAACCATCCAGTGGAAAAAAGACAGCATTTTCAACAAATGGTGCTGGTTCAACTTGTGGTCAACATGTAGAAGAATGAAAATTGATCCATTCTTATTTCCCTGTCCAAAGCTCAAGTCCAAGTGGATCAAAGACCTCCATATATAAAGCTAGATACACTGAATCTAATAGAGGAGAAAGTGGGGAAAAGCCTCCAACACATGGGCCCAGGGGAAAAAATCCTGAACAGAATTTCAATGGCTTATGCTCTAAGATCAAGAATCGACAAATGGGACCTCATAAAATTGCAAAGCTTCTATAAGGTAAAGGACGCTGCCAATAGGACAAAACAGCAACCAACAGATTGGGAAAAGATCTTTACCAATCCCACATTCAATAGAGGGCTAATATCCAATATATATAAAGAACTCAAGAACCTAGACTCCCAAGAATTGAATAACCCTATTAAAAATGGGGTACAGAGCTAAATAAAAGAATTTTCAACTGAGAAATATCGAATGGCCGAGAGGCAACTAAAGAAAAGGTCCTACATTATTTAAGCGAGTAGTCTGACTTTCTGTAAGAAGTATCTGTCAGCTTCCTGTGTTCATTTCCTACCTTGACTTCCCTAAGAGGTAAAGTGTGACCTGACAATTGTAAGATGAAGTAAACTCATTCCTCCTCAATTTGCTTTTGGTCATGGTGTTTTATCACAGCAGTATAAAATAAATAAGACAACTTGCTCTTCAACTTATCATGAACTTTGAATTTGAAATAGTAAAATGCACTTAAAAAATAAGCCGTAGGCATCAATGTGCTGTTAAGGTTTGTGTGGTTTCTGATTGGCATATACATCATATACATATACAGATGATCTGTATACAAGTGAGATAAGCCTCATACCTGAGAAAGATCCTTGGTGACACAGAATGTGTATAAAATCCACACACAGAGCCAACACTGAGATTCCTTCCAACTCCATTCATAGAACCAGGAGTCAGTTTTATGTGTCTGAAAGGGGAAAGCCAAAGAAAATTCCATAGGCTCCTTCTCAAGGGGTGCCTTTGGTCAGGGACTTCCAAGAGATCTTCTTTGTAAGAAGGCTACCTCAAGAAGAGAAGATGTAAGTTCAAGTTATTGGGGGTATTATCACTACATCTAATACAGTGAGAGAAAAGGCTAAATCATGTTCCTTTCACCCTCTGCAATGTCTTGGCTCTGTATAAAACCTCAGAATCATGTCTAAGCAGATGGATATTTGGTTATCTACTACTTTAGTCTGTTGGCATCTTGGGCTAGGATATTAATTTGAGTTAGGATGACAGAAAGTGATTTACAGAGCTAAGTTGGTGGACTGTGATTTATGCTCAACACAAAAGCAAGTACATACATGCCCCAACTTAATTACAAAGCTGAATAATTGCTCTGGTGGTGAGTCTAATAAATTAAACTCTCGTAATGTGCACAATTATATTTTTAATAGAAATTTGCAGAACATGGCAAGAATAATCAGAAATTTCTTCCCTGGCTTCAGGGTAGTCACAAGCCTCATAATCCTGATGTCATAATTACACTTTCTTTCCGAATAACCAAAGGTTTCTAGCAATAAAATTCAGTTCACCAGATACTGATTGAGTGCAGTTCTGTAAATAACAGTGTACTAAACTGGGGATATGAAGCAAATAAAACAGACAGATATCAACAGCAAGAGAAAACAGATAATAAACACTTGTAAGCAAAATATAAATTAGAATGTGATACGTGCCATAGAATTTAGCCCAGGAAGATTGTAATCTAAGGTAGAATGTGAAGGGAATGCCATCAAGAAAATGACAGATATGTAAATAAGAAAAGTAAGACATCATTGGAATGACCAGCAAGTAGTAGATAGGGTGTTTAGAATACTTGTGGTTAACCTAGAAAATATGATGATAAAGGTAGAATGGCGATTCAAATATTTTACCCCCTAAAATGACTGTGTCCTAATATTATACTACATGGCAAAGAGGAATTCAGGCTGCACACGAAACTAAGATAGAAAACGGTAAAATGGGGATATGCTCATTCAGAGGAACCAAGGCAAACTTCTAAAGCAGAAGAGGAGGTTTCTGTCCTGTGATACAGACCTACTGGTTTAATAAGGGAGTCCTGGATCAAGAAACAGCAGCAGCCTCTACCCACTATCAACTACCCACTATACTTGGGTAGTTTACTGTAGAACATTTCTTGTAAGAAGTAAATAAAAATCTAATACAGACAATGAAAGGGAGTGTGAGAGAGCTTGCTCTAATGTCTTGAACACTATTGTAAGGAGCCGGTTTCTAATTGAGAGAAGAGCAGAAGAGTTGCGGGTTTTGAACCCAGGGATAATGCAATTGGACAGGTTCAAAGTGGATCCTTGTGGCTATCAAGTGCAGAGTAAGCATGGAAGAGAAAAAGAGACATCTGCAGTGAGAGTTGCTGCCATTCTGGGAGCTGAAGGGGGCTCACCCCAGAGCAACAGGAAACAAATGGATTCTGCTGGGTTTACTCAACCAGTTGGAGCAGGAGAAAGAGGAAAGTTATGGAAGGCAGCCAGGTGTTTGGAAATTGAGCATTGAAGAAGTTTACCGAGACAGCATTAGCTTCTGGGGAATAGTCAGAAATTTGACTTTTGAAAACTTGAATTTGAATTGTTTCTCAGGAGTTTTGGTAGCAATATTGACTGGGCAGTTGGACATATAATGTTTTTACAAATGGTGAAGTAGGTTTCTGCAGGATATATAAAATCAAAGCTACAGAGTTATTGATTTGGACTTAAGAGATCATCAGAGGAGTGGAACAGGTAGAGAATAAGATGACCATGGATTGGCCATTTGTTATCTATTGCAGAGTGGATGAATTTCTACCATTCCACCAGATAAATTACCATGATACCAATTACATCATTTTACTCATCCTCAAAAGACCTCTGCTCAGCCCCTGAAGTTCATGTCAATTAATCAGTTTGTCAAATCACTGTTGTGAAATAATCAGAAGCTCATATACATACCTTGCCAACAGTGACTTTCCGGAAATAAGGTTCAAAGAGCCCCACGGTTAAAATGGGCCTGATGCAAACATCCCATAGCAATTTCTGCAGGCAGCTCTGCCCCTCTGCCTCACCACTCCACCCTCAGCTCTCAATCCTGAGTTAATTTGCATGCACCTTTTAATTGGTGCAGAAAGCTAATCAGTCTATTTCACTAATGCAACTGCTCATGAAAATGGCCAGAGGAACAAAAGTTACCAGGATGGTACATTTTCCAGCTCTTGACTAATAGTTTCAGAATATGATTTCAATTTTGAAGTCTCACAGAGAGCTAACACTCAATTGTCTAAGCCTTCTGTTTCAATTTTACCCGGAGGACATCAAATTTTCTGGTTCAAAATTATCATTGTACATTAGTGTAGTTGTTAAAATAACAGAGATGGATGAAAAGTATTTATGTGTGCTGATCTTTCCCTATTACATACATTGTTTGATTTACTGATTTTACTGTTGAAAAATTGATTAAGCTCTTGGAAATACAATTTGAGCTTTTCTCTTCCTTTTTAGTAGTTACATTTATAGTCACCAAATGCATAAAACTCAAAATCCAAAACAAAATCTCAAATTACTCACACAACAACTGAAGCTTTTTACTTACAATACCCTCCAAAATATAGTCATATTTTTATGGTTAAAGTGTAAGTGTTGAAATTCCAAATGATTAAGGTTATACCTAATGTGTTTTTGCTGAATGAGAAATGTCCCTAGGGACTCAGGTATTTGATCACTAGCCAATTAGTGGCATCCTTTGGGATGCTTAGGGGGTGTGGCCATGCTGGAGGAGGCGTGTCACTGGGGGTGGGCTTTGCAGGTATGCACTGTCACCTTATTTCTGGTTTACTCTCTCTGCTTTGTGCTTGTGGCTAAAAATGTACCTCTCAGCTTCTAACTCTTACAGCTGAGCCTGCTGCATGTTCCAAGCAATCAGCTGCTAAATAATTGGTATGAAATAGTGAGAGGAAGCTCATGTACACACTATATCAACCATGACTTTTCAGAAATAAGTTCCAGAGAGCCGCTCCTTCAAAACTGGCCAGTGTAACAAACACAGATGTGAACAACTCCCAATAGGGGATGGACTCTTCCCTTGGAACCATAAAGCAGAATAAATTCTTTATTCGCAGAATATCTTTGGTCTTGGTGTTTTATCACAGCCACAGAAAAGTAACAAATACACCCAATAAATCTTTATTTATTCTTATTTTTTTATGTAATAAGACTCATAAGATATTATTCTGCAACTTATTTTTAAGAATATATGAAAGATTTTGTGGCCCAATGTGATTGTGGTTCTAGTTATAAAAGCATTTCAAAAAACAATTTTAAACACCAATGATTCTTAATAAGGGATTCATCAAATATATTGTAGTATAAAACTGAATGCTCAGGATACATGAAAAATAGGAGAGAAGACTATAAACAGATGAATTACATCTAGATTTTATACAATACATGTGTCTTCGTTTTATTCCCACCCCCAATTCTTTAAACAAAAAAGGCAATTACATGCTCATACAAAAGCAGAAGGTGGGTGAATTTGATTCGTAGGAAAAATTTCTCCTTTCCTTGCTTCCAAATGTTGAGCCTGGAGACTTGGATAAACGTCACTATTTTGTAAATCTACCAATATTTTTTCCAGACAAGGGCTGGATTCCTAAATCAGCTTGATTCTTGATAAGTCAGCACCACTCTGTGTTGTCGTGAGCACTGTGCTCTTCTAAGGAGCAATGCCTTAATATAAGCAGACTTATTGTGAGGATAGTAAAAGTGGAAACACAGTAAGTAACACGTTGCGCCTACCTTTCCGTGTGAATTTCTGTTGAATGCAGTGATTAGATAGTTTGAGTCCACAGCTAATTTCGTACTATGCTATATGGCTGCATGTTCCAAATTTGAGTGTATATATTAGGGAAAGATCAGAGCAACAGCTGATGAGTAACTTAAATTACTGAAAAGTAATATATATTTATATATAATATGTAATATATAATTCTACATATATAATTTAATATAGCCAAATAAGTTAGCAAATATAGTGTAAAATATCAATTGGTAATATTTTTTCAATTTTTAATTTGTTTTTTACCCTACATTAAAACTTGTACTCACCTTTGAATTTAATTGACAGTTATACTTACTTTTGTATATGAAACACAAATAGGCATAAAGCATATAACTAAATATTCAATATATTGTGTCATTAAATTTTTGCCAATAGATGATTAGGAAAAATGTCTAAGAGGGGGACTTTGAAGGGCAGTAGTGAAAACAGTACTGGCTATGAAGTAGCACTGAGACTAGTGACTCAAGAGTGCTCAGAAGGCACCTGACTTGTCACCTCTCAAGTGTTTTGTATTCTACAAGAGTGTGGTTCCAGTCCTCCCAAACTGAAAACTGACTATACAAACCCTTAATATTCTTACACTATGGTGTTGTGGGGCAACAAAAATTAGAAAATATTATAATTAATATATAAACTGACTAGAAACATTGATTCAAAAATTATTCTAAGAACTTAAAAAATAAGCAGTATAGCTTCTTCACTCCCCAAATTCAGTGCACAACTTTTAAAAATTATAACTGATAAACACATACACACACACACACCCTAAACCTACTGAAATTTTCATCCTAAACTGTCAGAATTTGATTCAATAGGATCATAGAATTTAATAGATTTTATTTCTACAATATTGCACAGATTACTTCCTTCAGAGTTTGATAACCCACCAGGCTGGTTCGTTATGTAGGTAGATCCAAAGTGTGCTTGCTGTATTACTTCTGTTACATTACCAGTTTAGATATGAGTTAATTAGGGTTATCACAGCTTTTCACCTAAGCCTTCTATTCAGCTTTACATTGGCATTGTGGGTTCATAACTACCTGCATTCTGATGGCAGAGAGTTTTCATAGTCATATATTAATTTTTAGATGTCTTATAGTGACTTGGTAGTCGGATGATTAAGCCTTAGTTTTTATGAAAGGACTTTGGAAAGATGAGCACAAATTTGTGGTCCATATGTGTGCTCTGTGCTCAGAAGATTCACTGGTACATTTAGAATTACAATGAGTGAACTCAAGTCATACTGACTCCTGACCAGTGCATTCATGGCTCTCACGTTGCTGTTTGCTCTCCAAGTCATCTGGGCATTCTTCCAAAACTTGCTTGTAAGTCCTTTGGTTCCCTCTTGATAACTGAAGAAATCTGGCTCCTGGCTGACTGGGGACATGACCACAAACACTGCTTAAAATGGAAAGTTCTAGTTCTTTGGAAAGTTAGTTGTGTCAAATGTTGTCTTGCTGGGGCACACAGATGAAAGGATGCCTTGCTAAAGCAAACTCATGAAGGCCTGTTTTCCTGAATCAGACACAGGTGAAAGCATGTTTGGATATAGCAAACACATGAAAGGACACTTGATTAAGTGATACACACACACACACACACACACACACACACACACACACACACCCTAAACCTATTGAAATTTTCATCCTAAACTGTCAGAATTTGATTCAATAGGATCATAGAGGATCAATAGGATCATATGACTCCACAGACAGTGGGAGACAAGCGCTGAGCCTTGGTTTGGTTTAGTTCACTATTCTTCACTAAAGACACACGTTTTGGTTCACCTTATATAGTGTTGTTGAGCTCAACTTGTGATAACTCTTGACTTTGAGAGAAACTCTCCCAAAAACTGCTTGTGAGGTTCCTGAAGCAGCTTGCCACTTCCGCAGCCTTGCCTCAGGCTGGTTGACAAACCTGGTGGTTTCTTCAGAATTGAACTACAGCTGCCTGGTGTCTGTTAACTGAAGGACTGGACTGTAGCTGCCGGTTTGTGTGTGGTGTCTTCCTGTCTAGAGGACTGGTCTGCAGCTGCTGAATTGTATTTGATATTTGCTATAGGACTGAACTGCTGTTCAAGAAGATCCCTCGCAAAGAACTACTGCTGAACAGGTCCACTTCCCCCATATCCTAATAAACTTTCTCTTCCACTACCTCTGATTGGTGGTGGGCTAGAAGAGAGGTTGTACCCTTACCAAAAATAGGGTGCAAAGAATGTATTCCTACAACTGCTAAACTGAATCTCGGGGACAAGAATGGTTATAATGCATTAGAGAACAAAGTGATAAAAGAAGCTTTGTGTAAGGTGGAGTCTCATCTTCGCTTTGTCTTTTCTATGACCTTATGATTTGGCACAAGTGGGGAACTCCACATTATGGGAACAGTACAAAGGGTTGGGGTTGGGGGACAAGCAAACTTCACTAGGTAAATGTAAGGGAGAATGTATTTCAGAAACCATTGACAAGAAGATATAGAAATGTCAGAATGGGAACAGAATATGCCAATCCTAGAAATCCTGCTAATCTCTTTGCTCTATATAGTGTCTTAATCCTTTTATTTTACCACAACAGAAGGTGTTTCCAACTTTCTTCTCATTTTCTTCTTGATGTCTACTTTCTTGCCTTGCATCTTAAATACTTTCCTCTATTGGTATGAAATGCACACTACTTAGTTTTAATGTTTCCATCAGATTGCCTGTATTATTTTTTGCTATTCTTTTTAAAATCTCCAAGGCTGACTATGTGAAAGAGGCATGGAAACAATTTGCTGACACATAACAGAGACGAGCTAGCATTTGCACAGGCCCTGTGGATCCATTGGAGAGAACAACAGCCTTGTTAGGATCCACAGAAGCTCAGGATGCCTCCATGGTAGGCAAAGATGTGGGAACCTAAAATAGAGGAGACAAGCACTTGAACTAGGTGTTCAAGATTTGCAGGTTTGGCTAAAGCATTTGTTCTTATGATGAAAACCAAGACAAGCCATGGAAAGGATGGTTTCATCAAAAGTTTAAGGAAGAATTGATGGCAAGAAGCTTTTCTGGAGGGAAAAATTCCTCTGGCCACAAAGTGACTGGATAGGAGGAAGGGAAGGTAGAGATGAGACTCGTTGACCTATAGTAAAGATAATGTCTTAGTCACATTCCGCTGTCAACTTGATACAAACCTAAAGCCACTTGGAAGGAGAAAAACCTCAGCTGAAGAACCACCTCTGTCTGATTGGCCTGTTAGCATGTCCATGAGATATTCTCTTAACTTCTCCTGAAGTAGCTGAACTCAGGCCATTGTGAATGGAGCAACAAAGGCAGGTGGGCCGGGAGTGTGTAAGAGAACTACCCAAGTAAGCAGGAAGAAGCAAGCTGCTAAGCAGCATTTCTATGTGTTTTCTGCCTGACTCTGACACCTTGAATTCTGTCTTTGGCTTCCCTAAACAATGGACTGTAAACAACAAGCCAAAGAGAGCTCCTTCCTCCTGGGTTACTTTTGGTCATAGTGTTTTATCACAGCTATAGGAAAACCAACTAAGTCTGGCCAGTGGAATTAGGATTACATGAGGAGATGGTGGGGCACAGAACAGAGGAAGGAGACAGCTTGGTTAAGTGACACTCAGAGGTATAAAAGTGGCATGCGTGATTCTTCCAAAAGAAATTTCTACACTGAACAGCATGCCCTGAAAATATTCTGGGTTTTGTGTCACTTTCACATACAGTGAAAGGACCTTTTCTTCTTAGGCTCTGTTAAAAAAAAATTACAGCTTATTTAATTGTTTATTAAATATTGATGAGAAGCAAGCTAATAATATTTATAACATCTCTAGGGCATGAAGCATATTGACCCCATAGGCATCTCCAGCCTAATAACAGCATTAAAGAACACAAAAGAACTATATTCCCTTTGATGCTTTTCCTGGTCTATGCCTGATTCCCATTATTTTTATTTTGCCCACTCTATCTGAGTAAAAGAAGTCTCCTGTGTTCATAGAGGTGCCATGATGTATCAACAGGATCCAAACAACTGTAGGCAACAGGAAAGAGTTGGGAGCAGAAGAGGCGGGTTTTCCCAGGGAAGAACGTACCAATTAGTTGCCCAGTGTCAAGCAGTCATTCCCCAAAACATATACACTCATAGCATTGCATGCACTAAACAGATTCTATTTGGGAATACATATGTATATACATGTATGCATTCAGTGGCTACTAGTGAAAACGGAGGCCATGAAGTTGAAGGAGAGTGAGAAAGGGTATGTGGAAGGATTTGGAGGGAGGAAAGGGGATTGAGAAATGTAATTTAGTTATAATCTCAAACAAAAAACATAATTAAAAAATCAAAAAACAAAAACAACATCAAAAAACAAAACAAAACAAAACAAAACAAACCATAAGTGCCGTAAAGCCCTGTTTAGATGTTCCTACTTTGATTGATGCTGTTGTCACATGACTATTTGGTTAAATACTATGCATTTGTTCCTTGTGCTGGTGAATGATTTTATAATAACACACTCATCATTTGGGGAGTTCAGTGGTAGCTCAATATTATAGCCAAGATGAGTCATATGCTCACATGTACCCATAGTACAGTAATTTCGCTGCCTTGAAGATTATGTGACTGTTCCAAGATGTGTCATCTCTGTATCATAAGCACCTTGCATTTCACCAGCTTATGTCCATCCTCAATGCGTCATCCATGCCATATTATATTCCAAAGTGGTTAACTTGTACCTGTAGGTATGTGTGTATGCTCCACGAGGGCCATATAGGTTCCCATACATTATACTTTAGACATCTGTTTCCACATTTTGTTTTATGGATTTTCATCACCTATCTCTTGTAACATTAATTTCTTTTGAAAGGAAAGATTTATTTTGCTCTTACTCACAGTTATATGTGTGTTTGTGTGTGGACATGCGCACAGAAGTGCAAGTACCTAGAGAGGCCAGAAAGGGGTGCTTCACCCAGGAAGCCATAGTTTAAGTGGCTGTGAGCTACCTGACATGGGTGCTGGAATCTGATCCCCATTCCTCTGCAGGAGCAACAACTGCTCGTTATCCCTGTGCCCTTTCTCCAGCCCTTATGATTAAACTCTTAACTCAAGTATTTTCTTCCTTCTCTTGTTCATCTCGTTTTGCTTTTTAAAGATATATTTTTGATATTTTTACTGATGAGTGTGTGTGTGGGTATATGCACCTGACTGCACGTGCTCTGTAATCCAAAGGTGTTAGGTGACCCTAGAGCTGAACCAACAGATGGCTGTGAGCTAAACCCAACTCCTCTGGAAGAGCAGTATGTGTTCTTCACCACTGTATCATATCTCCAGTCACTCTTTTGGATTAATATTCTGAAATTTTCTAAATAATGTTGAATGTTTGCTTAATTTGCCTGTATGATTTCTACATTTCTAATATATGGAATAAACATGCCTCCAAATATTAGTTCATTGTACACTATATATTTAACTACTTGATAATTTCATGGTTACTTTGTCCTCAATATTCTTCATATTTGATTAAGATTTGTTGGATCTATAAGTTATGTAAAAGTGTTTGTCATAATATAAAACATCTGGAGTTTTTAATTATTCTTGTCATATTTATTCCTAGGATTATTGTGTTATAATCAGAAGACATCCTGAAGACATCAATTCCCTCAAATGTGCTCTTGCTTGTTTTAGATGCCATCACACTGCAAGTATTTGGCAATATTTTATAGAGTACATATACTTAAATATAATATGTATTTTTTTAGTTAATAAAATATAACATTCCATTTGATTCTTGCCTCTCTATCCTCCTCCATATCTCTCTTGCTCTCTTTTAGTATTGACTTGAAAATGTTTTAAACATTTGTTATTATCTTATTTAACCAATATTTAATGTTTATTTAATCAGCATCTGAAGGGGTTATGTTAAAACTCCCCATGCAATTTGTGGATTAAACTATCCCATCTCAAATTTGTAAAACAGTGGTTTATGTATTTTGAAGCTATGCAACTAGCTGCATAGTACTTTACTTATTCCTCCGAGGAATATTAAATATTTTATTAGATCTAGTTATTATTTTTTATCTTTTATTATTTTCAACTTTCCTATATATCTACATACACATCCCAACACCAAAAGCAATATGTAACTAGATTAAGCATTTCTATCATACACACACATACACACACACACATTTTGCCTGTCAGTATGAGTTCTGTTTTTCATTTATTCCTTTCTTGTTTTTCTCACTCCACTTCTTTGCTTCTGCCATTCTGTAACCTGTTTTGCAATGTTAATCTAAAAAGCATTTAAGATTTCCAATCTAAAACTAACATGTAGCCATGCCCCACTCTCCTCCAGACACTACCTTCAGCTTCAGTATGCTGAGCTACAGTGAGCACCTTCCAGTCTGGATGCTGCTGCTAGGTAATTTTGTTCTGATAATGAAAATCACTCAAGAAACTGTTAACCTGTTGTGCACCTTGTCAATATGTGATTTGACCATGTGAACACTCTCCTTGATTGTAAATTCATCTTGAAGCTCGGAGAGTCCTTAAATGTTTTCACACAAACACACTGTTTTTAATTTTTAAATCATTTTAAAATTACAATATAATTCCATCATTTCCCCTACCTTTCCTCCAACCAGATCCTCCCTTGTCTATCATTATTACTCTTTCAAATTCATGGTCTTGGTTCCTTAATTGTTGTTGGTAGTGGTGGCGGTGGCAGGTGTGTGTGTGTGTGTGTGTGTGTGTGTGTGTGTGCGTGCATGCATGTGCATCTGTGCATGCGTACATGCGTGTGTGTTCCTAAATACACAAATACAGCCCACTCGGTCTGTATACTGTCACTTGTATTATATGATTTCAGGGATGAGTAGCTGGTATTGTATAGCTAGTCGGTGTGCTCTTCCCTACAGAAGACTACTTTTTCTGCTCTCAGCATCTCTTAGTTGGCTGTAGATCTATGTCTAGGATTGAGACTTGGTGAAACTTCTAATATTTACAGCAGCATTAGTGAGATTTCTTGAAAGAACTGTAGGAGCCAGAGGAACAGGGAGTTTGCTCTGAGGTTGTGCCTTTTAGAAATGATAGTCTATAGACTTTGGGGCATTGCAGATAATGCTATAATGAACACAGAAATGTGACATGCCTTTGGGCTTCTGACTTTATTGATTTGGGGAAATATATATATATATATGGGGAAATATATGTATATATATATATATATATATATCCCAATGTTTAAAGTTATATAAAGTTATATAAAGTTATATAAAAGGATCAAATGTACAGAAATAGGCAGAAGGTAGGGTGGTATGCTGCTTGTAGTGGAGAGAATTGGAGATTGCTGTCCAATGGGCATAAATCTTCAGCTTCTCTTCATCAAAAGGAATAAGTTGAGCTACTACACAGCCCTGTAATTAACAATGCTTCGTTGAACACTTAGAAATCGTTAAGAGTGGAGATTTCACATTAAGTGTTCTTACCACAATGGGAAAAATAGATTTTAATGAGTGTCTCTTGGTAGCAAATTGCTCAGTTTTATTTTGTATGCAATGTCTTTATGTCTGAAAAATATTCTCACTGAGTATATAAATCAGAGACCACGTTACTATTTTTGTCTTCTCTTGGTATCCCATTGCTTTCTTGTTCTCAATACAGCTGTTGTGAAGTCACATGACATCCAAAAGTCTTCTTAAAAGATCATCAGAATTTCTTTGAAGCTTTTCAGGTAGTAATTTTGTAGCATGGCACAACTTTGACTTTTATGATTTTTTTTTTTAAGTCTAAAAGCTGTAAAAGCATCCGTGGTTTGGTAGTATGGCCTTCATTGACTCTACTTACAATTCTTTACATATTATTTCTTTCACCTTGCCTTTTTCCTTGCTTCTGGTTTTGGTTAGCTATATAATTAGATCAACATGAAATACACCTTAACTCCTTTCCAGAATTTATATCACTTTTCCTCTTTGGATCACAGTATTGCCCGCGCTTTTGTTCCCCCTGGTAAGAACACGCTCAGGGCAACCGGAATCTTCTGCGGCACAAGCTTTATTGCTTACCACTTCAGGAGCCAGTGGAGAAGAGAGCCAGAGAGAGAGAGAGAGATAGAGAGATCCATCGAATGGCGGAAACCCGTCCCTTTTATGGAGGACTGTCCTCCGCCTCGGACGTGTCGCTCCCTGATTGGCCGCAGCCCATCGGCCGGAGTTGTCATCACGGGGAAGGCAGAGCACATGGGGTGGGAAACTACCCCGGTGCATGCACAGATGGTTTGATTACACGGGTGCCAGTGCCATCAGCGCCATCTTGTAATGGCAAATGTGAGGGCGGCTCCTTACATCACAGGTAGATGTGTGTTCTCCATTTCAGTGTGTTAATTTGTTCTTTAACTCAGAAGCATCTGCACTGAAATATTGATGTATTCATACTTTACCATATCAGTCTTTAGTCAAATACATTTAAAAACTTTATAAATCTGCTTCTTTGTGAAAGTATCTTCGTTTTTCCTTTTTATTTATTTAAACATACCAAATATGCTTTTGAAGATCTGCTCTAACAACTTCATAATATTAAAGCTTTGCAATTTTTTCTTTTTTGATTTTTTTGAGACAGGGTTTCTCTGTGTAGCCCTGGCTGTCCTCGAACTCAGAAATCCGCCTGCCTCTGCCTCGGTTTGCAACTTTTAGGCCTCTGATTTTTTACATTTATTCTTCCCTATGGTTCATTCTCTGTTTTTGTTTTCCTTTTCCTTCCTATGATTTTTCATGTCTCTATCTGCATAAATATTTTTCTACTTGGGGTTAATTGCTTCGGAGTGACTCACTATTCATTCCTACAATTTCCTAGTAATACTTCCAACAACAAATGATTTTTTTAAGTTGACTTCTTTATTCTCTTTTTAACCTATGAATTATTTCATGCCTTGGTAAAGAACATTCAGAGTTAAGACTCAGAAACAAGTTTTCATTGCCAAAGTTTAAAACTAGACATTTTCTTCAAGTTGGTTGCAGATTGTTCTTATATTAACACAGGGGACTTGCTTTGTCTCAGAATTTTCTAATTTATCTCCTTCAAAATAACTCAGAGTTGAGGGCCACAGGCCTCATCCGGCCGGATCAGCACCAGGGTAGCAGGAGCGCAGGGTTGCCTGACACCCGCCAGCTACCCACAACCCCCACCGCAGGATTTTGGGACTGCTGGTGAGTGGAACACAGCTTCTGCTCCAATCCAATTGCGCGGGACCTGAGACTGCATTAGTTAGGGAAGCAGAAACCGGCCTAAGTAGGGCCACAGGCCTCATCCGGCCGGATCAGCGCCAGGGTAGCGGGAGCGCAGGGTTGCCTGACACCTGCCAGCTACCCACGACCCCCGCCGCAGGATTTTGGGACTGCTGGTGAGTGGAACACAGCTTCTGCTCCAGTCCAATCACACGGGACCTGAGACTGCTCTGGTTGGGGAGAGAGAAATCCGGCATACATAGGGCCACAACCCTCTTCCGGTCAGAAAAGCACCTGGGCAGCTGGGGCGCAGGGTCGGCTGACACTCACCAGCTACCCACAACACCCACCACAGGATCTTAAGACTTCTGGAGAGTGGAACACAGCTTCTGCTCCAATCCAATTGCACGCGGGACCAGAGACTGCATTAGTTAGGGAAGCAGAAAAACGGCCTGAGTAGGACCACAGGCCTCTTCCGGCTGGACCAGCACCGGGGTACCGTCAGCTACCCACGACCCCCGCCGCAGGATTTAGAGACTTCTGGTGAGTGGAACACAGCTTCTGCTCCAATCATTAAACAGTGACAACGATAACAACTAACCCCAGAGATTACCAGATGGCGAAAGGTAAACGTAATAATCTTACTAACAGAAACCAAGACCACTCACCATCATCAGAACCCAGCACCCCCACTTCGCCCAGTCCAGGGCACCCCAACACACCGGAAAAGCTAGACACGGATTTAAAAGCATATCTCCTGATGATGATAGAGGACTTCAAGAAGGACTTTAATAACACACTTAAAGAAATGCAGGAGAACACTGATAAACAGGCAGAAGACAATAAAGAGGAAGCACAAAAATCCCTTAAAGAATTGCAGGAGAACACTGCTAAAGAGTTACAAATCCTTAAAGAAAAACACGATAACATAATCAAACAGGTAGAAGTCCTTACAGAAAAACAGGAAAACACATCCAAACAGATGATGGAAATGAACAAAACCATACTAGACCTAAAAAGGGAAGTAGACACAATAAAGAAAACCCAAAATGAGGCAACACTGGAGATAGAAACCCTAGGAAAGAAATCTGGAACCATAGATACGAGCATCAGCAACAGAATACAAGAGATGGAAGAGAGAATCTCAGGTGCAGAAGATTCCATAGAGAACATCGGCACAACAATCAAGGAAAATGTAAAATGCAAAAAGATCCTAACTCAAAACATCCAAGAAATACAGGACACAATGAGAAGACCAAACCTACGGATAATAGGAGTGGATGAGAATGAAGATTTTCAACTCAAAGGACCAGCAAACATCTTCAACAAAATTATAGAAGAAAACTTCCCAAATCTAAAGAAAGAGATGCCCATGAACATACAAGAAGCCTACAGAACTCCAAATAGACTGGACCAGAAAAGAAATACCTCCCAACACATAATAATCAGAGCAACAAATGCTCTAAATAAAGATAGAATACTAAAAGCAGTAAGAGAAAAAGGCCAAGTAACATATAAAGGCAAGCCTATCAGAATTACACCAGATTTTTCACCAGAGACTATGAAAGCCAGAAGATCCTGGACGGATGTTATACAGACACTAAAAGAACACAAATTCCAGCCCAGGCTACTATACCCAGCCAAACTCTCAATTAACATAGATGGAGAAACCAAAGTATTCCACGACAAAACCAAATTCACACATTATCTCTCCACGAATCCAGCCCTTCAAAGGATGATAACAGAAAAAAACCAATACAAGGACAGGAACCACGCCCTAGAAACAACAAGAAGGTAATCCCTCAACAAACCTAAAAGAAGACAGCCACAAGAACAAAATGCCAACTTTAACAACAAAAATAACAGGAAACAACAATTACTTTTCCTTAATATCTCTTAATATCAATGGACTCAACTCCCCGATAAAAAGACATAGACTAACAAACTGGCTACACAAACAAGACCCAACATTTTGCTGATTACAGGAAACTCATCTCAGAGAAAAGGATAGACACTACCTCAGAATGAAAGGCTGGAAAACAATTTTCCAAGCAAATGGCATGAAGAAACAAGCTGGAGTAGCCATTCTAATATCTGATAAGATTGACTTCCAACCCAAAGTCATTAAAAAAGACAGGGAGGGACACTTCATACTCATCAAAGGTAAAATCCTCCAAGAGGAACTATCAATCCTGAATATCTATGCTCCAAATACAAAGGCAGCCACATTCATTAAAGAAACTTTAGTAAATCTCAAAGCACACATTGCACCTCATACAATAATAGTGGGAGACTTCAACACACCACTTTCACCAATGGACAGATCATGGAAACAGAAACTAAACAGGGACACAGTGAAACTAAGAGAAATTATGAATCAAATGGATCTGGCAGATATCTACAGAACATTCTATCCTAAAACAAAAGGATATACCTTCTTCTCAGCACCTCATGGTACCTTCTCCAAAATTGACCACATAATTGGACACAAAGCAGGCCTCAACAGATATAAAAATATTGAAATTGTCCCATGCATCCTATCAGATCACCATGGACTAAGGCTGATCTTCAATAACAAAATAAATAATAGAAAGCCAACCTTCACGTGGAAACTGAACAACACTCTTCTCAATGATACCTTGGTCAAGGAAGGAATAAAGAAAGAAATTAAGGACTTTTTAGAGTTCAATGAAAATGAAGCCACAACATACCCAAACTTATGGGACGCAATGAAAGCATTTCTAAGAGGAAAACTCATAGCTCTGAGTGCCTCCAAAAGGAAACTAGAGAGAGCACACATTAGCAGCTTGACAACACACCTAAAAGCACTAGAACAAAAGGAAGCAAATTCACCCAAGAGGAGTAGACGGCAGGAAATAATCAAACTCAGGGGTGAAATCAACCAAGTGGAAACAAGAAAAACTATTCAAAGAATCAACCAATCAAGGAGCTGGTTCTTTGAGAAAATCAACAAGATAGATAAACCCTTAGCCAGACTCACTAGAGGGCACAGGGAAAGCATCCTAATTAACAAAATCAGAAATGAAAAAGGAGACATAACAACAGATCCTGAAGACATCCAAAACACCATCAGATCCTTCTACCAAAGGCTATACTCAACAAAACTGGAGAACCTGGATGAAATGGAGAAGTTCCTAGACAGATACCAGGTACCAAAGTTGAATCAAGATCAGGTTAATGATCTAAACAGCCCTATATCCCCCAAAGAAATAGAAGCAGTCATTAATAGTCTCCCAACTAAAAAAAGCCCAGGACCAGATGGGTTTAGTGCAGAGTTCTATCAGACCTTCAAAGAAGATCTAATCCCAGTTCTTCACAAACTATTCCACAAAATAGAAACAGAAGGTACTCTACCCAACTCATTCTATGAAGCCACAATTACTCTGATACCTAAACCACAAAAAGACCCAACAAAGATAGAAAACTTCAGACCAATATCCCTTATGAATATTGATGCAAAAATCCTCAATAAAGTTCTTGCTAACCGAATCCAAGAACACATCAAAACAATCATCCATCCTGACCAAGTAGGTTTCATCCCAGGGATGCAGGGATGGTTCAATATACGGAAATCCATCAACGTAATCCAGTATATAAACAAACTCAAAGACAAAAACCACATGGTCATCTCCTTAGATGCGGAAAAAGCATTTGACAAGATCCAACACCCATTCATGATAAAAGTCTTGGAAAGATCAGGAATTCAAGGCCCATACCTAAACATGATAAAAGCAATCTACAGCAAACCAGTAGCCAACATCAAAGTAAATGGTCAGAAGCTTGAAGCAATCCCTCTAAAATCAGGGACTAGACAAGGCTGTCCACTTTCTCCATACCTATTCAACATTGTACTTGAAGTCCTAGCCAGAGCAATTCGACAACAAAAGGAGATCAAAGGGATACAAATTGGAAAAGACGAAGTCAAAATATCACTTTTTGCAGATGATATGATAGTATATATAAGTGACCCTAAAAATTCCAGCAGAGAACTCCTAAGCCTGATAAACAGCTTCGGTGAAGTAGCTGGATATAAAATTAACTCAAACAAATCAATGGCCTTTCTCTACACAAAGAATAAACAGGCTGAGAAAGAAATTAGGGAAACAACACCCTTCTCAATAGTCACAAATAATATAAAATATCTTGGCGTGACTCTAACTAAGGAAGTGAAAGATCTGTATAATAAAAACTTCAAGTCTCTGAAGAAAGAAATTATAGAAGATCTCAGAAGATGGAAAGATCTCCCATGCTCATGGATTGGCAGGATCAACATTGTAAAAATGGCTATCTTGCCAAAAGCAATCTACAGATTCAATGCAATCCCCATCAAAATTCCAAATCAATTCTTCAACGAATTAGAAAGTGCAATCTGCAAATTCATCTGGAATAACAAAAAACCTAGGATAGCAAAAACTCTTCTCAAGGATAAAAGAACCTCTGGTGGAATCACCATGCCGGACCTAAAGCTCTACTACAGAGCAATTGTGATAAAAACTGCATGGTACTGGTATAGTGACAGACAAATAGACCAATGGAATAGAATTGAAGACCCAGAAATGAACCCACACACCTATGGTCACTTGATCTTCGACAAGGGAGCTAAAAACATCCAGTGGAAGAAAGACAGCATTTTCAACAAATGGTGCTGGCACAACTGGTTGTTAACATGTAGAAGAATGTGAATCGATCCATTCCTATCTCCTTGTACTAAGGTCAAGTCTAAGTGGATCAAGGAACTTTACATAAAACCAGAGACACTGAAACTTATAGAGGAGAAAGTGGGGAAAAGCCTTGAAGATATGGGCACAGGGGAAAAATTCCTGAATAGAACAGTAATGGCTTGTGCTGTAAGATCGAGAATTGACAAGTGGGACCTCATGAAACTACAAAGCTTCTGCAAGGCTAAAGACACCATCAATAAGACAAAAAAACCACCAACAGATTGGGAAAGGATCTTCACCTATCCTAAATCAGATAAGGGACTAATATCCAATATATATAAAGAACTCAAGAAGGTGGACTCCAGAAAGTCAAATAACCCCATTAAAAAATGGGGCTCAGAACTGAACAAAGAATTCTCACCTGAGGAATACCGAATGGCAGAGAAGCACCTGAAAAAATGTTCAACATCCTTAATCATCAGGGAAATGCAAATCAAAACAACCCTGAGATTCCACCTCACACCAGTCAGAATGGCTAAGATCAAAAATTCAGGTGACAGCAGATGCTGGCGAGGATGTGGAGAAAGAGGAACACTCCTCCATTGTTGGTGGGATTGCAAGCTTGTACAACCACTCTGGAAATCAGTCTGGCGGTTCCTCAGAAAATTGGACATAGTACTACCGGAGGATCCAGCAATACCTCTCCTGGGCATATATCCAGAAGATGTCCCAACCGGTAAAAAGGACACATGCTCCACTATGTTCATAGCAGCCCTATTTATAATAGCCAGAAGCTGGAAAGAACCCAGATGTCCCTCAACAGAGGAATGGATACAGAAATTATGGTACATTTACACAATGGAGTACTACTCAGCTATTAAAAAGAATGAATTTATGAAATTCCTAGCCAAATGGATGGACCTGGAGGGCATCATCTTGAGTGAAGTAACACAATCACAAAAGAACTCACACAATATGTATTCATTGATAAGTGGATATTAGCCCAAAACTTAGGATACCCAAGATATAAGATACAATTTGATAAACGCATGAAACTCAAGAAGAATGAAGACCAAAGTGTGGACACTGTGCACCTTCTTAGAATTGGGAACAAAACACCCAGGGAAGGAGTTACAGAGACAAAGTTCGTAGCTGTGATGAAAGGATGGACCATTTAGAGACTGCTGTATCCAGGGATCCGTCCCATAATCAGCTTCTAAACGCTGACACCATTGCATACACTAGCAAGATTTTGCTGAAAGGACCCAAATATAGCTGTCTCTTGTGAGACGATGCCGGGGCCTAGCAAACACAGGAGTGGATGTTCACAGTCAGCTATTGGATGTATCACAGGGCTCCCAATGGAGAAGCTAGAGAAAGTACCCAAGGAGCTAAAGGGATCTGCAACCCTATTGTTGGAACAACATGATGTACTAACCAGAACCCTGGAGCTCTTGTCTCTAGCTTGTATCGAAAGATGGCCTAGTCGGCCATCAATGGAAAGAGAGGCCCATTGGACTTGCAAACTTTATATGCCCCAATATAGGGGAATGCCAGGGCCAAAAGAATGGGAATGGGTGGGTAGGGAAGTGGGGGGCGCTATGGGGGACTTTTGGGATAGTATTGGAAATGTAATTGAGGAAAATATGTAATAAAAATATTAAAAAAAAAATAACTCACAGTTAGAAGAAATCTTGATCATCTCTGTGATGTGACTTCCCAACAGCATTATTGAGAGCAATATGGCAATGGAATACTGAGAGAACATGAAAATGGTAATCTCGACTCAGATTTATATACCCAATGAGAGTATTGTTTTCAGAAATAAAATTTATATGCCGACATTATAGACAATATATATATTTTATTATATACAATAATAAAATTGAGCAATAAGCTGATTGTTTGTTGATTAGGCTTCATCTCCAGATGCTGTACTCTGTATGCCATAAAGCCAAATCTTCAAGTTAACCCTTTTTACAGCCCCACTATCCAGCATCACTATCAACAAGTATCAGCTTTTCCTTTCCTCTTGTGACATTCCTTCACCCCCTGTAGTCCCCTGCCTGCTTTCCTCTGCAACGGACTTCGACTTGGGATTCAACAACTGTTCCTTTGTAACTATATTCTCAACCTCTTACTTGGAAAGGTATGGTAAATATAAGTTTACTGCATATCTCAAAAGTACAGAAAGTTGAGGCATAGGGCAGGTAATGGTGATGTATGACTTTAATCCCAGAACTTGGAGAAGAAGTTTTAGAGTGAATTCAAGGATATCCTGGTGTACATATTGAATTCCAGCCCTACCAGAGCTATATAGTGAGTACAAAAGGTCTAGCATTGCTAATCATGTTTGGCATGAGCATGCTCAGTACTTCCAACTTTGAGCTGAAATTTTATCTCACCCTGTCAGTTTATTTCACATACCCAGAGAAGCATTTCTTTCAAATAGATCACATAATTTCTGTCAAGTCACTTTGCGTACAATTATATTATGCTATTATAAATAAATATAAAGTTGTTTTCAAAAGATGTACTGTTGAAAAGTATCAACCCAAATTCACTCGAATAAATAATATTGGCATGAAGATACAGGGGTTTGCTTGAAAAAACAAGACTTCAATAGAATGTTGGAATATTATAAAAATAAGCATGGCTAAGAGGTAATCTTTTGCAGTTTTAGGGGCCTTCTGGAATTATGTTCACATAAGGTGAAAAACCTTTGAAACAGACTGTCTAGAGTTCTAGTCACTGCTACTGTCTTAATGTGTGTTGAAGGTCTCCAACCAGAGTAGTTGAATTGAAAGTATTTTCTAATGCTGACTGGTCTGTGCCAATGGTCATCTACCTGTGCGAGATGACAAGTGAATCAGACTTACATAAAATTCCATCAACTACAGGAGAATGTAAGGAGTAGCTGTGTGGTGCTCTTCTATGTTTTTTCACTTGTAAATAGTGTTTTGCTTGAGAAAATTAAGAAAAACAAAAATGAGTGATCTAACTTGTTACCATAAAGATTCTGTTTCCCTAGAAATGTCCTGTGTGGGATAGATATAAAACAGAGATGGATGGGTCATCACTACTGTGATAATATAACACAACTCACACATTTTAATTAAAAAAAGAATTTCCATACAAAGAATCATATTTCAGTCTCATCCATGGCACACACTGTTGCTCCACAATTTCAAAATATTCTGAGTCTCACCATACAAGAGCTGAGTGCTGTAGGGCTAGGATTCAAGAGGGATTTCATGTACTTTTTTCACAGTGAAGCATTGTTCAATTCTTAAATTATATGGATGAATTTTTTCAGCTCTTTTTGTATCTTAATGGTGTTGTTTATCAAGTATGTTTTATCCGCAAAGCAACAATACTTCATCTTTCAAGACAAAACCTGAAGATTGGGAGAAGAAAATAAAGTCCATCGACTCAAAGAGTTTAGAGAAAAGCAGAGGTGATGCATGGGTATTTCCTTTACTGTGAAGGTTTTCGTTGTTAATGCTTATGGACATAATAACTACAGATCTATTGCTGAAGTGGTGTAATATTTGTATACCTGGTTTACCACCTGAGCAAATCACTCTCTTGGAAGTCTAGGGACAGGCCGCAAAAGCTGTATGAAGGTTGACCATACCCTAGTTGTTGCAGCTAGAATGTATATGGGAATAATTTTTCCCATCATGAAAGTCAAAGAAATATAATTTTAAAAGGCAAGTTAAGCTTAATTGCTTTGGAGAGTTTTCTCTTTCATTTTTTTAAACAACTACATTTTCCTTCAATTCTAAAGGCATCACCAACATACTCACATATGCTTTTTCCAAATGTGGAGGCTTCTGAGAAAGCAGGTATGCACATGGAGTGTGGGGGATAAATAAAAGACAGTCTTGTTCAGGTATACTATTCAGGGTTAGAAGAAATTTGAGCTAAGAACTCCACTCGCAACAACCCAGGTCACAGGCATTATCCTCTCCATATTCCTTACGCAGAGCAATCATATGAATGTGATATAATTATTGCAACTGGTACACAAATAAAGCAATTTCAATACTAAAAGTGAACAAACTCAGCCAAATGTCACAGTGACAGGGGGTAAAGTGTTAGAGAATTTGTAACTGTGCTGTTGGCCTTCACAGCCCTTCATCCAACCACTCTACCACATGAAGCTTAGTAATTATAGGCCAGAGAAAGATGGTTCCTGCTGGATGCCAGTGAGGAAAGCAGATGTCATCCTATCTTAAAACGCCTGAATTGCCCTTTCTGAATTTTTTATTTATAGAAAAGAAAAGAAGAGTATTGCCTGAAGGAGCTGTAGGTTTCAGAAGAAATTTAAAGAGACTTGCACAACAATCTAATAAGGAGGTTAGGATCTAGATAAGAGGAAAGTATGAAACATGAGAGAAGGGATCAAGGCTGCTTTCCTACTGACCACCTGAATGGCTTGGCCAAGTGTTCAGCTAGGGAAGATGTTTATCCACAAAGAGAATTGTCAACTACTTTGCCCAATTGCTATGTATTCCTGAAGGAGCAATGTGATTGGTAAGCCATTTACATAATAGTATGGGTATATTTGTATCATAAAATCTCTTCTCTGCAAAACACATCTGTTAGATGAATAAAATAAAGATAATTTTATGAATTTACAAATTTTATGAATTTAACAGACATTTAGTTTTTCTGTGTTTTTACTTGAATTTCTTTTAGAATAGTCACATACAATAATGCCATTGAGTCATTTTCTTGCAGGCATTACTTATTAAATATCACTAAATATATTAAAGAGATATTGATATATCAGTGCAAAGTGCTAGATATTTAACTGTACACTGAAAATAATTTCAAAATTATTGGAGGACTCAGTTTTCCCTGTGAATTGAAGATACTGCTTCACTTGTACAATTTTTTTTATTTACAAAATTCTAGGTAGTTTAATAGCTAGCAATAATAAGCATCACATATCTAACAGAAGTTCAACCACTGGTGTTATCATTCAGTAGATGTTTAATGACTGCTGATTGCTAACCCAGCAAGTATGTAGAAGTACGTCAAAAAAGGGCATGACCCTGTGTAATTAGTAACTAGTGTAATTAGCTCTAATTAGTAACTTCACACAGCCTGGAGTCACTGGAGAAGAGAGTCTCAATGAGGGATTATTCATGTTGGGTTGTGCTTTTGCATGCCAGTGGGAAACGGTTTTAATCAAGTTATATGGTGTGTGAATACACTGCTCCCCATGAGAGGTACCATGCCCTAGACAGGGGCTCCTGACTGTAGAGACATTGAGATGAGCAAGGTTGCTTTTCTCTCTTTACTGTGGATATTATATGCCTAGCTGTATTAAGTTCCTGCTACCTTGACCTCCAGGCTATAACAGGATGTAACTTAGAACTATGAGCTAAGATAAGAGCTTTCTCCACTAAATTGCTCTTGGTCAGACTATTTTATTCCAGCAAAAGAAATAAAACTAGGATACCTTGCTTGCCTATACTGAATATTCTAGCCATGATTGTAAAATAGTATAAATACATGTATATCGTCTAGTATTTCATTGTCTGTGCTGTTAAGAAGGTGATGGAGCCTCAAATGATCACCCAAAATCATGCCTTGGGTTAGATTTGCAACTTTTTTATTGAAAAGAGATTTTTTTCATACAATATATTCTGATTGAGTTTTCCTTCCTCAGCTCTTCCCAGATCCTCCCTGCCTCCTCACTCACACAAATCCACACCCTTTCCTTCTCTCTCTCTCTCTCTCTCTCTCTCTCTCTCTCCTCTCTCTATCTCTTTCTCTCTCTCTCATTAGAAAATAAGTAGACATCTAAAAACATAATAATAGCACAAAATAAAACAAAATAAACAAGCTAGAATAAGACAAAACAAAGAAACAAATATTTTTAAAGGAAAGAGCCAAAGAAATCATGCATGCACATGTATGTGCACTCGCGTGCACGCGCGCGCACACACACACACACACACACACACACACACACACACACACACGGTGCGGGGGAGAGAGAGAAAGATTCATACACATAGAAATTCCATAAAATGCAAAATTAGAAACCATAATATTTAAGCAAAAGACCTAAAAGTTTACAAGATACAAGAATCCCCAAAGAAAGTGCTATGAGTCAAAAATTATCCAAATGTACCATTGAAATAGTTTTGTGATGCCTGTCTCAGGCTGGGCATGGCATCTGCCCTTCATTGTGGTTTGTATTTTATTGTTGTGTAGAGGGCCAGGAGGCCCTCCTAACTGCTGCTAAGATGTATTCCAATCCTAATAAGTTAACAGCCATCAGCATCTCATGTCATCAGACTTAAAAGCAGAGCACAAAGCACACTTTGAAGTGCCACTGCTGATGCTATATAACGTGTCTGATACAGTTTCTTGGTTGGCAAAATGGTTGGGTTTAGTCAAAATCAATAGGATCTCAGGGCTGTAAAATAGAACAGTGCTTGAGAAAGCAAACAGATAATAAAAACCAGCGTGCCCCGTGTCCCTTTCCCCACAGACCAATGTGAGCAGAGATCATGTGACTTCCTATCTTCCCTGTAACTATTCTCTCACTTAATATCTAGTTTCACACTTTATCACTTACTGTTCCAACCCTACATTTTAACTTTGAGGATTTGGACCTCTCTCATGGTTTCTCTGTATATACCAGTTTCGCAGCATCCTCTAAAACCCTTTCATTTCCTCTTTACCTCCTTTCCCTATCTCTCTTGTGCCTTCCTTCATTCCCTGCTCTCTGGTTCCTTCTTAACTGCTTCTTCATTTTCTTCATCCTTATCCATCTTCTAGGAATCCTTACAGCATGATATGTAAATGAACCTGGTACATGGTACTGAAAGTGTTGATATTTATTGCCAGTCACCTCAGTGAGGACTTGCAAAATACAATGTACCTGTACAGAATATAAAACCCTGGCATGATTGATGCTTGTTGATTGTTGAACAAGAGCCACCATGATTCTGTCTGGATACCAGTGGGTATTGTTATTAGTGCTGGCTTTATTTGAGCTGAATCTGAAACAATAACTGAAAGGGTAAGTTCCTTCTAGGACACTCTGCTGCTGCATAAATACTGTATAAAGGATTTGTAAGTGCATCTTTGTAGATAGACTCCACTTAATGCTACAGTTAGAAGCCACGGGGCCAATGTGTCATAATTTTGACAAAATCAATAAAGGTGACTGAGTAATATTTTAACCAATGAGTCAGGTATTACAGTTGTACAGATAGATGATATTTTTTTCTATTGCCCTATCTTAGACTTAGCAATCACCTGTTTACCTGCCATGCACTCAGGACCCTATTGCACACCATGGTTCTCAATCTATTTTTTTGTCTTTGCTTTTAGTTTTTGGAATTATTTTATATCTTTGAGTGTTTGTATGAATGTGCATATGTGAACCATGTGCATGCCTGGTATGAAGAGAGCAACATATCCCATGGAACTGGAGTTACACATGACTATCAGCCAGCCTTTGGGTTCTCTAAACTGATCTGGCTTCTCTACAAGAGAAATAATAATAAAAAAAACTGAGCTATTTTCCACACCCCACAATATACATTTATCTAATAAGCCATGAATTCACATTCCACACAATAAGGTAGTGATAAATTGGTATATTCAGGGTTGTTTGGGGGAGGATGAAACGTTTCTTAGTTTTCTAGAAATCAGTTATTCATCATTCTGAAGTCAAGAGAGAGAGAGAGAGAGAGAGAGAAAGGAGAGAGGGAGGGAGGGAGAGAGGGAGGAAAGGAAGAAGGGAATGAGAAGGAAGGAAGGAAGGAAGGAAGGAAGGAAGGAAGGAAGGAAGGAAGGAAGCCACAAGGAAACATTCTTTCCAGATACAAGACACTGCATGTATGAACTCACAGTAGTTGTAACAGTGTGCACAAAATGTGGGCATTCTTAAGCCATCTCAAAGCCTAATGTGGAGTGGAAGGTAGGCATGAAGTTTTACATGCCTACCCAAATATCTAATGCCAATTACTAGCTGCTCTGAGAGGGGGGAGTAAGTTTCTTTAATAGTGTAGTTTTGCTAAGTTGACTACACTTTAGTGGGATGCCATCCATCAAAGAATACATGGGCTGCATAAACTGAACTTGAGTGTTTTGTTTGGTTTTACTTTTTAAAGAAATAATGCAAAGATGGGTGGGAAGAGAAGGGAGGGCAGATGTGGAAGAAGCTCTGGGGTGAGGATCAAAACACACATAAAGGTCTTGGAGAACTATTACATTTTTAAGATTATATAGTAATCCATTCTATTTTTAAACGTTTTATCATAATCCAAAGCATGAACTTCAGTTGACAGTTGGTTAGTGTTTCATATCCTGTTCATTGCAAGCTCCCTAAAAGGTAATATCCAAAAATACAGAATTCAATAAAAGATGTGCAAAAAATAAAAGGCACTTGACTTTGCTGTTTACTTCGTGATGAAATATTCTCACTTCACACTTTTAAAGCAGATTCCAATTTTCTAAATGCTGTGTTCCCAGAATAATCACATAAACAATGAAATGTAGATGACAAATGTACAGCCTTTGAGTGGGAAGAACCTGGAAAAAAGTCCCCGGGTTCCAAGGTTTAGAGATAAAGGACTGAGTTCTGAGCTTATGGAAACATGTTACTTCTTACATGTACTTCTAGCATTCCCTCTTATGCTGCTGTTCAATATAGGTGGATTTTCCTTAAAGCAAAGAGTTACCATGAATGTGATGAAATGAATAAAAAAATTTTTTTATATATATTTTTATTACATATTTTCCTCAATTACATTTCCAATACTATCCCAAAAGTCCCCCATAGCGCCCCCCACTTCCCTACCCACCCATTCCCATTCTTTTGGCCCTGGCATTCCCCTATATTGGGGCATATAAAGTTTACAAGTCCAATGGGCCTCTCTTTCCATTGATGGCCGACAAGGCCATCTTTCGATACATATGCAGCTAGAGACAAGAGCTCCAGGGTTCTGGTTAGTACATCATGTTGTTCCAACAATAGGGTTGCAGATCCCTTTAGCTCCTTGGGTACTTTCTCTAGCTTCTCCATTGGGAGCCCTGTGATACATCCAATAGCTGACTGTGAACATCCACTCCTGTGTTTGCTAGGCCCCGGCATCGTCTCACAAGAGACAGCTATATTTGGGTCCTTTCAGCAAAATCTTGCTAGTGTATGCAATGGTGTCAGCGTTTAGAAGCTGATTATGGGACGGATCCCTGGATACAGCAGTCTCTAAATGGTCCATCCTTTCATCACAGCTACGAACTTTGTCTCTGTAACTCCTTCCCTGGGTGTTTTGTTCCCAATTCTAAGAAGGTGCACAGTGTCCACACTTTGGTCTTCATTCTTCTTGAGTTTCATGCGTTTATCAAATTGTATCTTATATCTTGGGTATCCTAAGTTTTGGGCTAATATCCACTTATCAATGAATACATATTGTGTGAGTTCTTTTGTGATTGTGTTACTTCACTCAAGATGATGCCCTCCAGGTCCATCCATTTGGCTAGGAATTTCATAAATTCATTCTTTTTAATAGCTGAGTAGTACTCCATTGTGTAAATGTACCATAATTTCTGTATCCATTCCTCTGTTGAGGGACATCTGGGTTCTTTCCAGCTTCTGGCTATTATAAATAGGGCTGCTATGAACATAGTGGAGCATGTGTCCTTTTTACCGGTTGGGACATCTTCTGGATATATGCCCAGGAGAGGTATTGCTGGATCCTCCGGTAGTACTATGTCCAATTTTCTGAGGAACCGCCAGACTGATTTCCAGAGTGGTTGTACAAGCTTGCAATCCCACCAACAATGGAGGAGTGTTCCTCTTTCTCCACATCCTCGCCAGCATCTGCTGTCACCTGAATTTTTGATCTTAGCCATTCTGACTGGTGTGAGGTGGAATCTCAGGGTTGTTTTGATTTGCATTTCCCTGATGATTAAGGATGTTGAACATTTTTTCAGGTGTTTCTCTGCCATTCGGTATTCCTCAGGTGAGAATTCTTTGTTCAGTTCTGAGCCCCATTTTTTAATGGGGTTATTTGACTTTCTGGAGTCCACCTTCTTGAGTTCTTTATATATATTGGATATTAGTCCCTTATCTGATTTAGGATAGGTGAAGATCCTTTCCCAATCTGTTGGTGGTTTTTTTGTCTTATTGATGGTGTCTTTAGCCTTGCAGAAGCTTTGTAGTTTCATGAGGTCCCACTTGTCAATTCTCGATCTTACAGCACAAGCCATTACTGTTCTATTCAGGAATTTTTCCCCTGTGCCCATATCTTCAAGGCTTTTCCCCACTTTCTCCTCTATAAGTTTCAGTGTCTCTGGTTTTATGTAAAGTTCCTTGATCCACTTAGACTTGACCTTAGTACAAGGAGATAGGAATGGATCGATTCACATTCTTCTACATGTTAACAACCAGTTGTGCCAGCACCATTTGTTGAAAATGCTGTCTTTCTTCCACTGGATGTTTTTAGCTCCCTTGTCGAAGATCAAGTGACCATAGGTGTGTGGGTTCATTTCTGGGTCTTCAATTCTATTCCATTGGTCTATTTGTCTGTCACTATACCAGTACCATGCAGTTTTTATCACAATTGCTCTGTAGTAGAGCTTTAGGTCCGGCATGGTGATTCCACCAGAGGTTCTTTTATCCTTGAGAAGAGTTTTTGCTATCCTAGGTTTTTTGTTATTCCAGATGAATTTGCAGATTGCACTTTCTAATTCGTTGAAGAATTGATTTGGAATTTTGATGGGGATTGCATTGAATCTGTAGATTGCTTTTGGCAAGATAGCCATTTTTACAATGTTGATCCTGCCAATCCATGAGCATGGGAGATCTTTCCATCTTCTGAGATCTTCTATAATTTCTTTCTTCAGAGACTTGAAGTTTTTATTATACAGATCTTTCACTTCCTTAGTTAGAGTCACGCCAAGATATTTTATATTATTTGTGACTATTGAGAAGGGTGTTGTTTCCCTAATTTCTTTCTCAGCCTGTTTATTCTTTGTGTAGAGAAAGGCCATTGATTTGTTTGAGTTAATTTTATATCCAGCTACTTCACCGAAGCTGTTTATCAGGCTTAGGAGTTCTCTGCTGGAATTTTTAGGGTCACTTATATATACTATCATATCATCTGCAAAAAGTGATATTTTGACTTCATCTTTTCCAATTTGTATCCCTTTGATCTCCTTTTGTTGTCGAATTGCTCTGGCTAGGACTTCAAGTACAATGTTGAATAGGTATGGAGAAAGTGGACAGCCTTGTCTAGTCCCTGATTTTAGAGGGATTGCTTCAAGCTTCTGACCATTTACTTTGATGTTGGCTACTGGTTTGCTGTAGATTGCTTTTATCATGTTTAGGTATGGGCCTTGAATTCCTGATCTTTCCAAGACTTTTATCATGAATGGGTGTTGGATCTTGTCAAATGCTTTTTCCGCATCTAAGGAGATGACCATGTGGTTTTTGTCTTTGAGTTTGTTTATATACTGGATTACGTTGATGGATTTCCGTATATTGAACCATCCCTGCATCCCTGGGATGAAACCTACTTGGTCAGGATGGATGATTGTTTTGATGTGTTCTTGGATTCGGTTAGCAAGAACTTTATTGAGGATTTTTGCATCAATATTCATAAGGGATATTGGTCTGAAGTTTTCTATCTTTGTTGGGTCTTTTTGTGGTTTAGGTATCAGAGTAATTGTGGCTTCATAGAATGAGTTGGGTAGAGTACCTTCTGTTTCTATTTTGTGGAATAGTTTGTGAAGAACTGGGATTAGATCTTCTTTGAAGGTCTGATAGAACTCTGCACTAAACCCATCTGGTCCTGGGCTTTTTTTAGTTGGGAGACTATTAATGACTGCTTCTATTTCTTTGGGGGATATAGGGCTGTTTAGATCATTAACCTGATCTTGATTCAACTTTGGTACCTGGTATCTGTCTAGGAACTTCTCCATTTCATCCAGGTTCTCCAGTTTTGTTGAGTATAGCCTTTGGTAGAAGGATCTGATGGTGTTTTGGATGTCTTCAGGATCTGTTGTTATGTCTCCTTTTTCATTTCTGATTTTGTTAATTAGGATGCTTTCCCTGTGCCCTCTAGTGAGTCTGGCTAAGGGTTTATCTATCTTGTTGATTTTCTCAAAGAACCAGCTCCTTGATTGGTTGATTCTTTGAATAGTTTTTCTTGTTTCCACTTGGTTGATTTCACCCCTGAGTTTGATTATTTCCTGCCGTCTACTCCTCTTGGGTGAATTTGCTTCCTTTTGTTCTAGTGCTTTTAGGTGTGTTGTCAAGCTGCTAATGTGTGCTCTCTCTAGTTTCCTTTTGGAGGCACTCAGAGCTATGAGTTTTCCTCTTAGAAATGCTTTCATTGCGTCCCATAAGTTTGGGTATGTTGTGGCTTCATTTTCATTGAACTCTAAAAAGTCCTTAATTTCTTTCTTTATTCCTTCCTTGACCAAGGTATCATTGAGAAGAGTGTTGTTCAGTTTCCACGTGAAGGTTGGCTTTCTATTATTTATTTTGTTATTGAAGATCAGCCTTAGTCCATGGTGATCTGATAGGATGCATGGGACAATTTCAATATTTTTATATCTGTTGAGGCCTGCTTTGTGTCCAATTATGTGGTCAATTTTGGAGAAGGTACCATGAGGTGCTGAGAAGAAGGTATATCCTTTTGTTTTAGGATAGAATGTTCTGTAGATATCTGCCAGATCCATTTGATTCATAATTTCTCTTAGTTTCACTGTGTCCCTGTTTAGTTTCTGTTTCCATGATCTGTCCATTGGTGAAAGTGGTGTGTTGAAGTCTCCCACTATTATTGTATGAGGTGCAATGTGTGCTTTGAGATTTACTAAAGTTTCTTTAATGAATGTGGCTGCCTTTGTATTTGGAGCATAGATATTCAGGATTGATAGTTCCTCTTGGAGGATTTTACCTTTGATGAGTATGAAGTGTCCCTCCCTGTCTTTTTTAATGACTTTGGGTTGGAAGTCAATCTTATCAGATATTAGAATGGCTACTCCAGCTTGTTTCTTCATGCCATTTGCTTGGAAAATTGTTTTCCAGCCTTTCATTCTGAGGTAGTGTCTATCCTTTTCTCTGAGATGAGTTTCCTGTAATCAGCAAAATGTTGGGTCTTGTTTGTGTAGCCAGTTTGTTAGTCTATGTCTTTTTATCGGGGAGTTGAGTCCATTGATATTAAGAGATATTAAGGAAAAGTAATTGTTGTTTCCTGTTATTTTTGTTGTTAAAGTTGGCATTTTGTTCTTGTGGCTGTCTTCTTTTAGGTTTGTTGAGGGATTACCTTCTTGTTGTTTCTAGGGCGTGGTTCCTGTCCTTGTATTGGTTTTTTTCTGTTATCATCCTTTGAAGGGCTGGATTCGTGGAGAGATAATGTGTGAATTTGGTTTTGTCGTGGAATACTTTGGTTTCTCCATCTATGTTAATTGAGAGTTTGGCTGGGTATAGTAGCCTGGGCTGGAATTTGTGTTCTTTTAGTGTCTGTATAACATTCCTCCAGGATCTTCTGGCTTTCATAGTCTCTGATGAAAAATCTGGTGTAATTCTGATAGGCTTGCCTTTATATGTTACTTGGCCTTTTTCTCTTACTGCTTTTAGTATTCTATCTTTATTTAGAGCATTTGTTGCTCTGATTATTATGTGTCGGGAGGTATTTCTTTTCTGGTCCAGTCTATTTGGAGTTCTGTAAGCTTCTTGTATGTTCATGGGCATCTCTTTCTTTAGATTTGGGAAGTTTTCTTCTATAATTTTGTTGAAGATGTTTGCTGGTCCTTTGAGTTGAAAATCTTCATTCTCATCCACTCCTATTATCCGTAGGTTTGGTCTTCTCATTGCGTCCTGTATTTCTTGGATGTTTTGAGTTAGGATCTTTTTGCATTTTACATTTTCCTTGATTGTTGTGCCGATGTTCTCTATGGAATCTTCTGCACCTGAGATTCTCTCTTCCATCTCTTGTATTCTGTTGCTGATGCTCGTATCTATGGTTCCAGATTTCTTTCCTAGGGTTTCTATCTCCAGTGTTGCCTCATTTTGGGTTTTCTTTATTGTGTCTACTTCCCTTTTTAGGTCTAGTATGGTTTTGTTCATTTCCATCATCTGTTTGGATGTGTTTTCCTGTTTTTCTGTAAGGACTTCTACCTGTTTGATTATGTTATCGTGTTTTTCTTTAAGGATTTGTAACTCTTTAGCAGTGTTCTCCTGCAATTCTTTAAGGGATTTTTGTGCTTTCTCTTTATTGTCTTCTGCCTGTTTAGCAGTGTTCTCCTGCATTTCTTTAAGTGTGTTATTAAAGTCCTTCTTGAAGTTCTCTATCATCATCAGGAGATATGCTTTTAAATCCGTGTCTAGCTTTTCCGGTGTGTTGGGGTGCCCTGGACTGGGCGAAGTGGGGGTGCTGGGTTCTGATGATGGTGAGTGGTCTTGGTTTCTGTTAGTAAGATTATTACGTTTACCTTTCGCCATCTGGTAATCTCTGGGGTTAGTTGTTATCGTTGTCACTGTTTAAAGATTGGAGCAGAAGCTGTGTTCCACTCTCCAGCAGTCTCTAAATCCTGTGGCGGGGGTCGTGGGTAGCTGACGGTACCCCGGTGCTGGTCCAGCCGGAAGAGGCCTGTGGTCCTACACAGGCCGTTTTTCTGCTTCCCTAACTAATGCAGTCTCTGGTCCCGCGTGCAATTGGATTGGAGCAGAAGCTGTGTTCCACTCTCCAGAAGTCTTAAGATCCTGTGGTGGGTGTTGTGGGTAGCTGGTGAGTGTCAGCCGACCCTGCGCCCCAGCTGCCCTGGTGCTTTTCTGACCGGAAGAGGGTTGTGGCCCTATGTAGGCCGGATTTCTCTCTCCCCAACCAGAGCAGTCTCAGGTCCCGCGTGATTGGACTGGAACAGAAGCTGTGTTCCACTCACCAGCAGTCCCAAAACCCTGCGGCGGGGGTCGTGGGTAGCTGGCGGGTGTCAGGCAACCCTGCGCTCCCGCTACCCCGGTGCTGATCCGGCCGGATGTGGCCTGTGGCCCTACTAAGGCCGGTTTCTGCTTCCCTAACTAATGCAGTCTCAGGTCCAGCGCAATTGGATTGGAGCTGAAGCTGTGTTCCACTCACCAGCAGTCCCAAAATCCTGCGGCGGGGGTCGTGGGTAGCTGGCGGGTGTCAGGCAACCCTGCGCTCCCGCTACCCCGGCGCTGATGAGGCCTGTGGTCCTACTCAGGCTGGTTTCTGCTTCCCTAACTAATGCAGTCTCAGGTCCCGTGCAATTGGATTGGAGCAGAAGCTGTGTTCCACTCACCAGCAGTCCCAAAATCCTGCGGCGGGGGTCGTGGGTAGCTGGCGGGTGTCAGGCAACCCTGCGCTCCCGCTACCCCGGCGCTGATCCGGCCGGATGTCGAATAAAAAAATTTTAATGTCACCAGATAAAATGGCATAAAGCAAAACATGTTAGTTCTTCAAGACATTTGTTCCATATGGAAAAAGGGGGACAGGGATCAGAATACTGTGCAGCTGCATCACACACACACACACACACACACACACACACACACACACACACTGGGGCTGTGCATTTACCACAAATGAAAGAAAAGCTATTCTGAGGTACATATGTACAAACATGCAAAATAGGAGTTTTTACTTGGCTGTCTTCACTTCATCTTCTGGATGCAATTTCTTCCATTCTCTGATGACATAGAGTGCCATGCTCAATAGTTCATATGTAGCCTGTATCTGTTTATACATAAATGAAACCGTGAAAGCCATAGCAATGGCTATTGAAAGCTGCCCTGCCAGTCAGATCTTCCACATAATTCGATAAGGGCAGGTATCAGCTCTTCTATGCTCCTGGGTATCGAAGTTTGGCAGGTAGCAGATCTAGATGACACCATACAATGAACACAGACATTCTGTGAATCATGATTCATGCTCTGTCTTCAAATTGGTAGCACCAAAGATATCAACCAAAGAACCCAAAAGGTCCATGTGCCTCTTGCCTTGTCTCCAAGGTGTCAATTGTCTAATAATGCACAGCACACTTTCATCTGTTTTTCATATTATTTCCAAGAAACAGTTATAACGTGTCTGTGTTCAAAACAAGTGAAGTAACAATAAAGATAAAAATATCATTCTATTTTCTTACATTACACACTAGCAAGAAGAAATAAATGTGATTATAAAAATAAAACTGTTCTTACCTATGGCATACCTGCTTATAAATATGACACCCCCCCTCCGCTGCAAGAAAGGGTATTAACAGATTTCTTCAGGGAAGATCCTTCCGGAGTCAGGCAGGTTACAGCCAAACAAAAGACTTATTTGAAATAGCTCCTTTCATACGCAGACAATGTATTTTTGATTTGAGGATATAGATATTTTCAAAAGCTCTCCAAATGCATTAAAATGAGATATTATTTCTAGCAAAGTAGTTTTATAACCACACAATAAAAACAAAAACATAGCTATTAACAAACTGCATGGGGGAGGCATCGGCTACTCCCATTTTTTGATTAGTGCTCAGTGTGTTATTATTAACAATGTTTATGTTGGTTCTAATACGGAAGAAAAATAACAAAAGGATGCTCAGGAATTCATAAAAGGATTGAGCAAAGCTGTAAAAGAAAATAAGGGTAGGTGGAGGGGGTAATATTGAGACTTCTAGTGAGATGTTTTTATGATAAAATGCTTTATTTAAGGACTTTTGTATGATAAAATACTCTATACAAATACTTTTCACTGTATCAGAAAGCAATTGGACAGAAATGTCAAAATACAAGAGTAAAAGGAAACAATGAGAGAGAAAACACCTCAGTGATTCGCACGTATAAATTGAGGCTACTATCATCTGCTCGAGAAGTATACTGCAAGCACAACCATGTGAATACACCCTTCTGGACCTGTCCCTGGTTGTTGTTGTTTATTTATGTGGTTTCCAAACTGGCCACTTTGTATTGAATAAGAAAAAAAGGAGGCTCATTCCTGAGAGAGGCTAATTCTCCTTCTCGCAGTAGCCATTACTTTCCTGTAGTTCATTATCTAGGGGAGAAGCCCCCAGAAATTTCCACCTTCTGTCTTACCATGTAACAAAAAGGATTAGAAGAAGAGGAGGAGGAGGAGAAAAAGAAGAAGCTATCAACTGAGAGTGTGTGGGGACATGGGAAGGGCTGGGAAAGGAGACCTGGGAGGGGTTGGAAAGCTGAAAGTGGTTTAATTCTATAAATTTTCAGGTATTTAAAAAGAACAAAAAATATACAACAAGCAAAAATAACATGACTGACATTAATTGTACAGAAGCCAAGACAAAGTCACTGTGTTACTTAAAACAAACTTTAAATATAAGCTAGTTGGGGCTGAAGAAATGATTCAGGTGCTTGCAGCCAAGCCATAGGTCAATGCCTGGGCCATACATGCTGGTAAGAGAGAACTGACTAGTCATTTCCTGACCTCCACAGGTGCACTGTGACGTGCACACACATACCCCATATTTAAAAATACACCAATATATTTTTAAGTGAATGCCACACACACAAATAAATATAAAACTTTTAAAAATAAGTGAGTCAGAATGAAGCATGGTAGCACATGCATAATCCAGCTACTCCAGAGGCAGAGGTAGGAGAATAACCTATGCCCAGGGGTAGTGGTTCAACTTGACCTCTTCTGTCTAGAGTTGAACCCCAGTTTCTCATACCCCAGGCAAATGCTCTACTACCTTTCCCACATTTTTTATATTTGACAGGGTTTAGCTAAATTGTCTGTGGTGGTCTTGAACTGGCCTGGTATCCCCAGGTGTCTTCTTGCAGGAGATCCTCTGGCCTCAGAATCCTAAATGTCTGGCATACCAGCATTCGCCAGGGGCCTCAGTTATAAGATACCCGGGTGTTCACACTAAGCTACCATAGCATTCACGACATGTATAATTAAAGTGTGTGATAATAATTTCCGAAGGACTACAAGTGGGAGGAAATGGGAATAAGATTCTGATACTGTATGTGATGTGGTATCATTTGAAAGTAGGCTGCGGTGACTTAAAGATGCCTACCACAAACCCTAAGGCAACAAAGAAAATGACAAAAATAATTTTAGTCAGTATAGCATCAAAGAAATTATAGCAGAAAAAAAACCAAATAGCTGAGACCAAGTTAAAAAAAGATAAACAGTGGGTCAGTGGGAAAAGAAATAGGAGATAGTAGGTCAACTCTACATTGCCCTAACAGAGGTGATTTACATATAGGTGGTGGTTGTTTGTGATTTTCAAGTTCATGATTGAATTAAGAACTCCTTAGGGCAGGAGAGATGGCTCAGTGATCAAGAGCATTGACTGCTCTTCCAGAGGTCCTGAGTTCAATTCCCAGCAACCACATGGTGACTTACAACCATCCATAATGAGATCTGATGCCCTCTTCTGGTGTGTCTGAAGATAGCTACCTTGTACTCACCTCATACATAAAATAAATAAATAAATTGAAAGAAAGAGAGAGGGGGGGGAGGAGGAGGGAGAGGGAGAGGGAGAGGAAGAGGGAGAGAGAGAGAGAGAGAGAGAGAGAGAGAGAGAGAGAGAGAGAGAGAGAGAAAGAAAGAAAGAAAGAAAGAAAGAAAGAAAGAAAGAAAGAAAGAAAGAAAGAAAGAAAGAAAGACAGACAGACAGAAAGACATCTTTAGGGGGTTGGTGAAGTATACCCTACATGAGTCTCCAATTATTTCCAGAGACAACCAGACTATGACGTGTCTGACATAATCAGAACAGCAATACAATTAAAATGGCCTCACATGTCATTTAAGTGACCACATGTGTCTGCCTGGTCGGCCTGATAGGAGGAAACAGATCACTATGTCTGTGCCTTGGGTTGTATCTTTTATTGTCTTTTTCTTGTATGCCTCCTTGTTGTAATAATTATTTAATGTTAACTGGGGGTTCTCTGATAAAAGACAGAAAGCTTTTATATTTATATAAAAAAAAACCCTTTAAAGCAGTAGACATGGGTAGGTGTCTGCTCTCGAAGCTACGACTATCTACTTCCCTATCAATAACCCAAGCTCTGACCTGCCATGTTTCACCTGTGTGGCTCTTATTCTGACAGCCCAGCCCTCATGACCAGTTCTCATGATCATTTACCCCATGGTATCTTTTCTGTCCATGTTCTCTACTCCCTCTTCTCCCTCTAGGTCCTCCTCAGACCCCAAGCCCAGGAAAGAAAACCCCACCTCCTTCTCTTCTGCCCAGCTATAGACTGTCAGCATTTTTATTCAACCAAGAATCAAGGTCAAATAACTTGGTGTACATGAGGATTCTAGTCCTGAGGCAACCAGATAGTGGGGACCAGTATTAGTATTACAGTATATAGAAAACGACCAAACCTCAACACCTCCCTTTGTCTGCTCCCTGTCACTGACAAGAGGAGGGCGATCTCTACCACGTCTCATCACTGTGACTTCTATCACAGTGGTAATCTGTCTGAGCACATCTACCCAACCAAATTCCCTGAAGCCATGAGCCAAAAGAGTCATTCCATGTTCAGCTCAGGTATTTGTTCACAGTTATAAAAAACAATGTATTTGGTATAATATCAACTTGAAAGATATTTCTAAAATGGAGTATTTCTAAAATATCAGGAGCCATCTTTCCACTACATAGGCTAAATAGTTGTTAGCCACAAAAGTCTAATGATGAATAAAGTACAAAAGATGAAAAAGATACAGCGCAGTGCTAAGAATAAACCCTGTGGTGTCTCTATTAATATCTGACCAAGAAGTTCAAGCACAGACTATCCTGAGGCTGTATAGTATCATTTTATAATGATAAAGCCATCAATTTGTCAAAACGACATGGCAACCATAAGGGTTTATATAGCTAATAAAACAAACTATCAAAGCCCATTCAAAAAAGAAACAGGACCTATAAATAGCCTCCACCTATGAAGTAAATTGAATTTGCAATTTAAATCCTGCCCGCACAAACATGCATGGATATTTGCACACATGTATGCATATAGATTTATGTATTTTTGCTAGAAATTTACAAAATATTTTTGTAAAGATGAAACCTAATGAGTTCTCCCAAATTCAACCAGAAAAGGGTAACAGGGTCCCCTTTTATTTTTGGAGGCTGGTAGTTTTCTGAAGTTAAAAGTGTTCGAAGAAATTATGAGAATATTAAAGCACAGAACAATCAATGTGAGCGGGAAAACAGTAACAGAATAGATCCAAACCAATGTAGACTTGATGTAATATTCAAAATAAATCAATCAGCAACAGCACAGTGTGTGTATGTTTCATTAAATTATTTAACATCTTGGTAAAGCACAAAATAGAGCTTCAGAGGTTCTCAGGCTAAGTGTAATGAAATCACCACATTTATGAATATGAAATTAGCATCAGAAATTCATGAAAAGCTTGGGAGACCAGACTGGGGCGTAGGGGGAAGTAGGACGGAGTGTCAATAACCTCCCTTTGACACATGTTAGCTGTCCAATGTCACTCCCTCCAATTTCCTTCTAGACTCACTAAATTTGATATTGTTCTATGAAACAACTGCTTCACTAGGATGAATCATGCCCACCTTATTGGAAAAACTCCCTCTCTTCTTCCAAACAAGGTGGCTCTCCTAAATCATCATTAGGAATGATTTTACCTTAGGTATTTGAGAGGTTCCTCAAACTCTCCAAAACTATATTTCCAAAACTCAACTGTCTGGTATCTTAATTTTAGGAAAGAGTACACTTGCTGACCTGGGGATCCAAGCCAGGACTCAAGAAAAATGTCCTTGTTCTGCACATTTGACAATCTCTAATTCGAGTGTGCTACAACTCCTACACGTCCTATCAGTTTCTTGCTACAAAGACATTACATGAACTGGCATCTCTTTGGCGATGGGTATTGCTCATTCTCTGAAAGGCAGTTTGCTCTGACCTTCACAGCATAATGTTCTATGAGGGGCCCTCTTCAGATCCATTTTGAGAAACCTTTTTCTAACCACCTCTCAAGTGTTGATTCCTAGGACCATCTGCTCTTCACAGTTTTACATACACGCTGGCTGAACACTAACTCTTGTGTCTTCTATTAAAACTTTTGTTCCAAAATTTATACTTATTTTTTTAATGAATTCCAAAGCCTCAGCCCATAACTGCCTGTAGCAACATCATTAAGAGGCAGAAAACAATATAGCAGTGCTTGCAAAATTATTATTTTAGTTTATACGTAGTTTATTTATTTGAGGTGTTTTCTATGCATGTATGTCTGTGTTCCACATGCATGACTGGTGCCATTGGAGGACAGAAAATGACATTGGATCCCCATCGAATAGAATTACAGTTCTATTCTAATTATAATTGTGAGCTACTATGGGGCTTCTGAGAATTGAACATAGATCCTCTGTAAGAGCAGCTAGTGCTCCTAATGACTACTCCATCTCTCTGGAAAATTTTTTAATAAAATAATTTTCTCTTCAAATTTCTATGCATATTCAGAGTGCCAATTAAATAATGTAGAAGTAGAATAAGGGCAATTTCAGATTTATAAAATCTCTAAGTTCTATCATTCAGGTGTCCTTTGCAAGAAAGTTACTCAAGGATGAGCTATCTGGCAATTCTTCAGATAAAAACGCTGTTGGTGAACACCTTGAATAAATAAATGGAGGGATGAGAATACTAGTTAAAGAAATGAACTCAGCTGCTTCTCTGAAACAAGTAATAGTTGAATGTGCTTGGGTCCAAAGATGATTTAAAAGTCAAGGATGAAGAGAGGATGTAGCACAAGGCTGTATCTTAGAAGCCAGTGTGGTAAGTCATATGTCAAAGAACACTGCTTAAGTTATCACTGAAGACATTCATAAGCTAGGCTGTAGACAGGACTCAGTGGTAGCATTTGCCTCTTGCCTACAAACCTTGGGATTTAATCCCCAATACAGAAATAAATTGAAGTTATTTTAAATCGAATAAAATCAAAATGGTACTTAGAATTAATAATAGTCATGATAATGGCACTTTATTGCGTGAAGATTTAATTTACAAATGAGCGCTGCAGACCCTCTGCACTGGGGAATTTATATTTCCTTTTATAACACTATTCCAATTTGCTTTCTGTTACTGTGATGAACAATGTGATGAAAAGCAACCAGAAACAATTGCATGTATTTCACCTTACATTTTCTAGTCCGACATTGTGGGAAGCCAAGAGAGGAACACACACACACACACACACACACACACACACACACACACACACACAGAGAGAGAGAGAGAGAGAGAGAGAGAGAGAGAGAGGGAGAGAGAGATTTTCTCTTGCCTGGACCCTGCTCCCACAATGACAATTCTGAGAGTAATTACTGAATTATTAAATGCCTAGGCCGTAAGCTTTGGCCCATTCTCAGATTAGTACATAACTTATTTAACCCATTTAAACTATTTTCTGTCTCCCACATGGTTTGTTACCTCTCCTTCAGTCCCAGCTCTCTTCTTCCTTCATGTCTTTCTCAATGTCTCCCTTGAATCTCTCCTTGGGTCTCCACCCTGCACTCTTATTTTCTCACTATTTCCCAGAATCCTCCCTTCCTGCCAGTGTTCTACCTCATTTGTCCTGCCTCAGCTCATTGGCCATTGGCTTTTTTATTGACAAGTGATGCTTATAAGAGATTCTCTAGACAAGGAACTCAAGACAGAAACTGAAGCAGAGGCTGTGAAAGAATGCTGTTTACTGGCTTTCCTCTCTTGTCTTGCTCGACTACCTTTATTTCACATATCTACCCAAGGATTGCCCTGCCCAGAGTGAACTGGACCCTTCCACATCAACCACCAACCAAGAAAATGCTCTACACACATGTCAATCTGATGGAGGCTACTACTCAGTTGGGAGTCCATCTTTTCAGGTATGTCTAGGTTCCTATCACATTGACAAACACCAAGACAAACCTGAAATGCCTTGCTACAACACCAAACCTTTGCTGAGCTCTACACAACTATTGACACTCTATCAAGATCCAATCATATGTGGCAAGGACAGGCTTGTTTATGAAAAGTCCAGGGACAAAATGGCCTCCTGGGGCAAACCAGGGGCAGTGGAAGATGCACAGCTCAAAGAAAAAAGAGAAGTTTAAGAGTCCTTCATCAAAGGCTTGAAACTTCTCAGGACCAACTTCAGCATCTCTGCTGTAGTCATATCTAATAGTGTCACACCAGCATCTCTGCTGTAGTCGTATCTAATAGTGTCACACCAGCATCTCTGCTGTAGTAGTATCTAATAGTATCACACCAGCATCTCTGCTGTAGTCGTATCTAATAGTATCACACTAGGTGAGATCAACCTCCCAGCAGAACCCTCGGAGGAAGAGTATGAAGGAAAGGAGAGTGTGAAAGAAAGAGGTCATGTTTTACTTATGGACCAGATTTCCATTCTCTGATAAACTCCCTCTTCCTCTCTACTTATCTATTTCACTCTTTCATTTCACACATTTAATATAGATCGTCAAGGTCAGTCTCCTTCATGAGTATCCATTGATATTTTACAAGAGTTTTGATTTATTGTAAATAATAATAGTTACTTCCCAGAGACTTACTCTAATCAACTCCTGAAACTTTGTTCTTGTTGTTTGCTTTTTTCCTCCCTCTTAACAATAAGTAGAAACAAAAGTATGTGTTGGAATTCTCTGTTACATATAATGGACTACTTAAACATCAGAGAGGAGGTTGTTGGGACCTGCAGCTCAATGGTACTTCATTGAAATCTGTGTCCTAGATCTACTTTTGTGTCAGAAAAGTATAAGCTCAGGTCACCCCAAGACACTCACTTGCCTCAGAAAGACAAAGGTCAGGGAATAAAAGAGAAAGACAGGAGATACGTGAATGAGAGAGGAGGGGAATGGAAGGAGGGAGAGGGCAAAGTGGCATTCATCCTAGACAAAGATAATGGACTGCCTCAGTGGCCCAATAGCAAATGGCAGTTTATAAAAGAGGAAACCCCACATTAAGATGAAGTGTTGAATTTTAATTGGGTATATTAATTGGGTGAGACAAAAGGAGTCTTTGATTGCTGGACTTTAATACTTTGAGACCTGGAAATTGGTAGTAGCCTCAGAAGGAGGAAGTGGTCAAATAGGGGAATAGAGTGGTGTCTAGCTTTAGGAATGTCATTTAATGGATTTTAGCAAGGCAGGGGGAATGAGGGAGAAGGGCAAGGCTGGCCAGAGCAATGTTTGCCCTGCTCGGGCTAGCTAGAGTTTCTTCAGTTTGGGCTACGAATGATTTTTCTTCATAAGTAATCTTAGAATGCTCTAAATTGCTTGACAGTTTCATACATTTATATGGTGAACTTTAGGCCTTACCACACCCTGTTTCCTTCCCTCATCTGGTCTCTTCCACTGGATCCCCTCTTCTCAACAAGCCCCTCCTTCCACCTCTCAAGTCTTCCTTTTGCATGTGGCTACTGAGTCAAGTAAGAGTTACTTCCAGATGGTGGTGAGTGGGAGGACATTCAGTGAAGCTCTCTCTATTACTCAACTCTCAGTGGCCATGCTGCAGAGGAAACTGACATCCTTCCCTTAACAACCAACAAACCCACTAGGAGGAGTGAGGCTCATGCTCTCTCACCTGAGGCTCACTCAACTGCAGTGAAATGAGTCCAGTCTACGTGTACCTAACCACAGTTGCTGTGAGTCCTGGGCGCAGTCGCTATGCCAAGTCCAGAAGGCAGGTATATATATATATATATATATATATATATATATATATATATATACATATACACTCTTGTACCTTATATATATATGTATATGTATATATATAAATATATATATATATATATATATATATATATATATATATATATGAAAGCAGTCTTGATGGAGCCAGAGGTACACTATAAAATTCTTTCTATCATTACACGAACTAAAGGCAAAACAGGTCCTGGGAGTAATGGCACCATCAGTAGCTTCTGCTTCAGGATAACTGGTGCAATAATGCTCCTTCAGAGATGAGAGATAACTGCTTTGAACCCGTGCTTCTCCAATAAAATGTGGCTATCTCTAGCTGCGTGACACATTCTCCTTTTTTTTTCAGAGTTTCCCATCTGGAGATAATAGAGAAGACTGCCTCTTCAGGGGGTCTTGGTGTTCCTGCAAGCAATAGAGAATGCCTCTGCTTTGCAGAGGACCTGCATGAAGCTGGGGACTGGATGCAGCTCACTGCCAGCGCCCTGCAGATGCAGCATATTCTCTCTGGAGGACCATTTGTCTTGAAGCGCTGAACAAATCTTTCAACATCTGGGTGTCAATGACAGATTTTCTGTGTCACCTTACATTAGAAAATGGAACCTGCTAAGGAGCTTCCTATTCTGATAACACACACACACACACACACACACACACACACACACAAAGGTGCTCAAAAAGTCAGATCGTGTGGTATTTAACATGTGGTACACAGTTAAAGCATTTCTTTACATTTAAATTTCACACACACATACAAAGTCTGACTTCTTTGGAAAGCTATGAAGAGGGTGGGTAGATACCCAAGATATACTGATCAATCAAGGTTAAAAATTTGGAAATCTAAAGGAAATTCGACCTTATTGAAAAACCAGGGAGGCAAATCTAGGCACAGGAATGTTTTCCAGGAAAAATTTAAACAGTAAGAAACGTGATATCTTTGCAGTGCCCAGGACCACTGTCTTAGGAGCTCTCAGAAGACACCATAAATACTGATGACCTGGCAGCAAAAGCAGCCCCGAGTGGCCTCTTCAGTTCCCAAGTAACTTCTCATCTTCACTGTGAGCCACCTTTGGCCTCATTCATTCACTTCATAGGCCCTAATAAGTCATTTCCCCTTGCTTCTGTAGTCAGTGGCATTTTAACCTTCAGAATTATGAGTTAACCAAGAAAGCATTACACTCAGAGTTAGGTAACTGTTACATTGATAGTTTTGTGATATTTAAATAAATTAACACAGAGTTTGCATATAGATCATGGTAGTTGCCTCCAAACAAGCAAGCAGGTGACAGACTGGAGAAATCCTATTCTGTATTATAAGATTAAAAACAAAAATAGATTTTTGTGACTGTAGATGGCTGGAAATGAAATTAAAATAAGAGACTTAGCTGGCTGTCCTAGTTAGCTGACTGTTGCTATGATAAAATCGTGACCAAAATCAATTTGGGGAATAAACGGTTTATTTCAGCTTGTAGTTAAGCATCTATCATCTTGAAGCCAGACAGGAGGTCAAAGCAGGAGGAACCTGGAGGCAGGAACTGAAGCAGAGACTGTTGGGAAATGCTGCTCACTGGCCTAATCTCTCCTCTCCTCTCCTCTCCTCTCCTCTCCTCTCCTCTCCTCTCCTCTCCTCTCCTCTCCTCTCCTCTCCTCTCCTCTCCTCTCCTCTCCTCTCCTCTCCTCTCCTCTCCTCTCCTCTCCTCTCCTCTCCTCTCCTCTCCTCTCCTCTCCTCTCCTCTCCTCTCCTCTCCTCTCCTCTCCTCTCCTCTCCTCTCCTCTCCTCTCCTCTCCTCTCCTCTCCTCTCCTCTCCTCTCCTCTCCTCTCCTCTCCTCTCCTCTCCTCTCCTCTCCTCTCCTCTCCTCTCCTCTCCTCTCCTCTCCCCTCCCCTCCCCTCCCCTCCCCTCCCCTCCCCTCCTCCCCTTCCCTCCTTCCCCTCCCCCCCTCCCCCCTCTCCCCTCTCCCCCTCCCCTCCCCTCCCTTCCTGTCCTCTCCTCTCCTCCCCTCATCCCCTCCCCTCCCCTCGTCCCCCCCTCCCCTCCTCCCTCCCCTCCCTTCCTCCCCTCCCCTCCCCTCTCCCCTCTCCCCCCTCCTCCCCTCCCCTCCCCTCTCCCCTCTCCCCCCTCCCCCCTCCCCTCCCCTCCTCCCCTCCCCTCTCCCCTCTCCTCCTCTCCCCCTCCCCTCCCCTCCCCCTCCCCTCTCCTCCCTTCCTGTCCTGTCCTCTCCTCCCCTCCCCTCCCATCCCCTTCCCTCCTCCCTCCCTCCCTCCCTCCCTTCCTTCCTTCCTCCCTTCCTTACCCCCTCTCTCTTCTTTCTTTGTGAATATTTTAAAAATTTATGCATTCACTTTACATCCCAATATCAGCAGCCTCCCTTCTCCTCCCAGTGCCCCCTTACACAGATCTCCTCCCTTTCCCCCTCCCCTTCTCCTCTAAGAAGGGTGATTCCCCTCTGAGTATCCCTCACCCCTTCTCCACCCTCTCCTTCCCCTCTCCACCCTATGTATATCATGCCACTGCAGGACTAGGCATATCCTCTCTCACTGAAGCCAGACAAGGGAACCCAGCTAGGGGAGTGGGAACCACAGCCAGGCAACAGATGCAGGGACAGTGCCTATTCCAGTTGTTGGAGGATAAGAATGAAGATGGAATTGCACCTCTCCTGCATATCCAGACCAGGCTGACCTGCAGTAGATTGGCAACACCCAGGGTGGGCAGTACCCTCATACATCAGTTTATAATTAAGAAAGGTGCCAAGGACATGTCACGGTCCAATCTCATTGAGGAAATTCTGTTTTAGAGAATCTTCCCAGGTGTCTCTAGCTTGTGTTACATTTATAAAAGCTAACCAGCACACTGGGCATGGAGTCTCATGCCTATAATCCTAACACTCAGGAGGTAGAGGCAGAAGCCTCAGGAGTCCAGGGCAATCTTCAACTACAGAGATCCTTTGAATCTAGCCTGGAATAAGTGAAATGCTGAGAGAAAGGATGAGCAGGAAAGGAAGGGAGGTTGTAAAGCAGCAATCTTGTATATTTATGCTTTCTGCCAGTGGCAATGTTTTGCTGAGACTTGCTCCGTGGTGGCCACTGTATCAACTGAAACATCTATACTGTCTAAAAAGAAAAAAGAAAAAGCACATATAAAGCATATTTTGAATGTCTGTATATTTTTATAAGCAACAGGATATTTAAACCTGACCCACTATTTTTCTAATAAAATGAATTATCAGCAGTGGTAACAATATTAGAATCAAAATTACTTTACTCTTTGTGACATCAGAGAGAAGCCCACAATAGTTGGCCTTTTGTTTCCTTTTTTTTATTATTATTAGTTTTACATTTCAACAGCTTAAAGTCACAAATTGGCTCTGTAGTAGCTCTGTTATGGAAAGCTCAACATATAAAATGTATGTGAATAAAGGTTTAAACAGCACAATGGCTTATCATGGATGTCAACTTGACTACCTCTGGAATTAACTAAAACTCCAAAATGAAGAAACACACCCATCAGGGATTTTGCTGAATTTGAAGTGGAAAGATTCACTTCTAATCCAGATCTTTGAGTTGGGAAAACACACCTTTAATCTATATCTGCCAGGGTGATTGTGTAATCTTGGGTCTATATATTTACATGGAAGAAGGAAGCTTTTCTTTTTGCCTGCTCGCTCCCCTCTCACTAGTAAGCCCATACTTCACCAACAGGAAAGCTTACTTCTCTGGAATTCTGTCATACACTGAAGACCAACTGAGGCATCCAGGCTCAAGACCTGAAAAACTACTGGATTCTTGAACCATCTATTCATAATGAGATACGGCATTAGCCTGTAAATCATTCTAACAAATCCATATCTATCTATCTATTTATCTATCTATCTATCTATCCATGTATGTATATCTTTCTATGTATCTCTCTCTCTTTCTCTCTCTCTCTCTCTCTCTCTCTCTCTCTCTCTCTCTATATATATATATATATATATATATATATATACACACACACACACACACACATATGTGTGTATATATTCTTTTCTTAATTGAACATAGAATATGTTCATTATTCTTCATTAATATAGGCTTAAGTTTTAGAATACAAGACAATATAAATAAAAAAGGAAAAGAAGAACTCAAATTATCTCTTCACTGGTGACTGGGCTCTCTCTGTACTTAAAAGACCCTGCAAAATCTACAGATTTTAAAAGATCCTCTAAATTCACAAATATTCATTATATAGTATGCATAATGACATATATATTCAAATATTCATTATATAGTATTCATTATATAGTATGAATAATGATATATATATATATATATATATATATATATAGAGAGAGAGAGAGAGAGAGAGAGAGAGAGAGAGAGAGAGAGAAAGAGAGAGTACTGGCTAGTTTGTGTCAGCTTGACACAGCTGGAGTTATCACAGAGAAAGGAGCTTCAGTTGAGGAAATGCCTTCATGAGATACAACTGTAAGACATTTTCTCAATTAGTGATCAAGGGGGAAAGGCCCCTTGTGGGTGGGACCATCTCTGGGCTGGTAGTCTTGGGTTCTATAAGAGAGCAGGCTGAACAAGCCAGGAGAAGCAAGCCAGTAAAGAACATCCCTCCATGGCCTCTGCATCAGCTCCTGCTTTCTGACCTACTTGAGTTCCAGTCCTGACCTCTTTTGGTGATGAACAGCAATGTGGAAGTGTAAGCCGAATAAACTCTTTCCTCCCCAACTTGCTTCTTGGTCATGATGTTTGTGCAGGAATAGAAACCCTGACAGAGAGAGAGAGAGAGAGAGAGAGAGAGAGAGAGAGAGAGAGAGAGAGAGAGAGAGAGAGAGAGAGAGAGAGAGAGAGAGAGAGAGAGATTCATTCCATCAACCTTGTTACTTCGGAGAATCCTGATTAATACAGTCAAAGATACATTTTTCTCTGGCCTCCATGCATTTCCAGCCCCTTGGAGGAGAGAGTGGAGGAACTAAGGCTATAAAGCTCATTCAAATCAACATAGCACAAACTGAACTCATAGGCCTGGCACAAAGAGCTTCTTACAGCATTTAATGCCAACCAACCCTTAAGTACAGAGATTCCAGTCACCTGTGAAGAAGGATAATGTGAGTTCCTTCTTCCATGTGTTTATTTTTTTTATATCGTGTTATACTCTTAAGACTCAGCCTATGTTGAAAGAAGAAAAGAATGGGTACCCCTGCATTATTCTGCACTAAACATTTTGTCTAATATTATGTCTAAATTTTACTCTGGGAAAATGTTTGGGTCCTCAGGTGAAGCTCTGTAAACTAAAATGTTATAAAAGTAAAACAAAATATCTTTAGTGAAATAAAATAGAAATTACTTATAATGTCAATATTTTAAGTATACTTCGTTATAAATTAAATAAGTATTTCTCATCCTGAGAATCTGAACCTTTGCATGGTTGTTCTTTTTTAAAGAATGGGACATATCTGTATTGGAGACAGATGATCTAAAATTCATTCAAACAACCAAGGAGACAGTGAGGTAGACTGTGTTCTTATCTGTATCCAATTTACCCAGCAATTTGTATCTTATAACCTATAATAAAAGATAAAGTGAGCTAAAGCAAACACGAACACTGACAGAATCCACAGACTTCAGTCCCCTGAGAATGTGTTGTCCTAGTGATGTCTCCATTCTCCTGCCAATTGTGACCATTGGATTCAGAGGCTGAACTACTGTCCTGTGCCCCACCACTCCATCTGATCTCAGGCTCAGGTCAGCTCTTCCTTGGATTGATTCTCCTCTTCTCCCTAATCTTCCTGTCCTGTCTTTGAACTCAAGTTGTAACCTGATTCTGACTCCTGGTTGAGACCTTTGTGTGACAATTTAGTTTGAGGACTCTTGACCTTTGTAGTGTACATAAATGAATTAAGTCAATGCCAGTGATTGAGCAGAAAGGAATCTCTCTGATGTGGCTTGAATGTGTCTTCCAAAGCATATGTGCAGGGAACTGCATCCCTGAGGCTGACATCTTTGGAAAGGGGACTGGGTGGGAGGCACTTCAATGACTCAGTACTACTTTTAGGGATGGATAAAAAAGACATGATTATGAGCCAGGATTGATTACTATAGATTTGACATTTTTCTCTCTGTCTCACCCATGTGATACTTTTGCCCATGTTATAATGTACTAGGATGCCAATGCCTTGACCTCAGGCTTCTCACTCTCCAGAGCTTTGAGAAAATTACTATCTGTTCTTCATAAACTATCCAGTCTCAGGTATCCTGTTACAGTAGCACAGACTAAGACAGCTTCCTTATGTAATTGTGCCATTCCAGTGACTCTTAATATCTGGAATTATTGAAGTTAGGGAAAAACTTTCCACATCTTCCACATTATTAATTTCTGTGTGTTACAAATCAATTACTATATAGTTATTTATTGGAGACTTTTTCTTTTTCTTATAAAATCAGTGTTTACTTATTACTGTTATTAAATAGTAGTACCACTATGAAACATGGCCATTGTTTTGTTATTCCATAAAACTGTTCCTTTTTAATATCTAATGGGGTAATTTAATGTGTGTATGTATATGTGTGTCCATTTACATTTGGGCACACTGCATGTGCAAGTACATGTGTACATGTGTGTATGGTTGTGAAGGCCAGATGACAAGTTGATTTGAGAATAATAATCTCTCTCTCTCTCTCTCTCTCTCTCTCTCTCTCTCTCTCTCTCTTTCTCTTCTCTCTCTCTCTCTCTCTCTCTCTCTCTCTCTCTCTCTCTCTCTCTCATCACTGGCCTTGAATTCACCAAGTATGATAGGCAGGCTAGTAAGCAAGTCTCATCCATTAGTTTCTGGTTCCAAACTGGGATTGTAACTGTATACCACTACTCCCTGTTTTTGCTTGCTTTTACATGAGTTCTGGCTATCAAACTATGGCTCCTATAAATGCAAGACAGTTATTTTAACTGGCTGACCTATGTCTACACTACCACAATGGGGAATTTTTAAAATATATTTCATCAAATACATTAATAGAAAGAAGGAAAGTACATAGAACATGAACTCCAGCTCCAAAGAGTTTAAAGTTTGTTGAGAATAGCTGTCAATAATAATTTGAAGTTTATAAATGACATATCATAAAATCAGGATGTTGTGAGTAGGCAGATAAAAATATACATAATTTAGAGATGACGCAAGTTTGAGTTCAAACAGAAAATGAGAGTCATTTAGCATGAAAGTATAGATTATTTAAATAAATTGTATTGGGACTGAAGAGACGGTGCAGCATTTGTAACTCTTGAAGATGCCCTGAATCAGCTTCTTAGTATCTAAATAGCAACTCACAAATACATGTAACACCAGTTCCAAGGGACCCAAGGGTTTCCTCTCTGTGCTCCTGCATCAAAGGGGACACACAGGCCTGTGTAGGCTCTCACACACATACCCATAAATAAAAAATAAATGCAATTTAGAACAGCATCTGTCTGATTTGGTGAATGTTCATTAGAACTGAGCAGAAGACTTCAGGGGCTATGTGGGAAGTAAGTCATACTTGAATGTCACCTTCATGCTGACTTTTATGGACACAAAGCCACCAGAAAGAATGGCCTTCTTTGTGGTATATAGAGGACACCTGGGAGTATCTATAACATTGAACTAAGCCTTGTCCCTTTCCAGAATGTCATAAATCGTGAACGCCAGTAGAGCAGAGCTGTAAGGCACGAGCCTCTTAGCAACTGCTTGCTCCCTTCCGTAGCCCAGGCTTCCTACATAATAAGACAGTCAGATGTTTACTTCTCTCTTTGGCCTAGGCTCACCCTGAAACATCTTTATCAAGATGACATATCACACTGTGCCTTCGGACTTCATTCAGGGCGCTGTTCCGCATGGCCACCGTGCCCACCTGGCACCTATTTAGGCTTTGGTATCCTAAATTTTTATGCTTTTACAGAAGCATTTTAAGCACTGAGCATATTTCAAGTCTGAATATAGAATTTTAAGGCAGTTATTAAAGGTTTGCAAGGTATTTAACATGTGAGGGAAAATGTGTTCTTTGTTTTCTTAAATCTTCTTAAATCTCTAATTAAAATATAATCATATAATTACATCACATCCTCCATCTTTTTTTTTTCATTCAATTACCCTACCTCCAATTCTTCCCATGGTCCTCACTCTCAAATTAATGGCTCTTTCCCTTTAATTATTATTGTTACATATGTGTATAAATATATAATTATCACCTTCTCAATCCATTTTTGTTGTTCGTGTGTATTTGGTTTTAAGGCTATCTAGTATTAGGAAAACAATCAGAATATTTGCCTTGAAATAGAATAGTTCTACTTCTCCTAGCAATGGCTGTTAGTTGCCTGTGGTGTGTTTGTGTTTGTGTTTGTGTTTGTTTTTGTTTTTGTCTTTCTAGGCATTGGGACCCTGTAAGATTTTTCTTCTTCCACATTAGCACATATGACTATTGATATTGTCATTGTCCAGGTCTTGATTATACAGTCATTTCTATGAGAGGCAGTCTCAGAACAGACTTTCTGGTGTTCTGGCTCTTACAATCTTTTTTCCCCTCTTCTTCTACAATGTTCCCTGAGCAATGATGCAGGAGCCATAGTGCAAATGCATGTGTTAGACCTATGCTCTTCACAATTCCGTTGATCTTCACTTCGTGCCCCCCTTTGTTTTCTGTAATAACGTTCATTTGCTGCAGAGACAGAACCTGCCTGAATGGGGGGGTGATAACTATACTTCTCTGTTGGTATAAGGATAATATTTAGACTGTAGTTAAGGAATTATGCTGGTTTGTCAAAGTAACATTAGTAAACTCTTTTCTAGGATCTGTGACCTCACTAGTCCCTAGAAGCTCTAGATTGCTAGTACCTGGCATGGTTCCCCTTATGTTGGGTGGCCCTTAAGTCCATTCAGACAAGTGTTGGTAACTATTGGTACCACCAACATCCAAGTGCCACTATTGAACCTTTATAGACATCTTTCGATGGGGTTCATTTAAATTGAAAGCCTCTTTCCTATGGTTTAGGCCCCATATTACCAGAAAACAGTATATAAGCTTTCAAGAGACAGAAGCAATGAATAGTCCTACCCAGCTGTTACACCCATAAACCACAAAAATGTGCTTTCAATTTATATCTGTTTCACTGCTTTGAATTTCAGACATAGATTAAAATCCCGTAAGTCATGAAATTAAACCAGCTTTGACTCTGCTCTTTTACCATTTCAGTGGCGGTTAAATCATTGTTTATTTCAGTTTACTGTTTAAATCAGGAATATACGGGACCATGTTGGTTGGAGATACAAAGCACACTTGAAATGAGCCCTGCCATTCCAAAATACCATGAAGTTACTCTTAAAAAGAGATCTATGTCTGCCAGGGGGTAATTGTATAATCAGGAGCTCTCCAAATTAGTGTTCTCAAAGAATAGGAAGTTTGCTGAAGGATAAGTAATTACAATATGCTAATTTGAAGCCTAGTATGTATAATTAATACTGGAAAAGAACTGTAGCAATTATTTAGAGCTTAGACCAACAGAGTATTTTTTTCATGAAAAAATACTTTATCAAAGACATTGCCTAGAATAATTCATTTCCGGTCAGAATTTTTAAACTGATTATCAGTTTCATTCTTATTTTCAGACGTCCTTTATCAATTGTCCTTGTATCCTGCACCTGGAGAGACAGCCTTGACTGGTATAACATATCCAAAGAGCTGACGAGCTGCAGAAATTGCAATGTTCTCATAAACTATTTGGAGTGAAGCAAGAGCACTTGCGACAGATCCTAAGCTGATGTCCAGGAATATCAATATTGCATGTGTAAATTTTCACAGATGTACACATATGTAGAGGGGGTAGGAAGATGATAGTATAGATCATGAAGCTAGAGTGGGGATCATGAGAGGGAGAAAAGAGATTGCATGAGTTACAGAATACATGTAGTATGAAAGAGGAGAGGGGATTATGGGGTAAGAAGGGAAATGGGCAGGGGGAGGAAAAGGATCAGCAGCCACAAAGAATGTATTACTTCTGAGATTAAACTAATGAGTTTGTATCCTAATTTAAAAACACTAGCACATTTAAAAGAGTCCATAGAGACTACTCTCTGATTTTCCTCTGGTGTCAAGTTGTTACCACAGCATTAAATGTGCTTCAAGGTGCCTAAAATGGCACATGGACAATGTCTTATGAAGGGGAGAAGACTCCAGTGGGAAAAAAAAACCCAATATATTACCTGTCTAGGAGACCAAGTGTCCAGCAAAAACATACTGGAGAAGATTACAACAGAGAAGAGTCCCAGGTTGCATCTTTTGAGAACTCAGGTGTTTACCTACTATGATGTGCCAGTGTACAGGGGAAATCACAAACTGAGTGGATAAATAGAAGTGCATTCCTCCTGTCCATTTCTCTTTTCCTTTTCCCTCTTCCTTTCTCTCCTTCTTTAAAGTAGGAAGAATCAGAAAAATAGCATAGTTCATAGAAGTCAAACACGAGAAAGATGAAGGAGGATGCTGAAACTCATTCCTAAGCTTATTGTTACTCTAGTGCACAGACTAGTCTTGGGCTCTAAAATGGTAAGAATACAAATATAGACATGAACTATTCTGCAGTTGAATCCATTGTCAAATAGGGCAACATTAACCAAGTACTGAGAGATCTAGTAGAACCTATTTCAATGCAATGAGAAAAACAAAAAAGTGCATTGCTGAACTCAACCCATCCATAAGCCTACACAGAATAATCCCATCTATAAACTATATTTGTGTATCAACGACACAGGAGGCTGACAAGACACTTTTCCTGACCTCGAGACCATTAGACATCTTTGCTGTTCTCACTGTTTGCATATATGCAAGGTCTTTCTGCTCCCAGTCCCTTGACAGCTGACCTCCTAGCATTTCTTAACAGCTGAAGGTGAATCTCTTACCATCAGGCTTGGAATAGAGGTAGCTGTGCATACATCTCCTTACCTGCTCGGAAAGCTCCAGAAGGTATGCAAAATAGCCTTTGGAAAGGAAAATGGGACAGATTCTGCTAGTTTCTCTCCTCATGTGACACATTCCCAAGCCACCCACACAAGGCTTCACAGAGGAGGAGGGTTACTTCAGAGTCCCTTTGGCATCTGCACAGTCGGCAGTGTCAGTAACAGTACATGCTAGGCTCATCCAAGTGCTGTAGCTAAGTGCTCAGCTCTCTCTGTGCCTGTTTATTAGTGCTTAGCTCAAGCTCCCCGTTCTAATTCCCTTGCCAAGCTTGTGACACTTGGGAGTGTTCTCACTTATCTTATGGTTATAATGTAAGTCTCAAAAAAAAAAAAAAAAAAAACAACCCAGATCAAATTGGAAGATTAATTCAGATAACAAATATAGGTTTTCATGACATTTTAATGGGGGTGGTTCTCCTGTGGAAACAGTTTGAGAAGTGTTAGAACACCAATGTGGATACTGATTTGTTTACATCTCGCTTCTTTTAAATATAAGCATGCTCAAACACTGTAGGAAGGAGTCTGGAAGATGCTCTTAGAGCTTCAGAGACGATCTGCAAGGATGAGACAGGGCGTGCAGAACAGTCAGGGGAGTAGGAACATTTTACCTTTAGATGTGGTAGCTTTGAATTTGCGACTGTGCAGCTCTTCACGGTGGTACTGTGCACATGAAGCTCTGCTCTAAAGATGTTGTGCATTGTTGTGTTTAATATACCCGATTATTACAACGTTAGGCTGCTTGCTGACTTTATAGAGGAGGAGAAGAAGAGTCACAAGAAATCACTTCAGGGCCTCAAACACTTCATAACCTTGTGCTTTCACACCAGACCTTACTCAGGCATTTTCACAACATGGCATAAAATCTATATCCATAAAATATAGATTTTATAGTTATAGAAATACAACAAGTATAAATGTAAAATAATTATAATGACTAAATTAAATATAATTCTGGGAATCTTATTTCCCTGGGGCAGAAACTTTACCTAGTGTTTGTTTGTTTGTTTTACATGTGTATGCATAATGTTTACAGGTATGCATGTTTGTCGAGATGTATGTAGGCACCTCTGTGCACATGAGTGAAAGTCCAAAGTTGTCATTCAATGAATCTCAGGCCCATCTCCACATTATTCAGTGATGAAGCAGGGTCTCTTCATTGAACCAGAGCTTTCTAATACTGCTAGTCTCACTACTCAGCTTGCTGAGTGTCAGGTGAAGGGGTGGGTCATGCCTTCTTCTCCTTGTCATTGAAAATGGACAGCTATGCCTGCCACGAATTTGTATTGGTTTGACGACCTGTGCATGAGTCCTCATGATGGTTGCTGTGTGTCAAGTGCTTTAATAACTGAGCCACCTCCCAACCCTACCTGTGTGTTTTCTAAGCACTGTTTTGTAACTAAGTAAAAGAATACTGGAACTATTTTATATCCATTTGTGAGACTAAATTATTAAGAACACTTTTAACGACTTAATAAAAATGATCACCATCCAAAATTGAATCCCATAAATGTAATCCATTCTAGTATGATTTTAGTATATTTTCTATAAATTGTATTCTTGGGGTTATTTATAATTCCTATAACACAGAGGCTGTACTGTATCAGAGTGTAATGCCTTTTTAGCTCTGAGTTCAGCAACATCACAGAGACCTTCAAGTCTGTATTGATGGGAGTCTCTGAAATATGGAAATGAATTCCACTGGGAACCAGTCCCTGATATACCAGCTTGTTAATTATCTAGATTTAAGGCATTGATAGCACCAGTATAGTTTAAACATGTGCCATGCTACCCTTTACTTACCTTCACTAAGCCAATAAACAACAAATCCCTGGATTTCTTCACCGTGTCAGTAACTACTATATTTTGAATAGGACAAAAAAAAATGTAGGACATATTTTTACAGTGTTTGAAAAGTTTCCTCACTGCTGAATGAGTGAGATTCTAGCCTGTCTTCACTGTTTTATTTTTGTCTTCTTTGTGATCATAAAAATAATAATAAGCATTCATGTTAGAATTGTGCTCACTTGTCAGTAACATGGAAGGCATCTTAGCTGATTCAGATAATAATCAAATATGGGCTGATATTAGCAAACAGATGAAGAATTTGTGAAGGACTAGGAAGTCATGTGCAAATTACTATGGTGGCTTTTCATTTGCAATAAAGAACATTACATCTCATTATTTAGACAGTGCAAACTGTCTAAAACGTTATAATAAATTGTCTATGTATAAATACGCACTTTTTTTTGAGAACTGATTGTTAAATGTTTTCCAGCATAGCATTGCTGTGAGTTTTGTTATTTTTTATCTTACTGCTTAGGTGACTGAGTTTCACTAATCACAGTTGTTTGTCCTAGAATGACTCATAAGTAGAGGAAGAACCAATTAGTACTCAAACCTGCCTGAGGGAAACCTTCATCCTTTACTCCTGGGTTCTGACTTAGGAGTGATATCGAAAGGTGATAGGGTGACTTTGTCTTGATGTTTTTATGCTTGGATGTACAAGGCCTTTCTCCTTAGTCTCCTTGGTGTTTAGCCTTGAGTTTACCTATGTTTGGCTGCCTGATGGTCTTTTCCAAGCCCCCCCCCCTTCACATGTGCAAAATGAGAATATATTTTCAAATAAAATAAATTGCTGTTCAAATCTTTATTTCTAACATGAGGCTTTAAATTTCAGTTTTTTGCCTTTTAACATTTCTTGTAGTGAGGATTCTTAAAAACAGTTATATTATGTGAATATGATTTTGTTTTAATCCCAGATGTGGGATATGGAGCTGCTTCAGATTGTCCACAGCAGCTAACTCTGATTTGTCTCATGCTCTGGCAAGGGAATGATTCTGCCAGCTGAAGAGAGTTTACATTTGGAATTCTAGGGGCTCTTGAGAGAGTTTATAAATGCCAGAACACTGAGAGAGGCTGTGGCTACTGCTGCCCCTACTGCTGCTGATGTTCATGCTTGTTGCTGGATTGCTGGTTGGAGATGTCTGATGGTGAGGATTGGGCTTGCCCCAAGGAACTCAACACCCCTAATAGCAGAAAGTACTCCAAAGAGAGCTATATCCCTGTCCCCCTCTAACCTTCTTTCTTACCTATCTAGTATTGGGGGGCTGGAAAGGATAAGGGTAGAGAAGGGTGGTAGATGTAAAAACCCAGTAAAGTAGCCAAAAAGTACAGTTACAATTTCTACCTTAGAGATCATAATAAAGGCCCATAATACACCCATACACATATGCATATACAAAGTTGAATAGGAGACCTGCATGTGTATGTACACACATATATTTATGCACATACAAAAGAAAAGGAGCCAAAGATGCAGACTAAGTCTCTTCTAATAACTAAAGAATAAAAGAGTGGATCTGACATAAATGTTAGATAACATTAAGTCTTCAAAACATTGAACCAATTTGTGGCCTCCAAATTAGTTTGTCTACAGATTAGATTGAAGTCGAGATCTTTTCCATTTTCAGTCCCTGATGGTATTTGAGTAGATGTGACTTTTCTATAAGAGTCCAGAAACTTAAGTAGAAAGTAGGGTCATTGGAATGCTAAAAGCTTCATCTGTCTCTATTTAGTTAAAATTGTAAAAAAAAAAAAAATCATATTGAAAGTTATTTCATCTCATCTGGTGTGTGTGTGAGTGTGTGTATCAGTGTCAGAAAGAGCAGATCACTTATTCATTCTGTTTGCCAGTGACAAAATCCTAAATTCCTATTTCATAATCTCAACTGTGCCTTAATGGTTCCTGTATTTCTTGTTTTTTTTTATTTTTTATTAGATATTTTCTTTATTTACTTTTCAAATGCTATCCCAAAGTTCCCTATACCCTCCCCCTGCCCTGCTCCCCTACCCACCCACTCCCACTTCTTGGCACTGGAGTTCCCCTGTACTGTGGCATATGAAGTTTGCAAGACTTAGTGGCCTCTCTTCCCAATGATGGCCAACTAGGCCATCTTCTGCTACATATGTAGCTAGAGACACGAGCTCTAGGGGTACTGGTTAGTTCATATTGTTGTTCCACCTATAGGTTTACAGACCCCTTTAGCTCCTTGGGTTCTTTCTCTAGCTCCTCCATTGGGGGCCCTGTGTTCAATCCTATAGAAGACTGTGAGCATTCACTTCTGTATTTGTCAGGCACTGGTATAGCCTCACACGAGACAGCTATATTAGGGTCCTTTCACCAAAATCTTGCTGGCATGTTTCTGTACGTATGTTACCTTTAATTGAAAGTTTCAAAAATATTTAGCACTTGAACTGTTGGCTTCATACTACTCCATAGAAACTGCAACTTCTCTACAGCTCTAAAATTGGGAAAAAAGTTTCATAATCAGAGACCAAAAATAAAATCAATACAGTCTACTAAATAACAGCATGTTTTAAATTAATTGTTAAAATGATTGCTGCATTGACAAATACAACTTTGAAAAACTCAGTGTAGCTTTTCAATCTCCACTTTTCTTTTGCAAAATCCTTTTTCTTTTTGGTTAGCCAAGTGACTACCTTCTTCAAAGAATCCCAGAAGCTGAGGAAAATAAAAGATTACAGAAGTTATATCTTAAATATTACTTTAAGGACATGTTCTTTTGAATGTATGCATATGAAGTTGTGTGCATTCATAGGCACAAAATCAGTCTTTACTGCAGACTCTGGGTGAATTATCTGTTTCATGTATGGACTACTATTTCATATTAACTAGAGCAAGTGTATAAATGTGATGTTTAAAACTTCCTAAACACAAATTAAATGGAGACTGTAATAATCAAGATTAGATCACCAATAGATCACCAATCTAGCTTGCTGCAGCACACTCATTTACCCTAAAACTTTATTTTCATCCTACGGAACATTGCACTTAATATCTTTATACATAAACATTAGTACTGTTTAATTCGAGGAATTAATAATTAAAAGATGAAAAATTTCTAAAACTTTTCAAGATGTATTACAAATTATTGATGAGGAACTGAAAGCAACGTGTACCTTCAGCAGCCACTCATAGTAGTGGTCATTCTCTGAATCATTGCCCCAAATTAGCAGGTTTGCTTTTGTAGAGTTTTATAGTGGAGGATAGATAAATATTTGCTAGGTCAAGTTAACATATCACAATGCTCTAGTTTTTCTAGATTACCTCTGAAAATGACTATGCTTTGTGTGGCTGTTGTCCCTTCATGTCCCTTCTTTTAAACATTTGTGTTGTGTCCTAGGATGAGTTGACCTCTTGTTATAAATGGTCGCCAAGAAAAGGCTGAAAGAAATCGTCATCAGGATACTCGGTAGGTGCAATATTGACAGATGATGCAGGCTGTCTGGTGGGACCAGACTCCAGATCTCTGTGGCTCTACCACCCTAAATGTTGCTGAGGCTGAGCTAAACTATATGGTTCTCAGCAGGCAGGAATAGGGGATAGAGCAGCACACTGGCTGGCAGTGAAGGGGGTTAGCAGGGAGTGGGAGGAGCTTGAAATGATAGCTCACTCCATTCACTCTTATCCTGGAGAGATACTAGAGCTATAGCCAAGAAGGGGCTTGGAAGAAACAGCCATGTGCAAGACCACAATTATGTTACTTTTGAGGAAAATGATGAAAGTCCAGAAAAACATCAGTAGAAATCCTACTCCACTCAGACCTATGACCTCCCCACCTGCAGACTTTAACAAAGTGTATAATAACACATGTAAATACATTTCCATGGAAGAGTCACCCAATCGAATTCGAAAGCTGTGAGTAACTCACATAACAGACATGCCACTACTACACTAGTGAACTTGTCTTGCATGGCTGGTTGGTGTTGTTGCACACAGTGTGGCAGTAGGACTGTTTGTGACAATTTTCTCCCAGTAGTCAAGTATCACTGTTCTGGCACTATGTGGGCTAGCCAGCAGAGAGGAAGATATTATCCCAGTTCTTTCTTGATTTGTCTATGTCCTATAACCAATATGTATGGCGACTTCAGCTGTAGGGTTCTAACAACCAGTTCTTAGGGATCATCAAAAACATTGGTATACATTTGTGTTAGTTTTGAAGCATTAAGACCTCCCTGACAAAACTCATGGCAATGTAGCCTGTCCTTAGATTTAGGTGACTACATTCTAGCTTCTGGGAGCAGCTTTATCCATTTATATAATATATCACCACATCACCACATTCCTCTTTTGATTTTTATTAGCTTAGGAAGTATCTGATTTTGTTATCCCCTTCCAACACATCTTTAGTTAACTTTGGATACTTAGCAGAACATTTCACAGTCGTGACAACTATTCCAAAGAGTCTGTGGGTCTCTTGGAATGGCAAACTCGAACTTTCCTTTTTTTATGTTTCTAAAATGCATTTATTTAGCTCTCTATCTATTATCATTTTTCTCCTGAAGATTCCTAGTGAATACCACTGAATATAGAAGTTATTTTGGGAAGTATAATATTACAATCTTCAACCATGCTAACTCAAGGACAATACAGTGTATCTTTCACCTTTTCACTGTTTGGCCTTCTCTTTTTTTAATATCACTGGAACAGATTTCATACTTGTTCTTCAACTTTAAGTCTGGACTTCTGTTGTTTGCAGCAAAAGTGAGTAGACGCCAGTACCCAGATCAAATGATCAACATCTCCTGGGTACACTTATTGCAATTAGGTAAAATAAAATAAAATAAAATTAAATTAAAAATGCAGTCCACACTATGCCCCTTCTTAGAATTGGGAACAAAACACGCATGGAAGGAGTTACATAGACAAAGTTTGGAGCTGTGATGAAAGGATGGACCATCTAGAGACTACCATATCCAGGGATCCATCCCATAATCAGCTTCCAAACGCTGACACCATTGCATACACTAGCAAGATTTAGCTGAAAGGACCCAGATATAGCTGTCTATTGTGATACTATGCCGGGGCCTAGCAAACACAGGAGTGGATGCTCACAGTCAGCTATTGGATGGATCACAGGGCTCCCAATGGAGAAGCTGGAGAAAGTACCCAAGGAGTTAAAGGGATCTGCAACCCTATAGGGGGAACAACATGATGAACTAACCAGTACCCTGGAGCTCTTGTCTCTAGCTGCATATGTATTGAAAGATGGCCTAGTCGGCCATCACTGGAAAGAGAGGCCCATTGGACTTGCAAACTTTATATGCCCCAATACAGGGGAATGCCAGGGCCAAAAGATTGGGAATGGGTGGGTAGGGAAGTGGGGGGGGGGTGGTATGGGGGACTTTTGGGATAGCATTGGAAATGTAATTGAGGAAAATACGTAATAAAAAATATTAAAAATTTTTAAAAAAATTTAAAAAAATGCAGTCCACTTGTAGAAAGAGTTATTGGTCCAGTTGCTGAGGCAAAATACAAATACATTGCTGTTCTACACTTAATGCAGCATCCCATTTTAAAGGTACATTAGAAGTCTTTATGAAGAATATCTTTTTATAAATTTCCCTCCCAATTTCTGTACAAATAAATGTATTCAAGAACTTTTAGTAATCAGCAAGAGACCATACATTCTCTCTTTGACTGTGAACAGAAATAGATCCTGGCCTTTATCCTTTAGTGACACACAACCTGCAATGAACAAGACCACACATTCATGGGAATGCTGGGTCTCTTGCTGGAAAAATAAAAAGTGAAAAAATAGCTCAACATTTGACAGTCACAAACCCATGATAAATACTCAGTACAACAGGCATAGATCCACTGGAACTGGAGGCCTGAGCTGAATAATTCAAATGCAGTTAGAAGTTAGAGGTGGCAATTACACCTATACTTCACCAACACCCCCCACACATGTGTGCACACACACAATTACACTTATACTTCACTCACCCACCCCCCCCACACACAATTTGACCTGAACATGTTTTATATTATGATTTTGCAACACATTTAAATTTTTTCTATTATCCAATCATTTCTGTCTTCTCCATATCTAGCAAAAATTGGTCTTCCTATTTCTAACAAAACCAGATAATTCCATAGTAGAGGTAATGAGAGATGAAAAGAGATAAGGGTGATATACAACTTTTAAAAAAGGGGACCAAAGTAGGACTATTAGAACCACTTGCATGGCTCCACCTGCTAGGTAGCACTCATTGGCTTGCCTGTGCTGAGACTGATCAGGAAGTGGGAAACACATCTCTCCCCACTAGCACTGGTCCAGTTTCCATCTGAGACTACCATTGAGAGCACGTGATGGAGTGCACTTGCCAGAACTGGGTTACCTCCATTTCCTGGCTCCCTTGGCAAGTGCTTTTGTTCAGATTTTGTATTAATGGAAATTAGTCTTCTTTCCTAGCTCTGTCTAAAATTTTTCATGTAGTGGCAAGTGGCTTGCTTGGGTAAAACTAGTATTAAAATCAACACTTCTACAGACAAAAATATAACCAATTAAAATACTAATTTTCTTTTATTAAGATGTTTATTTATGTTACATCCCTATTGCAGCTTCTGCCCCCTCTTCTCACAGTCCCTCACTCTATTCCCCCTCCCTCCCATCTACCCTTCCTCCATTTCTCTTCAAAAAATGGGAGGTCTCCTATGGATATCAACCAGCCTTGACATAACAAGTTGCAGTCAGAATAATCTCATCTTTTTCTATTGAGGCTAGATAAGGCAACCCAATTAGTGGAAAGGGATTTAAAGGCAGGCAATGTATACAAAGATAGCCCTTGTCCCCACTTAGGAGTCCTACCTGGAGACCCATCTACCTAGGTCCATCTCATTCAAGCTCTCTGATTGGCAGTTCAGTCTCTATGGGCTCAGGTTAGTTGACTCTGTAAGGGTTCTTGTGTCCTTGACCTCTCTACTTCCTTCAAGCCTTCTTCCCCTTCGTCCACAGGATTTCCCAAGCTCCACATAATCTTTGGCTGTGTGTCTCTGAATCAATTCCCATCAGTTTCTGGGTGAAACCTCTCTGATGACAGTTATGCTAGGCTCCTGTTCACACATATAGCAGAGGATCATTAATAATGTAATAATGCTCTCTCTGATAGCATGGGTCTCAAATTGAGCCAGTCATTGATTGGTTCCCTCAAATTCTACTCCATCTTTTACTCCTGTACATCTTATAGTCAGGACAAATTGTGGGTCTAAGCTATTGTGACTGGGTTGGTGTCCCAGTCCCTCCATTGGACGTCTTGTCTGGTTATAGGAGATGGCTGTTTCAGGCTCTATATTCTCCATTGCTAGGAGTGTTAGCTAGTGTCACCACCATAGATTCTTGGGAGTTTTCACTGTCCTAGGTTTCTAGCTGATCCCAGAGATGCATCACTCCAATCCAGTTTTCTCTCCAAGTACTTTCTTTTTCCATTCTTCTCCCACCTCATTCTTCCTGTTCCCATCTTTCTCCCTTCCCCAACCCAGTCCTCTCCCTCCATCCACCCCAGATGTCTAATCTATTTTCTCCTCCTTTGAGAATTTCTTGAATATATATAAAGTATTTTGATTATATTCACCCTCCAACTCTAGGTTTGGCTTTTTTGTTATTGTTGTTATCGTTGGGTTTTTTGTTTGTGTGTTTGTTTGCTTTTTTCCGGAGATTTTGTTTATAGTCTTTTCCTGGGGTATTTTATAGCATCAAAGTTTTGAATGATTCTGAGCACTGATTAAAAACAACAGCAAACAAAACATGAAAGTAGGAGAGGAACTTGTGAAGAAATAGCAGTTTGGCAAATAATTGGGAGGAGATAAGAGAGGACAATTGGAGAATTGATGATCAACCTTCATTACGTACATGTCTGAAACTGCCAGCGATTAAATTTAAAAGAACCACATGCATACTCAGTAAGAGTAGGGTGACATTTTCCTAAATTCAGAGAGAATCTCAATTCAGAGTTTTTCTTATTGTTGAAAAGTTAACTCTATAAATAAGAGAATAACCAGACATGCTCGTGTATACCTGTTGTCATGGCATCCAGGAGGTGTGGCAAGAAAGGAGGATTATTCCAGAACTCAAGATCCCCTAGAACAACACAACAATGCCCAATAACATCCACGACAGCACTACAATCCCCCAGAACTGGATTTTCCATTTGTTTTCCTTTGCGTGGTTTGACATTTTTAATGATGAAAGTAAAGTTCTAGGTTAAACTAAACTGTAAAGCTCGATATGTTCACAATCTCTGAGACTCCTAATGACTTATTATGCTCATTAGGTTAATTCATGTTTTAAAACTCAGTTGTATCATATGATTTTTTCTGGGAACTGTCTTATAAGAGAATGTTTTGCTGAGAACAGACACGTGGTGGTTTTCTGGAAGCTGCCTGGGAAAGGGGCATGTGATGTTTACAGAGCAGATGCTTGAGAGGACAACTGATGCTTGGAAAGTGTGTGAGTATAACCCACCAGACAGACAGCCTCTCATGGGAAAGTGTGTAAGTATAACCCACCAGACAGACAGCCTCTCATGGGAAAGTGTGTAAGTATAACCCAACAGACAGATAGCCTCTCATGGGAAAGTGTGTAAGTATAACCCAACAGACAGATAGCCTCTCATGGCATTTCCTGTTTAACAGCTCATACTAGACCAGTTGCAGCCCTCCAGCAAGCACATTGTTTGAAAAGACTTAGTTGTGCATTCATTCACTTATTACTGGCTTGCTTACTGACTTACATATGTTTTTGGGTCTGATTAAGTTTATGTATGCAGTTGCCTGGGGAGGCCTGAAGAGGATGATGGATCTTCTGGAGTAATAGGCAGTCATAAGTATCCCCAAAGGCCCTGAAGAATTTAAATTTTTCAAGAGTACCATTTATGAAATAAAATTCTTTTTTCAAAAAAAGTGCAAACATTTCGTGGTATATTAATCAGCCTAGTTTATCTTCAAATGTTTTGTTATAGAGTCATGAAATATTTTAAGGGCAGTTTTACCCAGTTTATATTGTAGCAAGTTAGCGTGATATTATTGCTTTAATGCTAGCAAAAGACAGGAGAACTCTAGGTAGGAAAAAATAAAAATACACTGTAGAGGAAGTAAAATTATACTCATTCTAGAGTAAGAAATACAAATAGATTTTATTTGTTTATTAAATTTATAAAGATGAACAAGGTCACACATATACTAGATGGCTTTTCCATTCCTTTCCCTCTAAGTATAGTATTGTGTTATGTGAACTTTAGCTAATAAGTCACTTCATTATACACACACACACACACACACACACACACACACACACACATATATATATATATATATATATATATGAAATACTAAATATCAAATATACAGCAGGGTGATAATTATCATCAAGTTGGTGTGATTTAGAATCACCTAGGAGAAAACTCACTGGTGATATTTCTCAAAGAGATGAAGTGAAAGGGAAGACCCATTTTCAGAGTGGGTATTGCTTCCAGAAGGTCACTTACATATAAGGAAACATGAGAAAGAGCATGCCTGCCTTTGCTTTCTCTTTTTAAGTGCATCTACTGATGCTACTACCACTATCTGCTGAGTACAGACTTGTTTTTCACCTCACTTGTCCAATATGCACTCAAAAAAAATTCTAATTTTTTATTCATTCATCCATTCATTTGTGGGTGTACACAAGCATGCATAAAGGTCAGAAGACAGATAGCCTTTGGGAATCAGTTCTCTCATTCCATATGGGTTGCAGGGCTCTGCTCCTTCATTGTGAAACCAAGCCCTCTTTCCTGCTGAGCCATCACAGAAGCCCTAAACATGGGCTCAATAGCAGCAACTGAAAGGCTGCTAGTGCCAGACTGGAAATGCTGAGGCAATAAAATCATAGACCAACTACCAGGTCCTCTACATTCCCCAATATAAACAACCATCTCTGAACTACACTGTTTATATGATGTCAGCAAATCGAATAGACTCACTCTTGTAATGTGTATACATTTCACCAGCTATATCTCTCTATAGAATCTTGCCTAATACAGTGGCCACATAAGTTTTCATGAAGGTCATTTTAAGATCTTAGTAACTAGGTTTATTAATTATGCTATCAAGTTTAAAGAATCATTCTAATTGCCATATATCATAGTATGGATTTCAGTAAAGTGTTGTTATACGAAACATCTATTGGGGGTTTCTACCTCACCTTAGATCATTTAGTTCCCAAACAAAAGACACAAAACTGTTATATTCATAATAAGCCTTAACAGCATCAAAGCCAGGCAGATATCAACCTTCTGTGCTATTTTGTCTACTTCCCTATCAATAACACCAAGATACAACTTGTTCTGTTCTTCCTGGGCTGCTCTACCCAGACTGGCCAACCCTCATTGCCCTGAACCCTCATTGCTGTGTTCTCCAATCAGCCTATGTCATGGCATCTTCTTCCTTCCTCTCTTCTTTTCTCCTGGTCTCTGACTCAGACCTCAGGTCCCTGGAACAAAACACCTGCCCACCTGTCTTCTGCCCAACTACAGGTTGCAGTCATCTTTATTGATATCAGGGATAACTTGGGGGGCAGGGTTACAAAGGATCTCTTGATGGATATGAGGATCACCTAGTCAGGGGCAACCAGATCTTGAGAGCCAATATTTAGCATTACAATACATAGCAGAAGACCAAATCTCAACACAATGTAGTACAGTTGGTTAAATAAATTGATACTGTATTATTGCCCGCCGCTTTTGTGTGTCCCCCTGGTAAGAACACGCTCAGGGCAACCGGAATCTTCTGCAGTACAAACTTTATTGCTTACCCCATCAGGAGCCAGTGGAGAAAGGAGCCAGAGAGAGAGAGCCAGAGAGAGAGCCAGAGAGAGAGATGGTGGAGCCCCCTCCCTTTTATGGAGGACTGTCCTCCGCCTCGGACGTGTCACTCCCTGATTGGCTGCAGCCCATCAGCCAGAGTTGTCATCACGGGAAAGGCAGAGCACATGGGGTGGGAAACTACCCCAGCGCATGTGCAGATGGTTTGTTTACTACTTAGAACACAGGTGTCAGTGCCATCTTATAATGGCGAATGTGAGGACGGCTCCTTACATCTCCCCCTTTTCTTTTATTTAAGAGCAATAGGCCACCCATAATAATGAGAGTGGAGATAGAGGTCAAATCCCCAGTGTGTAAAATAGGGGCTTTACACAAAACCTCCTCCCAGGCTCATCACCCGAAGGGGTCTTGGTCTGCTCCCGTGTCGTTTTTCCTGGGGGAAGGACACTTGGACACTCAACCTTCTTGAAAGATGACATGTCTCCCTAGAATAGGCTCATAAATGCCACAGAGCCCTTCTACTGCAGTGCTTAGCCATGCAACTCTCTCGGGCTGCTGAAGCACACTCACTCTATCCAGTGCAATGAGACTAGCCTCGTGGGGTGCAAGAGCTGAGTGGCCAGCGACCTATTGCTTAAGCATAGATAACCATATATCAGGGGAAGCACCATGTTCTAGTGCTGCAAGCACCTGGGAAATAACCACCATGTCTCTCCTAATTTGGGCCTTAAGCTTACAGACCAATCAGAGAAGCAACACTAATCCACAGCAAAGAACAGCTCCAAATAATTCCACCCCCACCCATTCTTTAAAGAAGGAAAATGTTGAAAAGATAGTCCTTAGGTCAGGGACAGGTCCAAGTGCGTGGGGCAAGTCTCAATTTTCAAAGGGTCTGTTCAAATTTAGCCGTCCAATTCTGTATCTCCCAACACTGCTTTCCCTTTGTTGTTGTCGCACTGGACATCACCAAGACGAGGGACATCAGTATTCCCTTGGTCAGTCTGGATTTTTCGGGTGAGTCTTTCTGGTATCCAAAATGGGTTGTCTTCATTCTGTGGAAAAACACAAACAGCTCCCCTGGATCTTATCAAAATAGGATCCGGGCCTTTCCATTTGTTATTTAAAACATCTTTCCATTTAACCATCTCTTTGGGCCTATCTGGCTCTGAACAATGACGTTCAGCCGCTGTATCTTTGTTAATTGTCCAGTGGCTTCACCTGTTCGGGAGAGCGCCTTCCAGGCCTTAATAGCCGTGGAGGAAATTTGGGCATAAGCTCCCCAGTGATAATTTGTTTGATCAGCGGTATAAGCTCCCTGACCCGTTAATAGGTCAAAGGTCCAATCTCTCTGCTCTGGAGTCAAAGCGGCAGCATTTGCTCGGGCCTGCGTTTGTGCAGCCTCTTGCCATAGAGCTCTCCATTCCATATATTTGCCCGCACTGGGGAGAGCGGCTTTTGCAATCATTTGCCAGACGGCAGGAGTTAATGCCTCGCCAGCAAGCCTGCCTAACTGCACCAAGGTGAAATTAGCATTGGCTCCATATTTACGGACCAACTTAGCAAGCTCTTTAACCTGTAAATACTCTACTGGAGCGTGGACATGCCCACCCTCGGCTCCTTCAAAGACTGAAAATGCCTGTTGTATCTTCCTTTGCGCCTCTCTTGAAATGAACGAGTCCGGGCACTGCCTCTCTGCGCAGGGCTGACGCACTACGCAGGGAGGGGGCTCGCATAGGGCGGAGGTGCACTATGACCTTGAGGCCAAGCAGCAAGCTGGCCTTTGCCAGCTGCTTTTGGCTTTTTTCTTGACCTATAAGCTCGCATTTCTCTCTCATAACGAGCTGCTCCCTCCTCTAAGTCTGTTTTCTCAGAAGAGCTAATTTTTTTATCTGATTCACAGCTACTAAGAACTAGCTCTTTAAACTCATCTCTTTTCTCCTCTTTCCTTCTAATCTCTCCCCAGGTATTTTTCCCTGACATTAACTTTTCTTTTTTCCTTTGTTTTTTCTCCTCTTTCCTTCTAATCTCTCCCCAGGTATTCTTCCCTGACATTAACTTTTCCTTGGGTTCAAGACCCGTGGAAAGGCCTGTATACTTATTTGGCGCGCCATGCTTTCTCTTTTTTCCTGCTCTCTCTCCCCGCTTTACTTCTGATAGACTGTCTTGAATTTTGTCCAGAATTCTCCACCCTGCCTTAACCACTTGTTGACATGTGAAAAGAAATAAAAGGGCTTTTAACACTAGAGAAAGTTCAAGACCAGACATACCTTGTAAAGCTGTAACGAACGCACATCCGTTCCCCAGCTGAAGAGTTCTGAACCCACGCCGGATCCTTCTCAACAGTCTGTTTTGTGGGAACACTTCATTACCACAGTTCCCCAGCTGAAGAGTTCTGAATCCACACCGGATCCTTCTCAACAGTCTGTTTTCCGGGAACACTTCATTAACCGCTCCTTCCCCGTGATGTAGTAGCTCGCGGGTTTCAGCACCATTTGTTGCCCGCCGCTTTTGTGTGTCCCCCTGGTAAGAACACGCTCAGGGCAACCGGAATCTTCTGTGGCACAAGCTTTATTGCTTACCCCATCAGGAGCCAGTGGAGAAAGGAGCCAGAGAGAGAGAGCCAGAGAGAGAGCCAGAGAGAGAGATGGTGGAGCCCCCTCCCTTTTATGGAGGACTGTCCTCCGCCTCGGACGTGTCACTCCCTGATTGGCTGCAGCCCATCAGCCAGAGTTGTCATCACGGGAAAGGCAGAGCACATGGGGTGGGAAACTACCCCAGCGCATGTGCAGATGGTTTGTTTACTACTTAGAACACAGGTGTCAGTGCCATCTTATAATGGCGAATGTGAGGACGGCTCCTTACACTGTATCATATATCTATGGTCAATCAAATAAAGGCATTAATATTTGTGTGTCAAATGACAGAGAATTACAAAGCTGGATATAATGTACTTGTACATATTGGCATACCTAAATCAAGAGCATGAGTCAAAATATTCCTCTGTTATATTTCTCTTTTATTTTATTTAATTTATTTATAGATTGCTTTATTTTTATCTTAGGGAGACAAACTCTTTCTATGTATCTCTGGCCTGGCCGGCTGGAACTTGCTATGTAAAACAGGCTGTCTTTGAACCCATAGAGATCCACCTGCTTCTGCTTCCAGAGTGCTGGGATAAAACGCACTTGCTACTACAACTCACCATATTCTACTTTCAATCAAACACTATAAAGATAAGCCAATAACACAGAGGGTTAGAAAACTACTAGTAAGCAAAGACTGGCTCTGATGGCAAGTCGGGTTTTAACAGTTATCTTTCCTTAGCAAGCAATCTGTCATTGTAAATCCCTTCTGCCCAACCCCTTCTGGCCTTACAATGATAGTTTCTCCTGTTAGTGTGGGGTAAAAGAAAAACAATGTTAAGAGGGTAGTTTGTGTTGGGATAGATATCAATAACTCTACATTCTCTGATTCTCTCTCAGAACTTGTTTGGGGCATTCTAAACAACCATTTGAAATATACCACTCCAAGAGAAGAATTACTAAGCATAAGAAGAGACACATGACTGACTTCCAACCTCATTAATGCCTGTGCGAACCGAATGTCTCAGCCACCTGATGCCATCTTCCTGCAGTTTATCTCTCTTTGGGATATAAGCATCCATTTTGCGTGTAAGCAAAACTGCATGTACATGAGCACGTGCGCACTCGCGCGCGCGCGCACACACACACACACACACACACACACACACACACGGGGTAGAGGGCAGGAAAAGAAAGTGGTGGTGACAAAGTTCGTAAGATCCATGAAAATTCAGATTAAAGAATTTATAGTAACTCTGGAGCCATCTCTCTACACCCTGTGATTGAAAAAAAAATGGCGATTGTTTAGTTACTGAATTATGTTCCAACTTAAATCCATGTCTTAAGGCCCTGACTTTTGACTATATTTACAAGTTTTAGAGTCCTTGAAGATACACTCAATTTAAATGGAATAGGTCCTAAGTCACTATGACTAGTATTTGCATGAGAAGAGCTCAGGCACAGGTCTGTAGAGAATGTGCAAGCACAGGAAACAGACAATCCAGGAGGGACAGGAAGAAACCACTAGGGTCAAGACTTTAATTCCAGGACTGTAAGATTCTAGAACCACACTCATCCCTGTTATACTCATCACTCCTTAATCAACTTTGAAAATCAAAGCACAACGCCAGAGAGAGAGAGAGAGAGAGAGAGAGAGACCCTAAGATTCTGCTTCAACAACAACAATAGCAAAACCAAAACAAACAAACAAAAAACCCTGACTCATCTCTCCAAAACACCCTTCCTTTCTCTAGGTTCTAATGCATTTGGCCCTATTTGTTGATTTGAATTATCCGTAACCTGCTTTCTGACCTTTAAATAGCTGTCCGAGCAGATGTTCACCTCACTAATAAACAGGAAAATGCAAAGGGAACAAAATAAAAGCAACTGGATGTGATTTTATTTTTTAACCCTTCAGATTGTCATACATGGAAGCTTCAGTATAAATTATCTGTACAAGTATTATCAACATATACTAATATGATATTAGTGTTTCGAGAAACGCTACACGTGCTGCATAAAGAATACCCCTGTTGAAGATTAAGCTGAGAAAATAAACATATTTTCTACATTATTTCTTGGGATATTTAATGTGCATTTCGAGAACACACAAAGCAGAGATTAACATTTAAATTACACTGAGATTTAAAAGAAGAAGAAGAAGAGGAGGCCTTCATTTAGCCTATAGAGGTTCTGACTTAATTGTTTCGACCTTAGAGCATGGACATCTACTTGAAAAGTTCCCCAGGCAAGTACTGCCCAACCAACACTACCCTTTGAATAAAGACCTAGAAGACACTGACTGGCCACAAAGTAGTTAACTACAGAGGATTAATGCTGTTGGCTATCCTTTTAGCTGTTTTTATAGTCTTCTTCCTTCATCAACTTCCAGCTGCTTTTTAGAATGTTGTCACTTTACATAATAGACTTAGAAAAAGGTGCTCTGAGGATGGAGAGATGGCTCAGCAGTTCAGAGCACTGACTGCTCTTCCAGAAGTCCTGAGTTTAATTCCCAGCAACCACATGGTGGCTCACCATCTGTAATGGGATTGAATGCCCCTCTTCTGGTGTGTCTGAAGACAGCAACAGTGTACTCATACATAAAATAAATAGTAAATTTTTAAAAAAGAAAGCAGGAACTATAGCTCTTCCTTAAATGGATGTCCTTTCTAATCATATCCAGCGGATGTCATTTCTGTTACATTTACACTATGCATTTTCTGTTATTGATAGTTGAGGGTTTTTGTTTTGTTTTGTTTTGTTTTTTGTTTTGTTTTTCAAGACAGAGTTTCTCTGTGTAGTCCTGGCTGTGCTGGAACTCACTCTGTAGACCAGGCTGGCCTTGAACTCAGAAATCTGCCTGCCTCTGCCTCCCAAGTGCTGGGATTAAAGGCATGTGCCACCACTGCCCAGTGATAATTGAGTTTTTAATAATTTAGTTGCACTCTCTGGCATTAGTGCCATGTATAAAAATACATTAAAAGACGACAGTGGGAGGCCTACAACTTTAGTAGTCTTTATTACTTTTGAATTATTATTGTTTGCTTTGGTGGGTTGTTGTGGATAAAGGCCTCACTCTGTAACCCAGGCTAATCTCTAACTCACACTCTCATTATCTTAGCCTCCCAAATGCTAAGACTATAGGTGTATGTCTCCTTTGGGATTTCTATTAGGAAATCAACATGTTTTGGCCACATGTCATTCTACTACTATAAAAGAGAATAAAATTATTACAAGGTTTTCCTGGCATGTGAACTCAGAGATATAATAGGGTCATAAATAAATGGTAACAAGTCACTTCACAATCTGCCTGTCATCTTCAAGACATTGGAATCAAAGACTACTCCTACTCATTCGGTAGTCAAAGGCTTTCCATGATCGAGCAGGCACCTAAAGTGCCTACGTGGCCTCTCTCCATAGTACCTTTAAGGCAAGATCTCTCTCTGAACCAAGAAATTTCCAGTGCAGCCATACTCGCTGGCCAGCAAGTTCCAGGAATCCTCCTGTCTCTACACTGCCAACCCTGGCTCTTATGTGGGTGTTCAGATCAAACTCTAATGCTTGCACTCCAGGGGGCTAAGAATCAGACTCAGCTCTTCTTGCTTCTGTGCTAACTAAAACTTGTCACTGTAGGATGCTACAGCATTGCCAATTATACTTTTGCTTCTCAGCTTAATGTGTATGTATTACATATATATCATATGATAGTAATAAGTATTTTGTTTTAGTCTTGGGGATGACATACTAGTAGGGATTGAGGCAATACCCCAAATAAACAAAATTTGCAGAATAACAAACCCGTGGAATGCTGGGAAAGACAGAAAAAGTAAATTTTTAGACTGTGTGTCTCTGGGAAGTCCATTTCACAAAGGTTAGCTTTCTAAGGGATATTTCATACAGTACCTCACCCCTGGGTAGAATATTTTAACATATACTGAATATGCTGTAGAATAACGCATCCCACGTCCATGCTCTATAATGCTCCCTATCTTCTGACTCCTACGATGCTGCAACACATTCTGAGATGCTCTTCAGCCTTCTATTTCTGCCAACTAACACACTGCTAGTGGGCACATGTGTCGGATGTTTTTGCTTCCTCTAGCTCATCATTCAGGCTTAATACAAACCTTCTGCTCCTCAGATTGGATTCCTTTATCAATCATCGGTTTATCTGCTTCTGTCTTTAAACACACATTTATTAAATTTCATTGAGTCATGTAAATTAACAAAACTTAGGTCTCCATCTATCTTGCCTCTGGGAGGATCATATCTTATTAAAAACCCCCATAACTTTTTATATGTCTGAGTTTATTGAGTTCCACTGGCCCTTGGTGTTCATTATAGTAATTGTGACAGTAGCTAGACCCTACTTAATGTCTATAAACCTAGTTATTGATTAAATTCTCTCATTTACAAAACTAAGGTAATTTATGTCTTCTCTCTGGACTGCATTGATATGTAGAGTAAATAGTTGTTGAATGGATCCAGAACCTTATTTTTATAGTACTCTGCCACAAATTCTTCAGGAAATTTATAGGACTGTTGGTGCAGAAATTTTTATCATAGAGTCTTTATTTTTATATGTAGCTCATTGGCCATGTTTTTATGATTTTACTTACTCATTGCTGTTTGTTTTTATTTCTTTCTGTCCGTGTGTCTATGTGATGTATGTGTATTATATGTACATGTTAAAGCATGGCACAGGTGGTTGGGATTTTATGTGAATATGCATTGTTGCCAAAGGACAACACCAGGTATAGCTCTTAATTGCTTTGCATATTTTTTGTGAATAATTTTCTGACTGAACCTGGTGCTCACATGTTTGTCTAGATTGGCTGACCAGTGAACCCCATGGTCTATCTCCCTGGCCCTGGAATTACACACACCTGCACTGCTCTGCCATTTTTGACCTAGGGATCCAGACTTAGGTTTTTGTGCTTGTGAGGCAAGCACTTGATTGATGGCGCTGTCTCCCCGACCCTGCTCTTTGTTTCCATCTTGCCTGTCCATCTTGGGTTAAAGGATTATCTTGTCTCTTCAGCTAGAATTGTTTGCCTAAAGTGCAGAGCATCCTCTTTCGGTATGAAATACAGCATTGTGTGCCTGAGCCACTTACAGGAGCACCTTCTCACATGACACTGTTGCTGCATGAATAAGTCACATCTATGCTCAATTGTACTTCCCATAGCACTTTCCACACATATAGAAAAAAAAATCATCATAGGGAAATATGATACCTAAAATTGAAAAATTATCAACCAAGAGAATTCAATGTTTAATATGCCAAGAACTTTTTTAGCATCTAAGTATGAGTTGCTGTCTTTTGTAATTATTGTTAATGATGTCATGGAAAATACCTCACAATTTTGAATATAAAAGTTCATTCTGCAAATGATTTCACTTCTGTTCAAGAAAGAAAAAAAGAAAAAAGAAAACAAAAACGCTAACAATCTGAAATTACACTACAGAATTAAATGGAGCTTCTTCCTGGAACCTTAGCCAGATTTTAAACCAGAAACTAGACTGTCCTAAAATATAAATCAACATAACACCAAGAAGGAAGCCCCTTATTCTTCTGATTCCTAACCTGTAAAAAAAGAAAGAAAAAGAAAAAAGAACAGAAAGAAAAAGATATTGGTATTTACATAAACTTAATTGGACTTTCAATTTGCTTCTACACAATCAAATGTAGTCTTTGATATGTGAAGCCTAAGAAGGGAGGATCAGATCTAATGCCTCTTAATCCAGTGCAAATTGTTCACAAAGATACTAGGATGGGAAAATGATTCTCTAGATGGAAAGCATCTCATCTCCCTCTCTGGAGTTGTCAAAATTATTTTCAAAATATGTGCATCAGCCATTTTAAAGATACTTCTCTGTTTGTCTTCATGTAAAGATTTCCCTTCATTTTATAACATAATCTTTTCCAGTCTTTGGGGGGAAAGTGTGTGTGTGTGTGTGTGTGTGTGTGTGTGTGTGTGTGATGGTTGCGGTTGCCTTGGGGGCCAGGAGAGGGGGTTGGATGCCTGGAGCTGGAGCTACAGGTGGGTGTGAACTCTGGTCCTCTGGAAATGCAGGAAAATCTCTTAACCATTGGCTCCTCTCTTTAGCTTCTGTACAATCTCAAATTTAAGTTTCTCTGTATTGTTAGCATTTTGCTAAACATGCCTATTGATGAACATAAAATTTCAGATAACACAAATTATTAATTAGAAGTTTTAACAGTTAACCAAGAAAGCAAGTACAGAATGCTCTCTTGTCTTCAGAATACTCTGCTATCTCCAGTGCCTTACTCCTTGCTGATAGATACTGCTGTGTTTACAAACAGTGTTGATGTGCATGAAGATGCTTGTGTCTAAATGAGATACTGTCTCTCAGAAGAGTACACACAAGAGGAGGAAACAAAATGAGCCCAATCAGCCCACAGTTTTGAAGACCATCTATCTCACTGGGCCTTGTTTTTCCGTCTGTTTTGACTTTCCTCAAGCCTGATGTGTGTTTAATCACTCTCTACAGGCTTCTGTCACAATCACAGCTACTGTGCCTTCTTGTTTTCTTATCTCAGCTCTGAGACTCACTGGCAATAGTGGTCAGGTCAGTTATACCTGCACTTCTATTACCAACCCCCAACGGAATCTGTTCTTACTGCTTCCCACTACAAAGATAATTACAAGATTATTTTCCACTTAAAAACAAAACAAAACATACTACCTAACCAAAGCCATGTTATCAGTTAAAGTGGGTCAGTTACTGCTCGCCACTTTTGGAAGGAGATATATTTTTACATCCCCACGTCAATATTAGTGATAAACAAAGTGAGCAAGGTGCAAAAATAACTGTGAGGTTTGGGATCTGCTCAACAGAAACAAGTTGAATCCAAATTTAGGTTCTTGCTGTGTTGTTAGTCAAGCCCCAGTTGTTGTAGGTATTGTAGCACATATGGTCTGTGAGATCACCCACAGACTCCCGGCCTCCTGCTAGATGACCAGATGGACAGGCTGAGTTCCCAGAGAACAAGAGACTGCACCAGCATCCCACTGTCCAGTGCTGGAGACAGTCTTAGTTTGTGTATTTATTAAGGTGTATTTTTTTTCCGAGGATGTTTTCTAACACTCAGCTTTTGATTTATTTTAAGGCTTTCTTTTGTCTGATAACACTATCAGCATATCTTTTCCTGTCAATGACAATATACAGTCAACAACCATCAAATTAAGTTTTAGAACTTTAGAAATATTAATTGAAAATATTTAGTCAAATTGTATTTTGGGTGTTTAATTGAATGTTCTTTATAACACTCTTTACTAAATTGTTTCCTATTAAAATATCATAAGCCTCTAAAAATACCTTTTGAGATTTATGATACAAATGAATTGACAGATCTTATATATTTTACAAAGGTATATATTATATAGAGGCATATATGTGATATAGAGGATATATAAGAGAATACGTATTAATTTTCATACCTATCTTCTAAGCCTATAGGGGAAAATAATAACACAATTGTCTTATTAGTTATTTCACTTGGTATGCAAAGTAGGAGGGTTTTAATAGCATTTCTACGCATACTTTTGTGGTTTTTGAACCTCTCTTCTTACTCCCCTCACCCAATCCCCATATCTTTGTTATTGGTCTCCTCCCCAATACCAGTGATCCCTTTTCTACTTTTATGTTTAATGATGTGTCAGGTCCATTTTGTTTCTTGATATATTAATCTGTGTAAGATAGAAAAACTAAACTTTACATTAAAATCAGAAAGTTTTAAAACGCATGCCAACAGTATTTTAAAAACTGATCATCTAAAAGAACCTCTGGTTGAATCACCATGCCTAACAAGCTGTACTACAGAGCAATTGTGATAAAAACTGCATGGTACTGGTATAGCGACAGACAAGTAGACCAATGGAATAGAATTGAAGACACAGAAATGAACCCACACACCTATGGTCACTTGATCTCTGACAAGGAGCTAAAACCCTCCAGTGGAAAAAAGACAGCATTTTCAACAAATGGTGCTGGCACAACTGGCAGTTATCATGTAGAAGAATGAAAATTGATCCATTCCTATCTCCTTGTACTAAGGTCAAATCTAAGTCGATAAAGGATCTCCACATAAAACCAGAGACAGTGAAACTTATAGAGGAGAAAATGGGGGAAAGCCTTGAAGATATGGGCACAGGGGAAAAATTCCTGAATGGAACAGCAATGCCTTGTGTTGTAAGATCAAGAATCGACAAATGAGACCTCATAAAATTGCAAAGCTTCTGTAAGGCAAAAGACACCGTCAATAAGACAAAAAGGCCACCAACAGATTGGGAAAGGATCTTTACCAATCCTAAATCAGATAGGGGACAAATATCCAATATATATAAAGAACTCAAGAAGGTGGGTTCCAGAAAATCAAATAACCCCATTAAAAATGGGGTACAGAGCTAAACAAAGAATTCTCACCTGAGGAATATCGAATGGCTGAGAAGCACCTGAAAAAATGTTCAGCATCCTCAACCATCCGGGAAATGCAACTCAAAACAACCCTGAGATTCTACCTCACACCAGTCAGAATGGCTAAGATCAAAAATTCAGGTGACAGCAGATGCTGGCGAGGATGTGGAGAATGAGGTACACTCCTCCATTGTTGGTGGGATTGCAAGATTGTACAACCACTCTGGAAATCAGTCTGGCACTTCCTCAGAAAATTGGACATAGTACTACTGGAGGATCCCACAATACCTCTTCTGGGTATATATCCAGAAGATGTTCCAACCGGTAAGAAGGACACATGCTCCACTATGTTCATAGCAGCCTTATTTATAATAGCCAGAAGCTGGAAAGAACCCAGATGTCCCTCAACAGAGGAATGGATACAGAAAATGTGATACATTTACACAATGGAGTATTACTCAGCTATTAAAAAGAATAAATTTATGAAATTCCTAGGCAAATGGATAAACCTGGAGGGTATCATCCTGAGTGAGGTAACCCAATCACAAAAGAACTCACATGATCTGTACTGACTGATAAGTGGATATTAGCCCAGAAACTTAGAATACCCAAGATACAATTTGCAAAACACATGAAACTCAAGAAGAACGAAGACCAAAGTGTGAACACTTTGCCCCTTCTTAGAATTGGGAATAAAACACCTATGAAAGGAGTTACAGAGACACATTTTGGAGATGAGACAAAAGGATGGACCATCTAGAGACTGCCATACCCAGGGATCCATCCCATAATCAGCCTCCAAACACTGACACCATTGCATATACCAACAAGATTTTGCTTAAAGTACCCTGATATAGCTATCTCTTGTGAAGCTATGCTGGGGCCTGGCAAACACAGAAGTGGATGCTCACAGTCAGCTATTGGATGGAACACAGGGCCCCCAATGGAGGAGCTAGAGAGAGTACCCAAGGAGCTGGAGGGGTCTGCAACCCTATAGGTAGAACAACAATATGAACTAAACAGTTCTCCCGGTGCTCGTGTTTCTACCTGCATATGTATCAGAAGATGGCCTATTCGGCCATCATTGGGAAAAGAGGCCCCTTGGTCTTGCAAACTTTATATGCCTCAGTACAGGGGAACACCAGGGCCAAGAAGTGGGAGTGGGTGGGTAGGGGAGTGGGGGGAGGGTATGGGGGACTTTTGGGATAACATTTGACATGTAAATGAAGAAAATACCTAATTAAAAAAAATTGATCATCATTATTTAAATAATAGACACCATCCTCTGATATAGAATAAACTTTATATAGCACTCACACTGATTTTCAAACTTACTTACACTGCAAGATGGAAGCAATCAAGGAATATAGGACCAGGTCTAGGTGTCAAACTTACAGCTTAGTCATGAGCCAGTTACTTAAATGCTCTCCTGTGTAATGGGAGAAGTAAAATTCATCTTGAGTCAAGTATAAACAGGTGTGAGTCTTAATAATCAATAAACAGGCCATGCTGTCTGGATAACTAATTCCAAGCATGTATGTAACATTTCCCACTGATTATAAAGACTCACACAAGAAAATCCTATACCTTTCTCTTATTAAAAAATGTATAATAACTTACCTGTATTCTTAAGAGTTCTTTCTACCCAAGGTATAAGATACAATTTGCTAAATGCATGAAACTCAAAAACAACGAAGACCAAAGTGTGGACACTTTGCCCCTTCTTAGAATTGGGAACAAAACACCCATGGAAGCAGTTACAGAGACAAAGTTTGGAGCTGTGTCAAAAGGATGGACCATTTAGAGCCTGCCATATCCAGGGTTCCATCCCATAATCAGCTTCGAAACGCTGATACCATTGCATATACTAGCAAGATTTTGCTGAAAGGACCCAGATATAGCTGTCTCTTGTGAGACTATGCCAGGGCCTAGCAAACACAGAAGTGGATGCTCACAGTCAGCTATTGGATGGATCACAGGGCCCCCAATGGAGGAGCTAGAGAAAGTACCCAAGGAGCTAAAGGGATCTGCAACCCTATAGGTGGAACAACATTATGAACTAACCAGTACCCCTGAGCTCTTGACTCTAGCTGCATATGTATCAAATGATGGCCTAGTAGGCCATCACTGGAAAGAGAGGCCCATCGGACTTGCAAACTTTATATGCCCCAGTACAGGGGAACGCCTGGGCCAAAAAGTGGGAGTGGGTGGGTAAGGGGTGTGGGTGGGAGGGTATGGGGGACTTTTGGGATAGCATTGGAAATGTAAATGAGGAAAATACCTAATAAAAAGTATATATATATACTTTTTATTACTTTTTAAAAAGTATATATATATACTTTTTATGAAAGAACTTTTATATATATATAAAAGTTCTTTCACTGTGAATGAAGGCCTGAATGTAGAGGGATCACATATGTAGATTAAATTTGGTGTAGAGCTATTTGTTAGTCTTGTTACTGGATTTTAAACAACAGGATAAGCATCTCTCCATGTGCACCTACATTACTGATTAGAAGGTATCTTTCCTGTGGCCTTGTACACTGCACTGAGAACAGTCACTAACTCCCTATCCTTATCTTTGAGATGAATGAACATACTTGCACCTGTTTATACTTGACTCGAGATGACAGCTTTCAAGGGATTTATATACAATGAGGCTCTCTTAGCAGTAAGGCATTCTGATTGAGGAATGGCCAACCTGTGACTGGAGGAAGAGTTTTGGTGAGAGCCAACTGAAGTTCCTTGGTTGCCTGGAGCCCCTGTCAATCCTACTGCCTGAAGAACTCTAAGCCTGCATTCTTCCTCTGCTAGGAGCTCTTCTCTGGTCCTTTCCCTTATCCCTGTTGCCATAGAGTCTGGCCTTCTAGGGCTTAACTCACCCCCATGTTACTTGGGAAACTTGAGAAAAGGAAAAAGATTCAGCTCTTACTTTTTCACTGCTCGTTGGAGGAGATGTTTCCAGGCTCCTGATTCTGCACAGGAGACTAAAGGAATTCTTTCTTTCCAGACTCCACACTAGGATTTTAGGCAGCACAGCTCATTCTCATCACTCATCCAGAGACCTTTGACTTTGGTGTGGGGAGACCAGAGACAGCGAAATCCAAGCACAGACCTTTGATTCGTCAGTCGCCTCCACGCGTTTACTGCATGTGTCCTTACAGCACCAGCAAAAGCCCAGCTTTTCTTTTCTTTACACGTAACAAATCCTTCTGTCTGACCCTGAAGCTGATTCAAGCCATTGAAAAAGCTAAATGGGGGGTCAAATCTGAAGAGTCATGTTTTAGGACAATGAATATCCAAGGATGCTTATAATCTACAGTTTTCTTTTTACATTCATTCATTGTATAACAATTTTAATTTCTTGACTCCAATTCCTGCAACTGAAATGTGGCTCTCAGGAACTGGGGTAATATTCATAGGCAGAAGAGCAGAGATAAACAAACAAAGTGCCTTTGTATTATTAGAGTGAACATGGACAATCTTGGTTTAATACCATGAAGATCTGGAAGATTTTTCTCCTTTGTAATTCTTTTAACCGGCTGAGTGAGAGTGCTTAGTGCAGAACAGACAGCCAGGAGAGCTTTAACATTAGAGATCTAAACACACACACCCAATCCCACCCATCCGCACACACCCCACACCCCCACACAAATTCAACATTGATTGGCAAATCATAACTTCTGCTGCGATCCTCATACTGGAATCTGTTTTGTATAAAGATGTTCAAGGTATTCCTTCCTAGCCAATGACCTCAAAATCTATTAGGAATGGAAAAGCAAAACAAATAGAATAAATATGTATATTTGTAGCATATGAGTTTGGGAACCTGCGGCACATAGGTTAATTTTTCTATTGCCTTTGATCCTTCTGAAATATTTTAAACTCAGTGTTGTTGAATGCAGTTGAATTATTTCCAAGCAAAATTGAGGCAAAAAGTAATTTTTCAGAACTTATAACAAATTACCGTGAATGGTTAACACTTCAAAGATTTTAAGATTCTATCCAAGAAGAGTGCAACATTTCCTTATGTGTTCTCTTTATTAAGGTTCTGAGACATTCACATGAATAGTTTCCAAAAGGCATGTTATTATTAAATGTGACCAAATACAACTTTCTAAAAATATTTGTATACTGCAGTGTTTCTTCATGTTTGCTTCTAACCACACGTGAAGTAACAGGGTGATTCAAATATTGACTTAGCATGTATAGAGTACTCATTAACTCATACAACCACACATAAATAAATAAATAAATAAATAAATAAATAAATAAATAAATCACATTAAAATTTAGGAAAGTTATATTAGGGCGAGAGCCTAGGAAGTAGTAGATGGACCATCCTTCCTAAAGGAGCCTCTGGCATGAACTTTCCTAGACTGAGTGTGCATGCAGTAGGCATTTTGACAAGGATGCTCCAACAAGAGTTGATCTCTGCCTTATACTTAGTTCCTTTGTCTTCCCATTTGTGGTCACACAGATGAGTCACTGGGTTGATCTGATTACTGTCCATTCCCTGAAGACATCTGCTCTGCCACTATGTTAATATATTCATCATGTCCCTGGGGAGTCACAGGAGTCACATGACAATGGGACGTGGACAATGGGTGACTATCATTGCTGACAATGGGCTTGGCCCAGTTTGGTTAAGTCCCATGGCCTCCCTTCCTAGGCACCAACTTTCCCATTGTCCTAAATGAGAAAGGTAACAGCTGGCCAATGTGACGAAGCCAAAGTCAGAGCTTTCTATAGGTGCCCTCTGAGGCAGAATATGGCAAAAGTGTACAAGGGCAGAGAACCCCAAGGAACCTCTGTTTCAGATGTCATAGACAGATTGAGAAAGATGAGAAAGATGGAAATATAAAATTCTGAAGCTCAGTCTGAGTTATTACAGGGAAACAGAATTAGGGCCCACATGAAGAAGACTTGGAGAACAAAAATCCATAAAAACAGAACCATGCCAGTGACTGAAACAAAGACCTTTAGAGACACCCTGATAAAAGGGAGACATAGTAAGCTAGTATAAAACTTCATAAAACTTCATTCTGAAAGAGTACCAAGAATGAAGTGGTAGCAAGAACCCAGTTTCCAAGCAGCATCTGTGATATCAAACATGTGCACATCATTGCAACAACTAGAAACACATTGCTTCTTTTCTATCAGAAAAAAAAAAAAGTTTTGCAAAAGTAAGGCGAGAGATCTTGCAAATTTTTCAGGCTCTAGTCACAAGACTCTCCCAAAATAAGAAATTTGTTTAGGTTTCCATTTGTTTTCACACTTTTCTAATTAAAAACCTGTCCATGTACTGAGACTAAACTTAGACAACAAACACTAATAGAGTAGCTTAGCATTTTAATTTTCAGTGTGAGGCCTGTAAATCTCAGTCTCGATATGGGGGTCGGGGGTATTGGGAGACTTTACAGTGTATAACGTCATCAGAACATTGTTCTGTCATCTATTAAGGAAAAGTAAAACAAAAAGTGACACCTGACACCAGACTGGTGTGCAGTCACAGATTACTGTTGCAAACCCTTTCACTCTCCTGTCTACAGAGACTCACAATCAAAGGTGCAAAGTACAAGGCATGCAACATGGAGGTTCAGCAACAAGAGCCATGAGGTGCTTTATGAAAAAACATGATGAGAACTTCACTTTGGCACATCCTCCCTCTACTGGGGTGAAAAACACCCTGACCACACTTGCTTGGAGTTGAAATCAGGGGAAAGGTCTTGTACCTAAAGACACATACCTAACCTTAAAGAAATATACATTTCCATAAAGCTATTAAACCAGTATGTCGACTGATAGGTATCAGATTTGCTTTGCTTTGTGTTTTAAATCTGAATTTATTTTTGAAGGTCACAATGAATATTGTATTTACATAATTTCTACCCTTCTTGAATTTTTGTGTTCTGTCCCACTTCCTCCCAAATTCATGATGCTTTATCTAATTATTTCACACACACACACACACACACACACACACACACACACACACACACACACACACACACACTTAAATGGAGAATGCCTACTGACCCCCACTTACCATTACTCCTACTTTAGTAGTAACTGTTCGGTATTGGACACCCAGTGGGGGCTTGTCTCAGAGGAAGACTGAATCTCCCTCTCTTGGCAGTTCTTAGTTGCTTATAGCTCTTCATCGACAACAGAGACCCAGTGAGATTTCTTCCATGTGTCTTGGGATGTCAACTGTTATTGGACATGATCAGGTCTTTCTTTAGGCAGCCATGTTTGAGATTTCATGGGTGTAGCTTCCTTGCCATAGCTAGAAGGAACAATCGCGTTGCATATGTCCTGTACCTTCGGATCTTACACATTTCCCCCTCCCCTTTCATAAAGTTGAGTGAGCCTTAAGCATAGAGGTTACAGTGTGGATGTAATTGGGGGCTTTGGGCACACAGTTGTTCTCTGCATTTTGACCACCTGTGGCTTTCTAGAATATATCCATCTGATGATTAAAAAAAAAACAACCTTCTTTGATGTGGGGTAAAAGTAAGCACAAGGGTAAGTATTTAGACTGTGGTTATAAACTATAGTGGTTTGGGGAAATAACAGTAAGAGGTGTTCCTCTAGGTTGCAGGGTTTCACCAGCTGTGGGTATAGGCACGAATCCCCACCTATTGTGGCGGTCATTCAGTCCAATTAGGTGGCTGTCAGTTACCCTGTAGAAGTAAGCACCAATATTGTACTTTTAGAGATATCTTGCTGTGCTGATCATTGCTGTGGTTCATAGATTGTTACAGCTGCGTTGGACTATTGATTGGTGCTCCCCACTGGCAACTTGTGTCTCGTCTTCAGCTAGTCCTTTGAGTAGAGATTTCCAAACAGTTCCAGCTTGATCCTCCTCAATGTGGTCACAGTGTATGCTTTCTTCAGAAAGAGGATCACACCTTCAAGTTCTGGGAGGCAACCAAAGACAGTGGCATTAACCTATATAATTATGAGTACCTGTTTAACCCAACCAAACAATAGCTCAAATGAAAACACTTCCATGTCTGGCACTGGGGTATTTGCAAGATAGTCTTAGGCTCATTTATGTCATATGTATATATGTATATGTATATATATATATATATATATATATATACATACACACACACATATATATACAAACACACGCAAACACATTTACTTATATACATACATTTATATATACATATATATCATATCAGTGAATTATTTGGATAGCTGGATATGGATAATTTGGAGTGTTTAAATCTATAGTTACCACATAAAATGTTCCTTAAAGATTTCTTTTTTAGTACGTGTTAGTATAGTATAGTTAGCAGCATGTTTCATATCCACCCCCTTCTCATAGAATTTGCTGTTATTAGGAAATTAACACAGACAGAAATGACTTCTATTATACACAGTTGAGTAAATGTCGATGAGACTGTGAGATGTTTTGTCACCTTGGAATCTTCAAAGGATCTTTGGTTGTTCTAGAATGCTTATCATAATCAAAGCCAATGCAGCCAGAGTCAGCCCGTCAAGGGGAGCAAGCTCAGCCTACGAACCACCATCACACCTCCTCACACCACTCTGACGTTCATTTCCATCCCTTCATTTCCTTCCAGGCTAGGTGTGGAGGATGCCCTTCTCTGCTAAGTATGTCTCTGGAGATGCCATACTTTCTCTCCCCCTCATCTCTGATGTCATCCCCAATGGCTCTAGGGAGTGAGGGAGGAAAATGACTCATCCACCATGCTCCTGAATGGGAACCAAAGTCACAAAAGCCATAGAGATGGTGGCAGCAAAAAGTGCAAGGAGAGTGGAGGAGAAGTGTTAAGAAGGAAGTACTTGCATGTGTTGCCAGATCTCATCCTCTCGGGCCTCATGTTGTTCATTTGCTGGGATGATAGTGCAATGCAATGAGCAGACATACTTGTTTTGGAGTCTCAGCTCTGGCTAAGACATCTGACAGAATTCTAAAGCATCAATGAGCCTCTTTGGTTTGGGTTTAGGATTTCTTTCTTTCTTTTTTTTTTCTTTTTCTTTTTTAATATAGTGTATCAAGCGGGAAAAAAAAAATACCAGAGACTCACATCCAGATAAGATAAGCTTATGCGGAAATTAAAGTATTTCACAAGAGGCGTATCCTCGGAGAGTTAGTTGCTTACTTAGACATACACGGGGCATGCCTCTCTACTGGGCAGATCTACTGAGAGTAACACAGGGTCGTTTTGATTTGAATTTTTCCTGGTGGTCCTGTGAAGGCTTGATGCCCCAGTATAGGGGAAGGTGAATGTAGGGAGGTGGGAGCGGGTGGGTGGGTAGGGAGCACCTTCATAGAAGCAGGTTAAAGGGGGATTGGGTAGGGGGTTTGCAGAGGGGAAACTGGAAAAGTTACATTTGAAATGTAAACAAATAAAATATCCAATTTAAAAGAGAGAGAGAGAGAAAGAGAGAGAGAGAGAGAGAGTAACACAAAAGCAAACAGGAGAGTCACTAAAGAAAGGCATATCAGAGTAAAAAGGAAGGAGGCAGCACAAAGTGCTCAGCAAATGTCCTACCTTCCTTAGGGTGGCTGTCCCTACTTAACTCCGAAGTGAACAATGGATTTCTGAGATCAGTACATTCTAGACATGAAACAGGAATTACTAACTTATGCCCCTCCCCCACCCACTCTCCCAAAGTACATATCATCTGGTTTTCATTTTTGTAGACATACAGATCATTGACTTCCTGGCAGCAGACCACTAAGACTTTCTTATTATTACCTATAATCTAATTACTATGAGTACCACTAAACAGGATGATGATGTTCACGCAACCCAGTACAGCTGTAGAAAACAGCTTCACTGGACTGCTGAAAAGAAACCCATCTGCTTGAAAATCCATTCTAGTATAATAAGTAAAAAAAAACTTGGAAAATGTCACTACCACTGTCTTTGATGGTGAGTCCCCTCTACAGAAGGCTAACTTCATTCATCACTGCTTTCAAGTTCACAAGTGCCTTTTCCCAATCTTGTTTCTACCTTGCTGCATCCACATGTAGTAATTATGAGGTGGGAAAATCTTCTATCTTCAGATAAGTTGGAATGTCAAACGATTGGAAGACATACAGCTTTCGATACTGAGCAATAATGTGCTTGTGTGTGTGTGCAAGTGTGCATGTATGTGTGTGCGTGTGTATGTGTGCATGTATGTCTGTGCATGTGTGTGTGCATGTGTATGTTTGTGTGTGTGTGCGTGTGCATGTATGTGTGTGTGTGCATGTGTGTGCATTTGTGTGCATGTATGTCTGTGGTGAATGTCTGTGTGCGTGTGTGTGTGCATGTGTGTGTGTGTATGTGCATATGTGTTGCTAATAAGCCCAAATAAAGTAGAGTCCTATATTCTAAACTATAGGGTATTCTATAAGAATGGAAAGTTTGAATTATAGCTTAACTAGTAAGTATCTAAATTTCTATAGACTTAATGTTTATTCCTCTTTAAAATCTTCATGGTAATATCTGGTCCCCAAGTAAAGTTGGAGGTGTGATAAAGCCTTCCCCTGCACACTTTAGTGCTTTACAAAAATGACCTACATTCCTCCTGCCATGTGAGGCAGGGAGAGAAGATTGTCTATGAGCAGCAAGACATGTCATCTGCTAACACAGTATCAGACTCCTTACCCTCTAGATATTAGAAATAAATTTCCATTTCTTATAAATGAAAGCTTATGATGTTCAGTGACAGTAGTATAAACTGGTTGAAAAAGAAAACACTTGCCTAATTATCTTGTAGAATAAATCTCTGCATAATCACTGTATTAATTAGGGTTTCTATTGCTGTGATGAAACACCACGACCAAAAACAACTTTGGGGTTTTATTTCACTGATATTTCTAGGTAACAGTCCCTCACTAGAGAAGTCAGGGCAGGAACCCAAGCATAGCAAAATCATGAAGATTGGAGCTAAAACTGAGGCCCCAGAGGACTGCTATTTGCTATCTTACTCCTCCTAAGGCATGGTTTGAGCAGTCTGTTTTAACATAGCACCTGGGACCACCAGGCCAAAGGTGGCACCATACACAGTATGTGTTCTTCCACATCAATCATTAAGTAAGAAAGTGCCCTACAGACTAGCCTGCCTACGCCTGATCTTGTGGAGGTAATTTCTCAGTTGGGGTTCCCTCTGGTCAGAGGACTCTAGCTTGTGTCAAGTTAGACACAAACCTAGCCAGCATAACCACCATAATGGGAAGACATGGAGTCTTATTGTACAGTTGGCAACACCTCTCACAATATTACCTCAATGTTCTCTGCAAGTTTCAACAACAGCACCTCTTTGAGTTATGGGAAGGATGGAAAAGGAGAGGGAAACTGGGTCTCACTTAAGTTACTGGAGTCTGCCTCATCCTCTGTGATTCACCCAGAACTGAAGCAATGGGATGATACTGTGTGTCTGTACACTTCCCAGTTGTGACGTGCTATTTTCTCCAACAGCAACTCCTCCCTGCTTATGTAATCGTTAAAGCCCAGATGAAGCCTCACCTCCTCCCCAGATTCTTCCCTGCATGTCCCATTTGGATGTGACAGGGCTCTTCCCTCACATCCTGTAGCATATGTGCCAATATCCTAATTTAGGTATAATTTCTCTATCATAAAACTTTCTCAAATTATCTCTCTGCACTCTTAACTACACAGAACTAAGTTGAGTGTAACATAATCAAATCCAGGTCTCTCTCTCATGCAGTGCTGCAAACATTAGGAGCTAGACAATTCTTTACTGTAGGAGCCTGCTGTCCATAGTGTGGGATGCTTAAGGTATTCTTGATGTCTGCTGTCTAGATGCCAATAACACCCTCAGATGTGGCAAAACAAACAACCAAAAGAAACAAAAACCAAAAAACCCAAACAAGCAAACAACAACAAAATAATTTCCAGAATTGCCAAATGTCTCCTGGTAGTTAACACAGCTCGTAGCTAAGAACCACTGATCCACCTTGATATTGAAATATTTCTTAATATCAGTGATTTAAAGATGAATTTATCTGTGACAGCTGGTTTTATCAATTATGTTTCCACACTAAAATAGGGCAAACTGGTTGCCCACACACCTTTTCAGGTGACTGTGACTGTGAAGGCCTTGGGATAAACACCCAAACTCAAGTCCCTGGGAAACGTTCTGGTTCTTTCTTCAGCTCTTCTAAAGCAGTAAAGAAGGGAAACCAACCAGGGTAAGGATGACGAATGTCCTCTGACAATCTACAGTGGAGATATAAAGATTCTGGGGATGACTAATCAGATGAAGCAGTTGGTGGAGGCTGGAGAGGTGGCTCAGCAGTGTTACTGCTCTTACAGAGGATCTGAGTTCAAATTCCATCAACATAGGTACCGATTCTCATTCTCTCTCTCTCTCTCTCTCTCTCTCTCTCTCTCTCTCTCTCTCTCTCTCTCTCTCTCTCTCTCTCCTCTCTCTCTCTCTCTCTCTCTCTCTCTCTCTCTCTCTCTCTCACACACACACACACATACACACACATTAAGCATAAATAAATATTTGTTTTAAAGAGCAGTTGTTGACAGCAGCTTCTTCAGGGTGTTGTCACAGCTGGCCCCCAGATTCTGCTCTGCCATTCCTCTGACCTCTGACTCTGCAGCTGTCTTATAGTTACTGCTTCACTCCAGTGTCACACTCACCCCACACAGACAGCAGGCTTGGACTCCATCATCAATGATGAAATACCACACCGTGCGATGACTTTACCTGTGGTTGGTTTCTGAGCTCAGTCCTTCTCTTATATATTCTAGAACTGAATACTGGTGAAAACCCCAGTACTGGCATAAATGGTGTATCACCCACTAGTGACCTGGATAATGATGGAGGGCCAGGAAATCTGTTGGGCCCTTTGTGAGGGATACATGACCCTGCTTCAGCACTAAGGTCAGAGTCAGCAAGTTATTAGCTTTATCTCACTCTGGAGCTCCAGGCTCCCTGAGCCCCAGGAATTTTTCCACATTCTATTCATAGTGCCCTTCTGTCTGGACACTGAAAACTAACTACATCCCACCGGTTCATCCCTATTCCTAAACACCCCAAGAAAGTAGGTCGGCTTGCTGTGGCGTTTTAATTGTAAAGCAGTCTCTAAGACTTTGTAAAGAAGACCAAATGCTTCTTGGGAGGGTAATTATTTCCCAAAGAAGGTACAGACTCTGCCTTTACCAACCAAATCATTCCATGAACACAAAATTTAAAGAGCCACTTGATCTTATTTGCTGAAATTAAGAGGGGGTGATGCTTACCCTTTTTTATTGGATATTTTATTTGTTTACATTTCAAATGTTATTCCCTTTCCTGGTAAGCCCTCCGGAGCCCTCTTATCCCACTACCCCCTACCCCTGCTTCTATGAGAGTGCTTACTCAGCTATTAAAAACAATGACTTCACTTAGGCAAATGTATGGAAATAGAAACTATCACACATGGTATGTTGCAGAAAATATTTAAAAAGGCAAGTTCCCACAATACATCCTGCTACTCTCAGCCCTGGTTGTCTGTCTGGCCAGTTCTTATCTCATGGAGACTCTCTGACTCAGAGCTCCAAAATCTTTCCACCCAGCTTGCTAGGTTCCCACTAGTGGGTCATTACCATGCCAGCCCCATGTTTCAGAAACCCCATGGCCTTTGTGGTGCACATCTGGCAATCCCATGCTTTGCCTCTGTACCTTTTTCTCTTGAATCCAGTCGAACTGCCTCATGAAGGAAAGTACCACACAAACTTAGTTCACAAACAATGGTAACTCAATCACTTGGCACAACAAGTAAAATCCTAATCTTGCAAGCCTCTGTTGGCGAATCCTGGTAGATTCAGCATTTAAACCAGGAAACACTAGTAGTTACATCTTGCCCTCTCACTATTCCCATCCAAAAAGGCCCTAACTCTCTCCTGCTTCCTCTCTTCCCCAGTCCCACCTGGAAGTCCCACCTACTCACCCAGTGATTGATTCCTTTACTCATTAGGGAATGGTTCATGAGGAGTCACCTGAGTATTTGACTCATTCCTCCTTCCAGACAACCCCTCCTGGGAAATCAGAATTAACATAAAAATTCAACAGCACCAGGGCAATCCACAACAATGTATGCACTCACTGATAAGTGGATATTAGCCCAAAAGCTTGAAATACACAAGATACAATTCACAGACCATATGAAGATGCTCAAGAAGAATGAAGACCAAAGTGTGGATGCTTCAGTCCATCTTAGAAGGAGGAGCAAAATAGTCAAGGGAAGGAGAGGGTGGGAGGGACTTGGGAGGAATATAGGAGGGGAGGAAAGGGGGGAGGATCAGGTATGTGAGGAGACAGGGATGATATACAGAGGATCTGGAATTTGAACAGAGGTGTGTGTAGCAATGGGGGATGGGGAACTGGGGGTAGCCACCAGCAAGTGCCAGATGCCAGGAAAGCAAGAGGATCTCAGGATCAACTGAAATGAGATTAGCTGAAATGCCCCACGAAGGGGAAGGAGAACCTGTCGAGATCATATCCAGAAGTTAGGCAAGGCCCCTGGTTGGGGGATGGGGTCACCCACTCATCTCCAAATTTTTATCCCAGAATTGCTCCTGTCTAAAGGAAATATAGAGACAAAACGTGGAGCAGAGAGTAAAGGAAAGTCAATGGTTATATTGATCACTTTAAGGTAGGCTGGAAAAGGCCAGGCCCTTACACGTGAAAGTTTTCCATATATCTTTTTTCTCTTGTCTTTCCTTTTTGACATTATAATATAATTACATCACTTCTCCCCCTCTCTTTCCTGCCTCCAAACCTTTCCTATGCACTTCCCACCTTTTGTACAGAGAATATCTTATGTCTGCATGAATGTGGCACCTGTCAATAATAAATCTGATGGTCTATGACTTAGGCAGAAAGTAGAAGGTAGAACATCCAGGAGGCATAAAGAGTTCTTCATAAAGCAAGGCACAGGAGATTCACCCAGAAAGATGTGACAAGACAGACACATGGTACCTGAGCACAGGTAAGCAGCCATTCGGGAGAATGCAGATTAGAACAAATGGGTTAATATAAGTTACTATCTAATCAGAGAAGAGTCTACCTGTATGACTGAGGTATTTGTAAATATATTTTGCGTATGAGCCTTATTTCTGGAAGTATGGGCTAGGAGGCAGAATCAGACCAAACTTCTACATCTCTTTCACATTCATTGCCTCATTTTTAAAATCAATTATTATGCATGCATAAATGTGTATGTATATACATATGCATTCTCCTAAGCTCAGTCTGTGTAATGTTACTTGCATGTTTTCAGGGCTGGCCATTTGATATTGGAGAACCAGTTGGTGTGCTCCTTCCCGGGGAAGAGTACTTCTATCTCTGTCGGCATTTCATATTTGTCTGTAATTCTTTGTGTATGATTTAGGCCTCACTGCCTTTCCTCTGTCATTTTGGGTCATCTCTTGTTCTCACCCTTGTTCAGCTCATGTTTAGTCATGTTGGTGAGACTTTATGGATGTAGTTTCTGATTTTACTAGAAAACACAGTCTCGCAGGAAATTCCCAGATCTTCTGACTCATACAATCTTCCAGCCACATTTTCTCTTTGGCTTAACTGGCTTAAATAATCTTGAATTTATAAAAATTTGTCTTGTGTTCTAAGGTCCATTTTAGAAAAGCCTCCTTTGCTGCTGGGTAGAATGTGTATTTCTTGGATTGTGGGTAGAATATTCTGTAGGTACCTCTTAAGTCCTATTGATGCATGATGTCAAGTAATGCTAATGTTTCTCTTTATTTTTTCTCCAAATGACCTGTGTATTGAAGAATGAGTTATGGAAACCACCTCCTATTGATGGATGAGGCTATGCTGTATCTTTAATTCAGTAGTATTTCTTTTAAAAAAATTAAATTGGTTCCCCCAGAATTTGGTGCACATATATTTAGGGTAATAATGTCTTCTTTGTTAACCGTTCACTTGATTCAAAAGAAGTATCCCTCCCTTCTGATTAGTTTTGATTTGAGTCTACATTGTCAGATATTAGGATAGCAGCACCTTCTTGCTTCCTAGTCTCATTTGATTGGAGTTCTCTGGTCCAACCTTTTACTTTAAGATGGGCCCTAACTTTAAAACTGAGATGCATTTCTTATAGATAACAAATAGATGGATTTTTTGCTTCTTGATTCATTCAGTCAGTCTGAGTCTTATGATTGGAGAAGTGGGGTCATTGATATTTTAGGAAAGTTTTTTTTTATATGTTCTTAAAGATCTGGTCTATGTTATTGACTTTAGATTCTTCTTCATTTATGTTTATAATTTGAAGGTTTCTTTGGATTTTCAGGGGTTTTTAACAGTAACCCATATTCTGTGTGCTCCCCAAATCTCAATCTCTCTCTCTCTTTCTCTCTCTCTCTCTCCCTCTCTTTCTCCCTCCCTCCCTCTCTCTCGGTCTGTCTGTCTCCCTGTGTGTGTGTGTGTGTGTGTGTGTGTGCATGCGCATGCGTGTTTAATTTTTAATATTCCAAGCTTATTTGGTTTGCATTCTCTATGCTGATAATTTTCTTTGAATTTCCTAATTGAGTTACTGGGTTTTTCAATTCCATCTTCATTTCAACCTAAGTTTTTTCCAATGTTTCTGTCTCCTAACTGAACTCTATCTCAAGTCCTGGACTGTCCTTGTTATCTTATTGGTCACATGCCTGTGTTCTCCTGGCCATCATTCAGGCATTTATTCTCCTTAAGTTCCTCTCCTTAAATTCACTGAAGTTTTTCTTTCTGTCTTCTTTAAACTCTTTTAATTCTTTGATTGAGTTTATGATTGCTCTTCTAAATTCTGTATCCTGTCATTCATCTTGGTAAAACTCATTGGCAAACATTTGTACAGGACCAGTGGCTTTTGAAGAGAAGATAATGGCTTGATCTTTCATAGTGCTCACGTTTGTGCAATGAGATCAGCGCAGGTGAACTTGCTTTGTTAGTTCTACGTCTTGTATTATCAGGGAAGAGGAAGAAGCACTGTTCCAGCAGGCTCCATCTAGAAATGGTGTGGATGAGAAGAAGTCAGGAGGGGATTGAGCTATTGCACAGGATGTGCTTCCTGGTCCCAGCTTGGAAAGTGGGTTTAGATCTGGTTGAATGGGATCTTTAGATGTCATGTGGGATGGGCCCATGATTTGGGGGATAGATAGTGAGGGTTCTGATAGAAGCCAGTTCAAGGATAGCTGGGACATGAGACACTGTTTAAAACAAACAATACAAAACAAAATAAAAGAATGCCTGAATATGTAAATAAAATTGCATTTAAAAATCTATCACCTCCCTTTTGTTAATTTGTCTTCTGATAGCCTCACCTTGCTCCTACTCTTCACTGGCGCTCATTGTTCCTAAATGTCATCAGTCAAAAGAAAAGACAAGGTTTTGAGCCAATCCATTCACAGTGATTGTCCTTCTGTGCATCTCCCCTTGTGCTAATAGAAGCAATGTAGCTGCGTGAGAGACCGGGACCCTCAAGTTAATATCCACCCCCAAGTTCATCTCAGACAGCAGAAAGAAACCCCAGAGTTTAGACTATTATGATCAGCCAGGCTTGCAGGGAAGAAAGGGAGCCTTTTGTTTACTCCATAAGTTTCTTATTGGAGGGTCCATACTCTTTACTTATAGCACATCCCAATTTGTAATTGGGATAAGCCTACCCCTTATCTGGCCATTCTGCATTTTGATTTGTTGACAACTACAAATCTTAAAGTTCATAGACTAAATTTAAAGCGTAAGATTGGTCTTATATCCTTTTAGAAAGAGAAGCTGAATTTTCAAGTGCATGGATCATAGATCCACAGTTCAGCATAATTAATTGTTTTAGAAATACAAGTAACAGCTGACACGCTATACCATACTATCTTGCAGGCACCTCTGCACCACAGTGCCATCAGTTGAAAGGGTTCCTCAGGCACAAAAGCACACTGGAATGTGTGTTTTCTGGCTCAAGATTCAGACTAAGGTATTAATCCCACAACTGGGAGCTTGGCATTGGGAAGTTAAGATTTTTTTTTTTTACATTTTTACAATATTTATTAAGATAACAAATTTATAAATTCAAAGACTCAGGCACATAGTTTAAAAGGCCAATACCATGGGAATAATGAAGTCAGCACAGGAAAGTAAGAAAATATGAACATGGACATATCCTAGGAATCATCCTTCAAAATTACCACAATAAAAAGTTATTTCCTTCAAAGAAAAATAGTTCTTTCCACCTACCGAGTCTAGAAAATCCTATCTATAATCAACTCTCCAGTCTTTCATCAGTATTATGGCCTCCTATAATCTGCCATTAGAAGTATTGAAAAGTTTATAGCTATTATATTTACAAATGCACATACTATTGAAATCTGCTCTTCACTGAAAACAACTGAATATATACTTAATCCAATCACAATGCAAATGCTTTAGTGTTGAAACACATCTTGTAGGTACAGGTGCATGGGAAGAGGTGTACCTGGAAGTATGTTGTTTCTGAAGGATTACTAGGCCAATAGGTCTGAGAAAACTCAAGGTACTCAAGAAACAGGTCTTTGTTGATGAAGATTTAGTTTATTTCTGTTTTAAGTGGACACAATGGGAGGTTAAGATTTAAACAATGTACTGAGCTAAATCCTGTTTCCTGCCAGCACCCAAATAGGCTCTGTGACTTCCTTTCCTCATCTCCCATGGGTTGTATAATCCCTACTTCCTCTCCTCATCTCCCATGGGTTGTGTAATCCCTACTTCACAGTGATGCATCCTTCCCTCATCTATATTAATAGCTTGGTTGGATCACATCAACCCCTGCTGCTGCAAGTGGGACTGTCATTCTTATCTGTTATATGACTACTTTGACATTAAACTCCATAGGCCATCATATTTCCTTTACTTCCACATTCTTTTGCTTGCTTTGTTTTGGTTTTGAGACAGGGTTTCTCTGTTTAGTTCAGGCTGTCCTGAAACTCAGTCTGTAGACCAGGCCGGCCTCAAAAATCAGAGATCTGCCTGGCTGTGCCTCCCAAGTTCTGGAATTAAAGGTGTGTGCCATCACGCATCATGTTGGCTATTTCCATGTTTTTAAAGAACACCTCCCCAAACACTTCCTGTATTTATTTGTATTTAATTTCAAAACAGAACCATTTGATAATATTCTCTCTGAATAAGCTCATGGTATTTTGGTTCAGGATTTGTGCCTTTCTGTCTTACCTCATTTAATGCATTCCCAAATAGGGGAAGAGGGGCATAAGTCTAAAACAACAGAAAATTGTATAAATCTAAGTCTATCTGATCAGAATTTGCTATATCACTATGCTACAAGATACCATTTTAAAACCAAATATTGTCTATAGATTAATATATAAAGCAAAAATTAGAGGATAAAATTTTTTCTATGAATAAACTATTACAAAAGTATGAACCATCCATAGCTAATGCCCACGATGATAATAGAAGTCAGTATGGACTTAGAGTAATAAAGACCTTCACTAAAATTATACCTCCATCATTGGGGAAAACTTCAGGGCAGAAAGTAAACGCTGGTAACTGCTGAACTTGAACTCACTCCTCCTTACGATGATGCTCTGACTCCCAGTGCTTCAGCATATGACCATATTTTGAGATAGATTCTTTAATAAGGTTGAAACCGGGTCACTCCTGTGCACTGTGATGTAATGTAACTAATGTCCTCATACCCTGAAGAACTTAGGGGAACTAAATACAACCCAGAGGGAAGTAATCAAGAATCAAATGCCGTCAACACCTTGATCTCAGAGCTCAGCCTCTGGAACAATCAGAAAATAATTTTTACTGTTTATGTTATCCAGTCTGAGGTAAACAATGGGTTTGGATCATGGATTTTCTTCGCTTATCCTGTCGCTTTTACCTCCTGAGTGCTAGGAATGGCTGGCCTGTGCACCTGCACTGTCTTAGCTTATTTTCATTAAAAAAAAAAAAAAAAAGCTTAGTTCTCATGGGCTTGGTGTCTCGCGAGCTTGGTGTGATCAGGAAATAATTAGATGGCTAGGATGACTCTTTGAAAAACAAACAGTAACAAGGAATGGAAGGACTATCTCTTTTATTTAGGTTCACAGCATGACATAGCATGTTCATTAATTATCCTTGACAAATTCATTAAGGGTTAGTTAGAAGCAAATACAGAAGTTAATTTTATAACTTACACAGGGTTTTTTTTTTTTTTTTGATTGAGATTGGTAAGCTAGAATTCGTTACTCACAGTTGGTGCTTTACATACTATTATTTTGTTGAATCTTCAGCACTTATTTAAAATTTTTAGAATAATTTTAGTTCAAAAGAGTAAGTGCAGATAAAGTAGAGGATTGCCACATAGCAATTTTCCTGTTATTAATATTCTTTACTAGTATGGCACATTTGTTTTAACCAATTATTATGATTAATTCTTACCTAGCCCCCACTCTGCATTTATGTTTCTGTCTATTTTTTAACCCAATGTGATTTATCTTCTCCAGTGTCCCCTTGAGAATGCCACATTACATTCAGCTATCATATATCTTCTTAAATTTATCACCTATGATTCTTTTGCACACAGCCTTTGACTTTTTTAAAATAGTGTTGAGGGTTTTAAGGAGTTCTTCTTAGGGATACTATAAAATGCCCCTTCACTGGGATTAGAATGTTTTTCCTCAAGGCTATACTGGCATTCAAGGCTTTGGGGAGAAAGTATAGAATTCATGGGGCTTATCTTAGCTAGAGTTTATATTGCTAGGATGAAACACCATGACCAAAAATAACTTGGGAAGGAAAGACGTTATTTTTCCTTATAACATGTAAGTGCATCCTTAAGAGACAATATGAGGGCAGGAACTCTTGCAGGGCGGGACCTGCAGCAAAGGCCATAGATGGGTGCCCTGGCCCTGATCCCTCTCTAGGCCTGCTTCCTTTTAGTTTTCAGGATCACAACTGAGTAGTGGTACCACCCACAATGGGCGGGGCCCTCCCACATTCTTCTAGAAAATATACAGACTTGCCTACAGACTAATCCTATGGAGGAGGCATTATTGAGATTTCTTCTTCCCAGATGATTTTACCGGTATCAAGTTGGCATAAACAAACAAATGAACACAAAACAAAACAAACAAACAAAAACCAAAACTAGCCAGAACAGAGGTCCCTCATTATCCATCCATGGTTAGGGTGCTGACTGTCAGCATGACAACTCTGATGATGCTGAGCCCAATCACCTGGCTAACGTGATGTTGTTAGGTGTTTCCACTACAAAATATCTTATTTTTACCCTTCATGTAGCTTTTATTGGAAGGGTCACTATACACAGCCCACATTAAGAAGTTGAGAGTTATTATTCCTTGAAACAGGGCTTTTATATACATTATTTGGGGTTTTCTTGTAGAACTGTATTTTGTTTTTGTTGTTTGGTTTCTGTTTGTTTTGTTTCCCTCCATTTATTTATTCAGTCCTTGATACTTATATAAATTCGTAAGTGCTTATTTTGTGCTATATTTAAATGTTACACTATTTATATAGTTGCTCAAAGGGTTTGGATCCTTTGGAAGAATTTCAACTGGATACACATAAACACATGTGGGTATCTGTGAACATATAGAAACACACAAGTACACACATATATGTGCATGTAGACACACACGTGCTCAAATACAAGTGTGTACACAGACACATACACTAATAAGTGTGCTTCTTGTTGTTGATATTCTTCCCTGAGCAATATTTAGCATCCACAAATGATTACCTTGTTCTTTATATTCCTGTCTTTCCATAGTCCATGCTCCTTTTTTATTTCTGAAGTTGCCATAATTAATAATTGATATTATTATTTCTTACTTAGTCGTGCACAAAATAATAGTGTGCCTTTCAATTACCAGCCTCCCAGATTCAATAAAAGCCAGAAATTACCAGGCAATGTAAATGAGTGTTCCTGAGCTGTGCTTTTAGTTTTTAGATTCCCCCTTTTCAGTTGAGCTTATTGTTGGAATTTCCTGGGATCATTTTCTTCAGAAGTTGTTATTGTTTTATTTTTTTGTTTGTTTGTTCTAGGACTCTGAATGGACATTTGGATACATATGTACTGATATGCTAAAATGCTGCTTTGTGTTAAAATGCGAAAGTTATCAGCTACAATCGTTTTTCTTGTTATTTTTGGCTGATTCTATACTATAGATTTCTTAGCTCCCCAATATCAACTATAAGGCCATTCTTTAAGAGACAAATCTATGTATGATTTGAGTAGTCATAAACGCTACCTTAAAAGTAATCCTATTGTCTTCTATTGCAGTAATAATTTCACTTTGATTAGGGGGAATCTCAATGTACTTAGAATTTTACTTGATAACACTTATAAACATGCAAATATGGAGTTGTATCTGGATTTTGATCAGAATGCAGTTATTTAAGTCTCTTTTTATTAATAAATATATTTATTTAGTATCATTCGTGTGTTCTCTTGTGAACCTAAAATGTTTCTGACAGTTATTGCTGTTATAGCTAATATAATATTTAGTAGTATAACAAAATCTCTAAAGAATATATATTTAATTATATTTCATAACAAAATATTTTGTTCCAAAAGTTGTCAAAACTATCATATGAGGAAGAATTATTTTTAACATGATAAGTGAAAAAAATCTCTAAGTGAATATCTTGCTTCATACCCCAGGCTAGGCTCTCATACTCTATGATTCTTTGGCCTCAGCTTTCCAAATGCTTTGGTTTTAGGCAAGAGCCACCATACCCAGCACAAGCAAAAATCCTAATAGTCAATATTAATCTCTCTACAGGAGCTTTATAGAAGAAAGTTTTGTAATGCCAACTGTATTACCTGGCTTTTCTGATCCTATGATAAAAAGATTTCCAGCCAAAAACAACTTAGCAAAGGAAAAGTTTTATTTCAGCTTACATTTCATTCACAGAAGAAAGTATTGGCAGGTGTTTACACAGGAAGTGGAAGCAAAAACCACAGTGGAAAATTTAGGGAGTCATGCTCAGCTAGCTTTCTTAGTCATTTTTGGCTCACCTGCATAGAGGTGGTGACAGTCACAGTAGCCTGTATCCTTCCTCATAAATCATCAGTCAAAACAAAATGGCATCCTACAGTCATGCTACAGGCTAATCTAATAGAGACTATTTTTCAGCTAAGATTTCCTCTTCTCAGATAACTCTAGGTTGTGTCAAGTTGACAATAAAAAATAATGAAGACAGGAACAAGACTAAAACATTCAATACAGATGAGTCTTTTCTGTGTTTCTATCAAATAAAAAAATCAAAATCCACATGGAGAATTGAAGTTTAGAGAGATGAAGTAGAATTTGATAGCAATGGAGGTAGAAGAAATAACTCTATGGGAAAGAATGTGCTATATAGACATGAGGACCTGAGCTCAGGTTACCTAGCACCTACATAAACCCGGGTGCAGTACTATATAGCCACTGGAAACATGGAGACTGAAGTAGTCCTAGAGGATCACTGGCCAGCTAGTGTCTAGTTGAACAGTGAGTTCCAGGTTTGTTGAAAGACCCAGTTTCCAAGTAGATAAGGCTGATAGCATTAGAGAAAGACAGTTGATGATTTCTGGCCTCTATATGCACACACTATATGGGTGATTACACAGAAAAGCAAATCCAATTTAGTGGCTAGCCAGTAATAATTGTGTAGTCTGATATAATAAACATCATAGATAATATTCCATTTATTGACCAGTGATATTAAAATAACTTAGTATAAAATATATAACTCATGATTTATGCTTTTAAAATGGCAAAACAATGTGTACTTCTCCATAGTATTAATATTAATTATCAAACATGTTTACAAATCCATGGGTCAGACTATAGTAGAGACTATAAAGGCTTGGCTGCTCTTCCAACATTCATGATCAAAGTATATAAAATTTAAATGTTTGTGAAGAAAGACCCTATTAACATTTAATGTTACAGGGTTTCTTGTTTTTGTTTTAAGTAACAAGATTTTTAAAATTAGTTTATTGCAATAAATAGAACATCTTATCAAACAGAAAGAGATGATTTTAGTAATTACATAGCAGATTAAATTTCCAGAGGACTCTGTATTCATTAATTAGTTCTCTAAAAACGAACAAGTAAGACTTGGGGAATTTTCAATAACTTCGGTGGACTTGAATTCGGAAATGAGAAACATGGATGAGGGTAACTTAGCTAATGCAAGGAATGATAATACCTAAAAATACACATCCCGTTGAGCAAGAGTCTCTGTTAGAGTTTTCTATATGGTATGCTATGGAATGCATTTCTGTAGGAATCAATTTCTCTAATCACATTTATCAATTCCCCTGCTGCTGATGAAACACTGAACCAACTCCATGCCCAACAAATAATTCTGTAGACGAGGTACAGTACCAAATTGATTCCAATAATACAGGTGGAAATCAATATTCTCCCAAAGTTGGACACAGAGCTTTTGGTTATTTTCTTCTAATGATTTTAGCTAACCCAATTGCCTTTGTATGTGCACTTATTGACATCAAGTCTAATAGCATATATAGGGCTAGAGATGTTTGCTACAGCTTTAATTGTACTGTTTTCATGAATCCATCATCTCATAGAGCAAGGGCATAAATTTCAGCTTTAAGATGTGTTGAACACCAAGTATTTATGTTATTTTATATTTACACCAGTGAAGATCTCAAGTCAGCTCATATACTGTTTGTTTAAGGAAATCCCCAAATGAAAAAAACCTACCTGGGACAGTTATTATAAATAATACATTCTTGTGGAGAAAAATCTAGATCAATTATTCAGCACAACTATTTATACATAATCTCCACTCTGTGTATATTTGTGGTTGTACAATTTAAAACTTCTCTAAGAAGCATCTTGTTCATAAAGCAGGAGTTATTATTAGATATGAAGACACATTGTCTGTCAACATTTGTATGCTTAGCTTTGAAATGAGCATGATAAAAGTAGAGATCACAAACAATAGAATTCTATACATTGATTATAATTTATATGGTATAGAAAGTTCTCTTAGAAAATACAGAACCTATGTCTTCATGTAGTTTATTATTAACTAAATAATTTGTTCCTTGGATGAACTACTGGAGTAATTATATAGTAGTTTTAAAATATCTTATTCTAAAAATTCATCTAGGATGATTAAGGAAAAAATGTAATTCAGGGGCTAGAATAAAAGGATGTCTCAGCTATTAATAGAACATGTAGCTCTCACAGTGGACCTGATTCAGCTCTTATCACCTACACAATAGCTTACAACCATCTTTAACTCCAGTTCCAGGAGATCTGACACCCAGATCTGGCTTCTGTAAGCATCAGGCATACAAGTCATGCACATGCAGGTATGCATGTCATACATTTACATGCATATGTGCTGACAATTGTGGAGCCATGAGTGTATGGGAAGAGGGAAGAGGGAGAGAACTCGAATCCGGCCAGAGTTCTTGTGCTCTGGGTGGGCAGACGCAGGAGGATTGCCGGACACTTTCCACGTGGCCCCGAGTGGGCATCTGGCTATGTGAAGCCACTGACCCCGCACAGCAGGGGGTGGACAAGGGGCAGCCCCCCCCCCCGTACCAGTTTCTCATTCTCCAGCATCCCACACTGAGTACAGTGGAGGAGCTGAGAACAGAATAGGGGCCCTGGAGATACAGGAAGAGTGCAGAGGGAGGGAGGGGGCGATGGGTGGTTCCCATGTAGGCAAGTGTCTTTAGTCTGGGCCTTGATGAACAGAGACAGTCTATGGTTTTAGAGCTTTATTGTAGAAAGGCAGGAGGAAAGAGAGAAGAGAGAGAGAGAGAGAGAGAGAGAGAGAGAGAGAGAGAGAGAGAGAGAGAGAGAGAGAGAGACGGGCCATGGCCAAGATGAGAGAAGGAGGAAGTGAAAGAGAATAAGAGAGTTAGAGAGCTTAAAGAGAGCAAGGTAAAAGCTTAGAGAGTAAGAGAGTGAGGAGGGGCCAAACAGCCCCTCTTATAGTGGGATTGTTATCTTGCTGTTGCTAGGTAACTGTGTGGAGGAGTCTGGCCAGAAGGCCAGAAGCTTGGGATATTGTCTACATGACTGCTAGCCAGGAGCCTCTCCTGTGGGGGCTGTGGGGGAGGTAACTTTGACAGGAGACAGGGGTTCAGGAGACATGAAGGAACACCTTCCATCCCATGTAGGTGGAAATTACCACCACCAGATCCTACCGGGGTTCAAGACCTCAGCTCGACTGGAGACCCTTAGGCTGTCTGTGTATAGCCCATTGCCCCACAAATCCCCCTTTTGTTTTTATAAGAAGGGGGTCACTGGTGTGACTATGTCATTTGTGGTGAAAATTTAGGGTGGGGTGGAAGTATCAGAAGAAAACAAATAGCCTAGAGGAGTAGCACAACTAAGTCAGAGGAGTAAGGAGGGTTAAGGGTAAGGGTTGGGAAGGCAAGAGATTATACTATCAATTAATTTTTCCATGGGTAGTACAATTTGAGGTTAATGACATCAGTTTTGAACAGCAATTAATTAATCTAAATAGACATTATGTTTTCCTTACTATCCTGTAACTTCCCCTAAGTTCAGCAGCCATTTGGCTTTGGCAAGAGAGTTCATCTGTAGCTGGAAGGTCTCAAATCTGTCTTCTGTAGGGTTTCAGTGTGTGTCTCAGGAGTCTTCAGTCAGATGAGGTTTTTGGAGGAAGGCAGCTTTGTTGTCTGTAGGTCTCAGGAGATGGCGCTGTCTCAGGTGGATCTGTGGCAGCAGGCACCATGTGGAGATACACCTGCAGAGTAGTTGTAACAGAGGAGCAGAACACCAGTAGGGAATGTCTGCATGTGGTGGGTAGCAAACTTTACACCTGCAATGGTTTGCTTAGGAACACATCATGGTCTGCTTTGGATGGCTGAGGAAGAAAATATCATGTTAACTGTGTAACTAGGGTAGGCAGTAACAGTTTGTTTGTAAAAGGAAACCGGTTGTTAATTAAGGATTGGATGATTGTAATAAAACCAGTTGATTAGACCTGTGGAAGTAGATTAATGACTTTTGAACCTTAAAGGAAATCTTAAACAAGTTGAAAAAAATTTGGACATATATCATGAGTGCTAGAGAGAAAATAAGTATTTAACTAAAGAAGCAAGAAAATGTTGGGTTGAAAAGCATGATTTAGGTGTTCCTGTAGGGGGTGCACAGCCTCAGATGCAATTTTCGTGGGCTTAGCTAGATGGGGGGAGGGGCACATTGTACCCTGTGGTTGCCTTGTCTTCCCCCTTTGTTTTTTCTTGGAAAGCAAAAGGAGATGAAAATTTAACATAGAGGGTTGAGTGAAAGGCTTTTTAGCCAATGCTGCTATCTGCGAGCACTGCATGGCCTTATATCAACCTAACTCCAGATGCTTGAGTGCTTTGCTTGAGTCCCATTGCAAAAGTGCAAGCAGTCTAAAAATCCTATAAAATAAAATAAAATAAAATAAAATAAAATAAAATAAAATAAAATAAAATAAAATGTAACTCCCAAACCATCCCCACAGAAATGGTCCCCAATGAAAATGACTTAGAAGAAACTCAAGACAGAGAATTCAAAAGCACCATTACAAACATGCTCAAAGAGCTCAGGGAATTTGAATATGACAGAAATGAAAGCCTGAAGAAACTTTAAAAAGACAGGAATAAATTGACTGAAGTCCAAGGAAACACAAACAAATTGCTGATGAATTGATGAAGACAGTATGGAATATAAAACTTGATTTCAATAAAAAGGTAGAAACATTGAAGGAAAGTCAAACTGAAATTCTGTTGGAAATAAAAAACATTAGAAATTCTAAGGAAAACCTCAGTGGGAAACCCCATGGATCACAGAGATGACAGACTAGCAGGGCATTCGACAACGTAGAGTGAAGAAACTAAAATGATGAAATTTAAAAAATAGCTCATGATTTAAATATTCAGGAAGTTTTAGACATGAAGAAAGCATCAAATCTACAAATTATGATCATGGAAGAAGGAAAAGATTTCCATGTCAAAGGCATAGAACATCAACAATAAAATCATAGAAGAAAATTTTCAACTCAAGGGAAAGAGATGCCCATTTAGGTGTGAAAGGCAGAACAGCAAATAGACAGGACCAGGGAAGAAATCTTCTCCATGACATGCTATTAAAACACTAATACACCGCACAAAAGCATCAAAAGAGAAGGGACAAGTTACAAAGAAAGGACTCCCCATCAGAATAACAGCAGTTTTGTGAACTGAAACTGCAAAACCCAAAGGAGCTTGGAGCAACAATATTCAAATTCTTAAAAACAAAATACAGATGGAAACCCAGATTTACTCTGTAAAATAAGCTATCATAATTGAAGGAGAAAGAAAAATGTACTGTGAATTTAAAAATAGGTCAAATGAATTCATAACTATGAAACCAGCCCTATAGAGATTTGTGTATGAATGAATTTGAATAAAAAAGAAGGATAAACAGACCAAAGACAATGGAAGCTGGGGGAGGTGTAGCTAGGGCAAATGAAATCAGAAAAAAATAGCTGTGCAAACTAAAAAAGAATAAAAGCAAAAGCATAAAAATGCATAAAATGGCATCAATTAACACACATTTCAGTAATATCTCTGAATGATAATAGACTTGATTTAACAGTTAAAAACACAAAGTAGGGCTGGTGAGATGGCTCAGCGGTTAAGAGAGCCGACTGCTTTTCCAAAGGTCCTGAGTTCAAATCCCAGCAACCACATGGTGGCTCATAACCACCCGTAACGAAATCTGATGCCCTCTTATGGAGTGTCTGAAGACAGTTACAGTAAAAAAAAAAAAAAAAAAAAAAAAAAAAAAAAAAAAAAAAAAACCACAAAGTAACATACTGGATTAGAAAATGTGATGAAGAAGGAAAACATCTCATGTTTAAGGATAGACAATGTCTTGGAGTAAAAGGATAATCTTAAGCAAATTGAACCAGAAAACAAATAGTCATTGTTATTCTAATATCTGACCAGAGCTCTCCAGCTAAAACTAACCATAACACATGAAGAAAGTCACTTCAAACTGATCAAGCGAAGCATCAACAAAGATGGTATTACAATTCTAAACACATAGATACCAAGCTCAGGGCACCAAATTTCAAACAGACACCATTAGGCATTAACCCACAGATCATGTCGACCAAGTGTTAGCAAGTCACTTCAGTATTCTAGTTACACCAGTGGACTGGTCATAAAAAAAAAAATTAAACATGAGACTATTGAAGCTCAGTGATGTCAGAGATGAGCTATTCCCTGGAAGTTTCTCTAAAATAAACCACATATTGGTGCACAAAGTAAATCTCAACGAAAACATAGTGCAACACTCAACAACAAAAACCTTGCAAAATGAATGCAAACAAGCATGAAAGAGATCACTCTAGTAGAGTGCATAGCATCTCTCAGTACTGGCCAATAGGAGTGAGGCTTTTAGATTAATGCTAGCTTGATAAATCCATGTTTGACTGAAGCATATAGTGTCATTAGCAATAGGATCTTGCTATCCAATTCTGATGGGTATCCAAGAATACTAGAAATAGTATGAAATACTTGGAAATCTATGAAACCTTATAGACAACTCCAAAAGAGAGAGCCTATTCCTGGCACTAAACCTTTTCATTGTTAGCCTGAGGTATCTAGTAGGGGCATTGTCACCTCATTTTAGGGTTAAAACTCCATTTGACCCTTCCTCATTGAATATGCTAGAACATGTATATTTTTCCTTGGATTCCCTCTTCTTCCTTGTTTTCTTGTCCTCTATCCAAATTTCAGTGCTCCTATTCCATCATTCGCCTTTCTATCACAATATCTTTTGTATCACATGCAGGCTGCACATATGAGCTCACAGTGGTTGCTACAGAGCACATAGAACCTATGCAATCTCAAGCCAGATGGAATCCCAGCATTTAGAAGGGAGGTGGGCAGGAAGTATCACCTCTAGCTAAGAAGATATTGGCAATTGATAGCTGCTAGAGGAGGAAGGTAAGTTCCTATTACTGAGGACACAATGCACCTCAGACACAGGGCTGAGAGTGGCCTGAGCAGGAAGCAACCCAAATGCCTCTTTCCTGAAGACTTGCTTTCATGGTACTCTGCATTCTAAATGTTCCTCCTTATACCTACAGGTAAGTGTGGCCTTCTCCTCTCATCAAGGAAACTTACCTTTGCAGCAAATGGAGATCATTACAGAAAGCTACAACCAACCAAAATGTAAAAGTGTGGATCCTACTCTAGTACATACTCAAAATCTTCCTGTACCTAAGCCTCAGGGAATATTGTGGGAAATGGAGTGGAAAGGTTGTAAGGCCAGAGGATCAGGGAGTTTACTGTGACGTTGTGTCTCCTTGGAATGTCAGAAGCTAGACTCATAAAGTCTCACCAACATGACTGCTTAAAACATGAGGTGAACAAGAACCACAGACATGCCAAAGTAGGTATGGCAAAGAGCTGGATGTCTGACATAAAGAACTACAACAGGAAGGCAACTAAGGAACGTGAGAGCAGAAGAAATGGTCTCTAGAACAGAACACACCAACTGGCTTTCCAATAGCAAATGGTGAGCCCTATAAACATATATGCAAGTAGCATTATATATACTGAGTAGGATATATTTAGGAATACATGTCTATGTATGTGTATGTGTATATGTGTACATATATGTATATACATGAACATACATGCATTTAACAATGATCAATAATAAAAGAGGACATGGATTTGAAATCAAGCAAGGAGGGATATATGAAAGGGTTTGGAGTAGAATAGGGAAGCAAAAGGTGATGTAAGTGTATTATAATATATATATATATATATATATATATATATATATATATATATATATATATATATACAAACAGTGCTGTCTCTGGTAAGCCAATGCTCTATTTGAAGGTCACACATGAGAAATACACAGGGAATACTAATTAAACGTGATGTGTTAAAAAAGAATATGACACAAACCTGGGTAAATAAGGAAGCTGGGGTGTGTATTAGAGGAGTTAGAAGAGGGAGGGAATATGAATAAAACACAGTGTGAAGTCCTCAAAGAACTAATAACAATTAAAAAAAAATCATCCACCCTGGTCAAGTAGGCTTCTTCTCCAGAGATACAAAGAAGGAGCAACATATGCAAACAAACAAACAAACAAACAAAAAAACCCCAAAGAAACAAAAACCAATTGTAACTAAGTCGCATAAGAAGTTACACGATGACATCCATTATTATTTTCCACAATTAAACTACTAAAAATGAAATAAAAACTACTACTGCTGCTGGAGAAGAAAACAAATTGCAGTAAAAATTAAAAGATCGGATTATCAAACGCTTCCAGTTAACATCTGTGTGGCTTTGGGTGCTGTCATGATTTGAAAAGTGACACTCCCAGAAATATATATAAATGTCCTAACTCCCCAGAGTAAAATGTAGCCTGATTTAGAAACTTAATCCTCACAGTTTACCAAGCCAAAACAAAATCACTGAGCTGGGCTTGATCCAACATAATTAAAACTTTTTTTGTAAATAAAGTCAATCAATGAGTTGGGGAGACAACTCAAGGAGTGACTTATGACAGTGCACGTATGAAGACCAAAGTTTGTATCTCTAAAACCCTTGTAAAACCCAGGGACGCATGGCATCCACCACTAACCTGAGCTCTAGGGAGACTGAGACAGAGACCCCTGAGGCAAGCTGTCTAGATAGACTCGCCAGCATTGAGGAGCTTCAGGGTTAGTGAGAGTGCTCGTCTCAATGAATAAAGTGGATAATTATGGAGGATGTTGTTAGATGTCAAATTCAGGTCTCCAAATGCGCGCGCACACACACACACACACACACACACACACACACACTCAGACACTGACAACAAAAGCACATTGGTCATGCCAGCCCAGATTACTCCTCTGATGTAATAGTATCTATATCCCCTCTCCCAACGTTACAGTATGAAACTTGCCCTTGTGTTGGGAATACAGGGTTCTGGATTACATATCATCAATCTATATTGGATGGAAAAGACAGGAAGTGAAAAGAGAAAGATGAACTAGAAAAAAAAAGGAAAATCATTGAAATTCTCTTCATCCACAGAACCCTTCTCAAGGAGTAGCTGTGGAGTAGCTCCCAGTTACATCTGTTTGATCATATGGATCTGACTGATGGTCAAAGGGGCCTCCATTCTTAGCATTTACCTTTTAGCAGTAACCCCAACTGTTATGGTTTGTATATGCTCAGCCCAGGGAGTGGCACTATTAGAAGGTATGGTCCTGTTGGAGTAGGTGTGGCCTTGCTGGAGTAGGTATGTCACTGAGGATGTGGGCTTTAAGACCCTCATCCTAGCTGCCTGGAAGTCAATATTCTGTTAGCAGCCTTCAGATGAAGATGTAGAATTCTCATTTCCTCCTGTGCCATGCCTACCTAGATGCTGCCATGTTCGTGCCTTGATGATACTGGTCTGAACCTCTGAACCTCTAAGCCTGTCCCAATTAAATGCTGTCTTAAGACTTGCCCTGATCATGGTGTCTGTTCACAGCAGTAAAACCCTAACTAAGACACCAACAAAAACTGTTATTCTTAGTAAAAGAAGGAAAATGTGTATAATTGTCAGATAACAATATTCATCACATTAGGAAAAGGCATCCAGCACATACCTATATATTCCCTAATCTGAATACAGAAATATTGCTGTTCTCTTCAATATGTGTCTTGAAAAATATGCACCTCAAATGTTATATTTACTCTCTAAATTAGTCATAATTTTAAAGTCACAGAATATTCTTACAGTACTGAACATTACTGAAAAACCCAAGGAGATTTTAATTCTCTAATATCTACTGATATATGCACAATATTAGAGAATACATAATTAAGTTAAACACTAATTATATTATAATAGAAAGCAAAAACTGAGTGATTTCACATGTCATTTAAAAATAACAAGCCATTCTAACATAGCTAGCTTCTTTTCTGAAAAATAAGTATTACATCAAAAATTGTACTGAGAAGAGTATCATTTTATATTTTTGCTAATCTTGTTCATGACTGGATTAATGGACCACAGCTAAATTTGGCAAATTGCTACATCTTTCAGTCCATTGCAATTTATTGCTTTCAGTATAGTATATGAATTGAATCAAGTTTCCACCGGTACACAGTCATAAAAGAGTTCTTTCCAATAATCTAGATGTTTTTAATTGATAGTACATTCATGCTTCATAACAATTTTTAAAGTCTACCTGAATTGCAGACTCTCAAACTTGAATTATCAGTGTTTATATTGTATGATATTAAATCCAATCAGTCTATCTGTCAATATATTTCTTTCCCTTGTGTATGGTTTTGACCTCATAGAACTTCTCCTGAAGCCCTAAAAGCCATCATAGACCCCACAGGGTCTCTATACTACTCACTGAGAATATTTGCACTGACTAAACCAGTAGGATTATCATATTGAAGCATGTATGACTGTAGTTCTACAGCTCATAAAAGACGTGAAAATGGTCAAGTCATACAATCAGCCTTGTTTTGTAGAAAACAGACATAGAAAGGCCTTAGCACTTAGGTGTGAGGGGAGGAAGTCAGCTGTGAATCCATCTGTCCTAGAAATAACTTCATAAACAAGACCAGAACAAAGACTACATCAATGGATATTTTAGCATGGAAGGTGGAAAATTAGGGGTCTCCACCTTAAACAAAAATTAAAAAGATACTGGCAGCTAACAACTGTTGGAAAAAGGTGAATCAGATTCTCCCAGAGATCATTGGCTATCCAAAGCAGACTGTTTGCCCTGAAACCATATACACACAAACAAAACAAAACCGGATTTGGTAGGTTGTATTTATCTATTTATACATGTATATACAAACATACATATATATGTATTGTTTATTACTTTGCATACTTACCTATATATCTATGTGTATAGCAATAATAATAATAAAAGAAATAGAGGTTATTAATTTGAGAGTTGGGGGGACATGAGAAAGTTCAAGGGTGAGGGGGTCAAACTATACTTTGTAAAAAACTCGGATTTCTCACTTTGTGATTTTGGAAAGTTACAGACTCTAAATGAGAAATAACTTGGGCCGGTATAGCCACTGAGACTTGGCTAATCTGAGAATGTATTACTACATCCTAGCCTAGCCTTTCCTGACTAATATAAGGGCAGAACTAAGAAGATTAATTCAACATGATTAGAGGTAATCAAATGAATTGTTTAATTAAGTGTTTTGAGCCTGATAACAGTTCTAATTCCCAGTATAGCTGCTTTCTATTTTCTTCTAAGAGAGGGGAGGAAGATGAATCATAAACCAGAAGATTACAGCTCCTGTAATGAATGAGACAGAGGAACAAAAGCTCCTACACAGTCTTAAAACCACCCAGAAACTGGCAGAAGCAGGTAGGCACTTAAAAGCCCCCATCACATTGAAAACTTCGTTTCACCCTTTATTGATATAGGATTCTAAAATTTCATTCAGTGCTCCAAACTCATAAGAATACTATGTTAACTAATAATATCAAGGACAAAACAAATAGACTAAACTCTCAGGGCCCTGGTTTGCTTCTCTCATGAAATTTTCCCTATCATCTGAGAAACAACAGTGTGTGTGTGAGTGTGTGTTTGTGTTTGTGTATGTGTGTGTGTGGCGGGGTGTTAGAGAAAGGTTAGAGATTCAAAGCTAGCCAAACAGGTTAAAAAAAAATCAAAGGTAATTTTCCCAACAGTTCTTAGGTTGTCCAGCATCCAGACCTTTCAACAGGTTACTAAAACGTGCTCTATTTTGAGGCTCTCTCTGTAAAATTTAAATTAAAAATTAAAGTGTTCATTTTAATTTTGGCCTAGAGCAACATCAATTTAATATAAGCTGGAAGCCTGCCTGAAGTCGCAGCTAAAATCTAGTGATCACAAGGCCTTACTCCAGTTCAGGGGGATTAGGAGACAATCATTGCCTTGTCTTCTCCAGCATCCAGAAGCTGCCAGTACTTGTGATTGAAGAGACCTTCCCTCCATCTTCAAAGTCAGACACTTCTTTCAGTGTTCTGTGTGTTTCCTTCTGACTAAATGGACAAACACTACTACAGTTTGGAATATATGTTACTGAGTAGATTGCTCCCACGTGGGTTGCCCAGAAGAGTTACTCTCTCAGGCTTCCCACTTTTAGCCCCCTTTGTCATTACAGTGTATCCAGGGTTCTGGAGTTTAGAACAGATACCCAGGTGAGAAGGAATGCTTTCAGTGATCTACATCTTACTGAAAACCAATACACCAGAACATGACTTCAAGTTCCCTCTAGACATGGTCCTCTCTTCCAGAAAATGCGGTAAACACTGAACGATGCTGAGCTCTCACTAGGCAAATATAGGCAGCACGTCAGCTGGCCGAAGGTAGAAAATAGAACAGCATAATTTCATGTGGGATCCTTCTTGATATAAAACCGTGACCATGTTATTTTAACCTGGAAAGTCAAATATGGGATTGGGGAAATATGTGTATAGAGAAAGACAGAATCTTAGCTATTTATTTCTCTGCCTAAGTCTCTCAGTGCTTACATCTACAGAGTTAAGCATCTCAGTAGCCCACTATCAGGAATGCATATTACACTAGTTTCCTTTCTGATGGGTAACATTGGATATCAGGTGAAGTTGGAAGTGACAGATTAGATAAGTGATCCAGTTTAGCTAGTATCTTAAAAATGTGTGTACTGCCCCTCAACTATGCAGTCAAAAGACTGGAAGTTCTACCTATATAAGAATTCAACATAAATTACCAGAGTTTAACACACCAGTGAGGGAGACTTCTGCTCTCTTCTGTGGAAGCTCGGCTAAAATGCACCAGAAGCTCCCCCCACCCCCAGCAGCTACTAAAACAGATACAGAAACCCAAAGCTAAATGTTGGATGGGGCTTGGGGACTTTTATGGAATAGGTGGGGAAAAGATTGTGGCTCCAAAGGGAATGTGACACCCACAGGAAGACCAAGAGTCAACTAAACTAGATCCTTGGGCACTCTCAGAGACTGAACTACCAACCGAAGAGCATACATGGGCTGGACATAGTTCCCCTTCCCACATATACATATATGGCAGATGTGCAGCTTGGTCTTTATGTGGGTCCTGAACATCTGGAGCCAGAGCTGTTGCCTGTCTGTGGGATATGTTCTTCTAGCTGGGCTGCCTTATTTGGCATCAGTGGGAGAGGAAGCACCTAGCCCCGAAGAGACTTGGTGTGCCAGGGTGGGGTTATACCCAGGATGGGCCTCCACATTCTCAGAGGACAAGAGGCAGGAGCAGGAGGAAGAACTGGGAGGATCCAGCAATACCTCTCCTGGGCATATATCCAGAAGATGTCCCAACCAGTAAGAAGGACACATGCTCCACTATGTTCATAGCAGCCCTATTTATAATAGCCAGAAGCTGGAAAGAACCCAGATGTCCCTCAACAGAGGAATGGATACAGAAATTATGGTACATTTACACAATGGAGTACTACTCAGCTATTAAAAAGAATGAATTTATGAAATTCCTAGCCAAATGGATGGACCTGGAGGGCATCATCTTGAGTGAGGTAACACAATCACAAAGGAACTCACACAATATGTATTCACTGATAAGTGGATATTAGCCCAAAACTTAGGATACCCAAGATATAAGATACAATTTGCTAAATGCATGAAACTCAAGAAGAATGAAGACCAAAATGTGGACACTGTGTCCCTTCTTAGAATTGGGAACAAAAGGAAGGAGTTACAGAGACAAAGTTTGGAGCTGTGATGAAAGGATGGACCATCTAGAGACTGCCATATCCAGGGATCCATCCCATAATCAGCTTCTAAACGCTGACACCATTGCATACACTAGCAAGATTTTGCTGAAAGGACCCAAATATAGCTGTCTCTTGTGAGACTATGCCGGGGCCTAGCAAACACAGGAGTGGATGCTCACAGTCAGCTATTGGATGTATCACAGGGCTCCCAATGGAGAAGCTAGAGAAAGTACCCAAGGAGCTAAAGGGATCTGCAACCCTATAGTTGGAACAACTTGATGAACTAACCAGTACCCAGGAGCTCTTGTCTCTAGCTGCATATGTATCGAAAGATGGCCTAGTCGGCCATCACTGGAAAGAGAGGCCCATTGGACTTGCAAACTTTATATGCCCCAATATAGGGGAATGCCAGGGCCAAAAGAATGGGAATGGGTGGGTAGGGAAGTGGGGGGCGGTATGGGGGACTTTTGGGATAGCATTGGAAATGTAATTGAGGAAAATATGTAATAAAAAATATTAAAAATTAAAAAAAAGAACTGGGAGAGCTGTGATTGGGATGAAAAGTGAATAAATAAATAAATAAATAAATATCAAAAATAAAAAAATGCATTATAAAATGTTAATGTAAGATCTGAGTTAGAATTTCTTTATTCTTGATATCACTTCTATATTAGACACATTCTTTAACCTTCTAAACCCTCAATGCATCATCTACAGTAGTAAGTAATTCACGGGGCTATTGAAAATGTTAGGTGAAATAATGTGTATCCTGTTGTTATTATTATTGTTCTTTAATGACACAAGCTACATTCAGCTGAAAGGAGGGCATCTCCATTGAGAACCATGCCTCCATAAGCATGGTCTGCAGAGAGTTTGTTTGGGAGTTCCCTTGATCAATGATTGATATGAGTGGGCCCAACTCACTCTGTGCTACCTGGGTAAAGTGGGCTTGAGTTTCATAAAAAAAATAAATAAACCTGTTAGGGTTCCCTGGCTCAGTCCAGTGGTTGAATGTTAAGTGTCTGTGTCTGTATTGGTGAGGTGCTGGCAGAGCCTCCCAGGGAACAGCCATATCAGGCTCCTGTCAGCAAGTGCTTCTTGGCATCAGCAATAGTGTGGGGGTTTGGTGTCTGCAGATGGGATGGATTCTTAGCTGGGATGGTCTCTGAATGACCTTTCCTTTAGTCTTTGTTTCATTTTTGGCCCCTGTCTTTCCTTTAGACAGGAACATTTCTGGGTTAAAAATTTTGAGATTGGTGGGTGGCCCCATCCCTCAACTATGCCTATCTACTGGAGGTGGTCTCTACAGGTTCTATCTCCCCTTTGTTGCATATTTCCACTAAAGTCATCAACGTTGGGTCCTGGGAGCCTCTTACTTCCCTGGCATCTGGGATTTTCTAGTGGCTACCCCCAGTTCCCCAACCCCCACTGCTACATATTTCTATTCAATTTCCTGACCATCTGTATTTCTCTCCTGTCCCTTCCAATACCTGATCCTGCTCCCCACCCCCTTTTAGGGGAATGAAGGACTGAAGGAGCTAAAGGAGACTGAAACCCCAAAGAAAGAACAATATCATCTAACTGGACCACCCAGAGCTCCCAGGTACTAAACCACCAACCAAAGAATATATATGCAGGGATTCATGGCTCCAGATACATATGTAGCAGAGGATGGTCTCATCTGGCATCAATGGGAGGGGAGGCCCTTGGTCCTGTGGAGGCTCAATGGGGTGGGAGTGGTGGGGTGGGAGTGGATGAGTGGGTGGAGAAGCACCCTCATATGTGGGGCATTGGGCTATACACAGACAGTCTGGTCTCCAGTCGAGCTGAGATGTTGAACTCGGAGATGTGGTGGTGATAATTCACCTACATGGGACAGAGGGAGTTCTCTCATGTCTCCTGGAACTCTGGCTCCTGTCGAAGTTACCGCCCCCTTAGCCCCCCACAAGAGAAGCATGGTTAGTAGTCATGTAGGCAATGTCTCAAGCTTCTGACCTTCAGGCTAAACTCCTCCCCAGTTACCTAGGAACAGAGAAGATAGCAGCATACCTTAAGAGGGGCTGTTTGGTCCCTTCTCGCTCTCTCACTCCTCTTGCTCTTACTCCCTTTTACTCTCCTCTCCTCTCTCCTCTCACTCTCCTCCTCTCTCTCCCTCTTACTCTAGCCTTTCTTCTCTCTCTCTCCTTTCCCCCTTCTCTCCTCTTGGCCATGGCTGGTCTCTCTCTCTTTCTACCTTCCTCTTTCCCCCTGCCTTTCTATAATAAACCTCTAAAACCATAGACTGTCTTTGTTCTTCTGTGCTTACTCTCGCCTGTGTGAGAACCTCTCTCCCTCAACCCTGTCTCCCATAACCCCAGGGCTACAGGGTGTCCCCTATTTTAGGGGCTGCCCCTTGTCCACCCCCTGTTGAATAGGGTCAGTGGCTTAGATGCCCACCTGGGTCGAGTGGAAAGCGTCCGGCAGCCCTCCCACATCCACCTGCCCAGATCATAGGTGGCACTCTGCCCGGCCCTCTCCCTCTTTCCACATGACCCCTTTTAGTTTCCACACTCATAGAGGCAAAGGGGAGGGGGAAGAGGGTGGATGGGATGGAGGGTTTGTGGAGCGGTAGCCCGTAAGGGGGACATCATTTAAACTGTAAATGAATAAAGTGATTAGTAAAAGAAAATCAATCTGACCAAGCCGTGGAAGCAAGGCAATAAGACACTGCCATTATCTTTGCTTCAGTTACTGCCTCCAGGTTCCTGCCCTCACTTTGCCCAGTGATGGAGTGTGACATGAGAGTTGTAAGCTGAAACAGGTCCTTTCCTTCTGAGGTACTTTAGGTTATGGTATTTATCACAGCCAAGGAAACCTAGCTAAGACAATGCATATTAAATGGTCACAACATTCCTGATATAGTAATACAGCCAGTACACAAGGCTAGTGTACAGCCTATTGTGTTGCTCCCGCTTTAGTAAATAAACCACTCAACTGATGCACACCATTTCCACTCACCCATGAATTCATTGAGTGTTTGTACAGGAAAAAGGGGACAGAATAGTCAACATGCATCCTTGAGTGGGACTGCCATTCTTTAGGGACAGATAGGAAAAATAAGTCACAGGCCAGTAAATTTGCCCAAATAATAATAATAATATCTCAGGTTATGATGAGTGCCGTGGAAGAACAAATAAGATGTGGTGACAATGTCATCCAGAACTTTGCTATCGATTAGTAAAGTCTAGATAATCAATACTATTTCACAGGACAAAGGGAGCGATATAAGGCTGAGGTGTTCATAGGACTTTATAATAGCTGGATGTAGAAGAGAGGAAGCTCAGGTTGGCGAGAGAGCATCTAATTAAGGAGATAAGAGTTTAGCTTATATTTATAAGATGAATTGGAGCCAGGAAGGTAAACAGTGAACACTATCAAACTGAACAGGGCAGAGCATAGAGGAATGGGGAAACAGAAATCAGGTTTGACTGCAACAGACTAAATGATGGGGATATGGTGTGAAATATACAGAAATAGGTAGCTGAAGCTGGTGTTCTCAAGATATGGAACCTTTGAGTAAATTATACATTAAGAGCATCCAGGGCATGTGTAGCATTCAAACCACAATAGTCAAGGAAAACATGCTTTTAAAAACATTTATCTGTGTTTCTGTGTGTGCAGGCATGTGTACATGCTTCATGGTGCACATGTAGAGGTTAGAGTACAACTTGAAAAAATTGGTTCTCTCCAGAACTTTCTTCCCACATAGGTCAAGGGGAAGAACGCAAGTCATTGGAATTGGTAGCAAGCTACTTCAGTTAGTGAACCATCTGCCAGACCCAAGGAAAACACATTTTAATGTCCATTTTTACAAAATTATAGCTTCAGAGAGAATTGCATTTCAGTAACAGTGGTAAGCTGATGAGATTTTAAAGAGTAGAGTTGGATAGGGATAGGAGAGATGACTTAATAAATAAGAAAGCAATGGAAAAAACTGTCTGGTATTAACTTTGGCCCTGAGTGGGCATAGCACACACACACACACACACACATGAGAGAGACACAGACAGAGACAGAAATAGAGACAGAGACAAACAGACTCACACAGAGATGGGGATCAGTCAAAGAGATTCAAAAGTTACTGTAACATTCCCGAAACTATGATGTGTAAGACTGAACAAGAGGACTGGCTTCTAGATGAAAAAAACATATGGGCTACAGAAAAGATAGATTTCATTCTGTGGGGTAGGTGAGGGGAAATTTCTCCTCAAAATATGAAACTGTCTTTGTTTTTGCCTCAAGATAACTGGCGAGTGTTGACAATATTCGTTCCATTAGAGAAATGAATGTGAAAGTCTGGGGATGACTGGGAGAAAGAATGCAGAGTTATAATGGGAGCATTTTTGAGCAGCCATGAGTCCTGACAATATGATCTGACCATGAGAAGTCTACATAGGAATGATAATCTTCTCAGGTATGCTTTCCTCTTTTTGCCCTAATAATGTTACAACACACCTCTGTCACATTTCTATGGCCCTGATCTATAACAATTGCATTTATAACCAAGTGCCCATCTGGCTGTGAATCTCTCTAAGGGTTATCTTTAATTCATCTAGGCAAAACTCAATGCTTAGCCTAAAATAGCAGCCCCCTCCCAATGCTCTCCAAGCAAGTATACATTTCTTATTGCTGGTATTTGAACATATCGTGTCAAGAAGTCTTTCTCTAATAGAAACATCTTTTCTGGAGGTAAATAGAATCTTCTCTAATATCATCCAATACATGTTCATTGTTCCCTTTATTTTGTGAGTATCCAATAAATATCATTAGCATCTTTATAAGCATCTCCAAAATTCTAGTCTAAATCAGAAAGGAAAGGGCTATTTTCCCATGGCCCAGGAAGAAGATGGCTGGGTAGAGAGGCATCCAGGGAAGGAGGGTATTGATAACCATATGTTCCATGTGATTCGTCCTATGAACAAGATGATGTGCTTTTCCACGTTGGTAAATGTGGACCTTCTGGTAGAGAGGCAGAGAGGACCTGTGTAGTGAATGGTCTCAGAGTTTCCCAAACACATTCCTCCCAAAACTAACTGAGGAAGAGACTGCTCACAATGTGGAATCTGTGGCGGAAAAGTGGTGAACCACTGACTTGGAACAAACAACGTCTCTCAAAGGCTCCTGTTGAATTTCCAACTGCTACAGACTTCCCCAGGATTATTTCATCTCAAAACACTGTTTATTTTTAATGACACTTTACAAAGTGGCTGAGAACTAGTGTATTGAGAGCACGCATAGCTGTCCCAGCAATGTCAATGATTGATGAATGGCACGTCCGGGCCAAGAATGCTTGTGCTTTGAGGGAAATAAAGGATCTGATAGATAATTCCACAGAACAGAGGTCCAGTGCTGCCGTCATAGTCGTGCAAAGGGCCCGGACAGCAGTAACTACCAGATTGGAACAGAGTGTTCCATTGTGTTCCTGAGGGCTCCACAGCCCACCTGCACACTGCCTCCACGCCTGACTGCTCACAGGTAAAGTGCACTGTAGTCCCTTCTGAAGGTTCAGTACCCAAGGGGACATTTCTACCATACACGATGCCTGAATTGGTAGCCCTGGTTCTGTCAATACCTCTCTGTATTAACTCAGGGGCTTCATCTTTCTTTGTCATATACGGAATTTTCTTAACCAGAATATACAATAAATGCACCTCAGAAGAACCTTGACAAAAGATACCATTGTTCTAACTGCTCCAAGTTTTCCTCAAAACCAGATATATTTTTAAAAACTTTTTATTGGTTATTTTATTTTCTTTATTTACATTTCAAATGTTATCCCCTTTCCTGGTTTCTCCTCTGAAAACCCTCTATCCCATCCCCCTCCCTCTGCATCGATAAGGGTCCTCCCCCACCTGTTGTGTCTGGCCAGCAGATCACAGCCTGGGTTTTAGCCTGGAAAGGCATTTTGGAAACCTGGAAGAGAAGAGGGGCTAGGCGGCGAGAGAAGGGAATGAAGCTAAGACAACATTCTGATCAAAGCTCAGTTTTACTATTTCCAGACACTCAGTTTTAAAGGAAGGGGGAGGGAACCCGATTTCCTGCCAAACAATCTCGGGTCCAGTAGCAGGACGAACACGTGTGTGCCTCCAAGCAGCAAAGGCAGGGTCCAGCAGTAGGCGTGGCAGGACGAATGAGCAGGAAGCTCCACCCTTCAGCAAGCAGGTTCAAGCAGGTGGGGGAAGGGAGACCACACCCACCCACCCACCCATTCCTGCCTCACCACCCTAGCATCCCTCTACTCTGGGGCATGAAACCTCCACAGCACCATGGGCCTCCCCTCCCACTGATGCCAGACAAGGTCATCCACTGCTATATATGCCTTAGCATATGTCTTAGTGCCTTTCTTACCTATGGGAAACTGAATCATATGGAATTGACTTACATGGGTGTGTATCATCTTCTTCAGTAGCTCATACCCGTTTCCTCTTTTGGAGTGTGACTCACAGCCTTTCCAATTGTTGTTGAAAATGAACTGTATTGTTTTTATCCATAGACGCTCAAATTATCAGTAGCCAGAGGCTCAGTGACATTCATTTCTCGGTTTATCAAACATTTTCCCCACAGTTTGCTATTTCTTGAGAAAGCTACTTGCTCTCTGTTAAAACACTATAGACTATCTGGGATTTTTCTTACCTCAAGATATAGATGAAGTTGTCTCTGAGATTTTCGTAGTGAAGGATGTTAGTCTAGTCAAAATATTCAGAGTTAAATGAAGAGCTAGGAGTAAGTGGGCCAGGCCCAAAGGGTATCTGTACCCGGTACCTGCAAAGCATGATCCACAGCAACAATTTCCCAAACCGACATGAGTTATGATGTATGTGGTCTTTTTCATTGTGATATGAACAAACAAATATATGGTGTTGTCCCAGTTTGATTTCACTGCTGTGATAAATTCAATGACCAAAAGCAACCTTGGAAGCAAAAAGGGATTACTTGGCTTACAAAGTCAGCTTCATAGTCCATCCCTGAGGGAAGTCAAGGCATGCAGGAAATCAAGCAGGAACCTGGAGGCAGGAGCTGAAGCAGAGGCCACAGAGGAATAATCACTACAGGCTTGCTCAGTTACTTTCTTAGAAACCTCAGGATAATCTGCCCAAGGTTGGTATCAACCATTGAGAGCTGGACCCACCTTCATCAATCAACATCCAAGAAAATGTCCCAAAGACATGCCTACATGCCAGTCTGATGGGGCCATTTTTCTCATTTTAGGTTCCCTTTTCTCAGATGAACTTAGATTGTTATGTTGACAAAAATCTAACCAGCATGGATATATATTATGTATTTGTTATAGATATTATATTATATATAATAGATTATATGTTACATATTTTCACTATACAAAGGGAGAATTAGGAAGAAGGACTAATAGGTCCATGTTAATAAACAGAAGAGGCATTAGTCTTAAGTCTGTATGTGATTTCCATACACACATCAGGTGGTACTACAGTGAAGATGTTATGTTTACTATAGACTTACTTTAACAAAAAAAAAAAAAAACAAAACAGTTTTTGTTATATACTCAATGTAGCATATTACTAAATAACATACTCTTTAGCTTTATTTATTTGTAAACCCAATAGGGTACATATACTTTTAAAGTCCCATTTTTGCCCTATGTTGCTTTTAAAATACCACCCCATTGTGTTCAGTACGTACCATGCACACTACAGGATAGTCCATGGCAGGTGAAAATGTACCTTGTTTTTCTTAATTTTTCACTTTGTTTAGAACTGAAGGGAAAACCCAGAGCTTTATGCATGCTAGACAGGCAGTCTACAACCTATCTACATCCTTAGCCTAAAATTAGGTTCTTAGGCAAGGTTTCACTCTCATAAATGCTGCCTTTGGGAGGCGTGTCGTACTTATTTCATATTAGACTGAGCACATTCACCAGAGCTATGCTCTTCTTATGTCAGAGTACAGACATCAGATCATTTCTTTAGGGTAAATAGCTCAAAATGAAATCTAGACAGTAAAAGCACATGCCCATTTTAGACGTTTTAGCAAAGGAGCCAAGTGACCATAGACTGAGCCCTGTGGAATCAGGAGTCAAAATAAGCCCTTCCCTCTCTAATGGTATTTTCCAGGAATTTGCCAGCATTATTTAAAAATAATGACAAGCATGCCACACATAATTACTAATTGTGTTTTCTGAAATGTAGAGTGCAATTAATCAATGACATTATTTAAACCAGGAGTGATGATAAATATTCTCAACAAGCTCTACTGTGTTAACTCTGGGCTTGTTTGATTTTTGTCCATAGACTAATATTAGCTATAAACAGTGTTCTTTCCTACTTTTTATTCTTTTACATTTTTTCTTTTCCTGACTTACTTTACTAACCATCCTATAAAATCAGTGCTGGATTAAAGTAGTTATGGGGCTGTTTTATTATTTCTAACCTAAAGTAGAATAAACAGTGACATATTAATCTGATATGTCTTCACATGTATTTATAGACACAACTCACACAATCACAGAAAGTCCTGAGTGTACAAACTATAATTATAAATTAAAAGATACTAAAAATGGCCCTTAAACTATTTAAATGACATGAATTCAACCTTTGAATAAGGTTGAATCCTTATTTATGGTTTTGAGAACAGAAACTTTTAGGTGTCTTTATCAACCAGACTTGTGGAATATTTGAAAAGTACAACCAAGTTATTTATGGCAAGGACAGTGGGAAGCATGAACTACTGCTTTTGGCTGCTTCGAGTACAAAGCTGCCTGATTTATTTTTGAAGAAAAATTGGAGACACTTGCACTTTTCTTCCTATTAGTCTGTGTCTGGAGTGGACATTTCAGGGTTCTTGGGGTCCTGTTCAAAGGAATGAAGAAGCGCATACAAATAGAAAAGTCGTCATAAGAGTCTTTGTGCAGAGGAAATGTAAAAGTTCGGTTAAATACACTGTGGAAGGAGGGGCGGGCAGCAAGCTCTGAACAACGTTGCTTGAGAATATTTGACCCCTTAGAGGACCTTGTCTGATGGGGTCGGGAAGAAGTTGCTTGTTACGAGAGGGTATGGGTGGTTTTCTGCACTGACTGACACTTTGGGCAATGTATGTCCTTATTCACTAACTGTGTCTTTTCCCATGTTGCTATATTCCTGTCCAATCATACGTAGATGTCAAATAGGAAGTAGGTAGTTTATTTCCATAAAAGTCATTAAGGGGACTTTGCTTTACTATGTACATACCCCAAATAAGCTCTTGTTGGATCAGTTCACTGCCTCTGGGTTTAAAATGTATCTCAGGATGTATTTGGCTACAAAAGGGAATTTACTAGAAATTTTCTAAAGAACTATTGATCTAAGTGACTGATTTGCTTTGTTTCAAAAAGGGTGTGCATGCCATTCAATGCCAGGGGTTAGTGAAACCCTGTAAGAGTGTTGTAGAGAAAGAATTTGTATGTAGCTCAAGTCACTGAAGGCATAGGTGACTAAGCCATTCTTAGGCTTGCCTACCTTATTTCTGTCTATCAATATTTGTCTCTTGATCCTTCTACACTGCATTTAGAAACATATCCTTGACATACAGACACACACAAACATATACTCCATTTGAAATAAAAGTTGCTAATAATGATCTTAACGCCTATATATATAAAGAATGAGTAAATAAGTTACAGAATGACTACAGAACAGTGTTTTATAAGTTATTGAAAAGTGGAATGGCTTCTATGAGTGAACAGTAACTTTTTCTGCCTATATTGTGAAATAAAGTCATAGAGTAGAGAAGATAGCCAGTGTATGCTAACTTTTATGTTTAGATGGAAATGTGCTTGCTCATTCACTAGAAACTTGCATAGAAGTAGAAACTAATGGTATCCATATTACAGGCTGGTAATAACTCCCTGGATTAGTTCACATCATAACTCCCACACCCTAGAAGTACTATCTTATTTGGAACAGGTTCTCTGCAGATGTAATTCAGAATCTTGAGGTAAGATGATGATCCTGAATTATCTGGGTGGGCCCTACATAGAGCTAAAGGTCCTAATAAAGAAGAAGGGCAGGGCAGGGAAGGGAAGGGGAGGGGAGGGGAGGGAGGGGAGGGAGGGGAGGGGAACAAAGCAGGATACATAAAAAGTCACAGTTAAAAATGAACCTGGTGGCAAGACAAGCAAGCAATGCTACTTAACTCACTTAAGGAGTGGAACAAAGGAGATGGTCAATCCCACTTTTGGCACATGTATTTGGAAACATACTCAAAGCTAAGGACAGACACAAAAGCATATTTTAACACTGTCTTTTCTTAGTGTACTTGATATTTAATGGAGATAGAAGGTGACTAGCCTGAGAATAAATATTCATAAGGGTGTGGTCTGAAGGAGGAAAGTCTCTCATGGGTTCACAAACTTAAATGCTTGCCCCTGTTGGTGTTGCTGTTTGAAAGATCAATGAAATTCTAGGAGTCTGACCCTCTTTCCAAGAACCTCAGTGGGCTTTGAGAGTTTATAGCTTGATCCAATTTCAGTTCATTCTTTCCCTGTTGGCTTCCTGTGTGATAAAATGTAATCCACCTTCCTGCCTGCTGTCCTGAGGAGCTTCAACTGTAGACTTGTGAGCCCGAATAAGCTTCTGCATGTTGCCTTGACTGTGGTATTTTCTCACAGCAATGAAAAGTCATTGACACAGTCAGAATTGAGAAATGAACGCATATAGATAGTGAGATTTCTCATTGTCAGAGATAATGGATCACAAATAGAAGAGGGCTTGAATAAATTCCAGAGTCAGACTAGAACCAAAGTTATCTGGATAAATGATGGTATTTATATATTTCTAAGTACTTGTCTGTAAATAGTCCATTAATATCTATATGAGCAACTACACCTCTTAGCTCAGTTCACTAGTTGACCTAAAAGCAATACTAGTTCAGTGGCAATGAACACAATTACTAGCCAGATCTCCATTCCTATGTATCATTCCCTTTAAAAAGTAAGAGTGCTTATATAAATTAGTAGGTATCACTGTGGATTTCCCCAAATCCTTGTTTGTTCCCAAACTAAAAACCTAATGTAAGATGTGAGCTATTACCCCTTGAGTTGTAGGTCATAAGGGCCCCCAAGAACCCTAAAACAACATAAACTATTGTTATCGGTTTTGGTGACCTACGAAAACTTGATGGTAAGATATTGTTACTGAAAATACAGAATGCTTTGGTCTCAGGACATGGAAAAATCAATCCTTATTAGCCAGGAAGCTTCCTCTGTGCTGCCTAGCTTTCACAGTACTGAAAGGTACCAGGCACGTTGCTAAGGAAGGTGAAGAGCATCAACAGTCTTCACCTATTGTGAATCCCATGAGCCGCCATAGTGACCAACGCATGGCAAACATGCCTAAAGATGCAAATAATGGCACAAATGTTATGGAGGCAACCAGCAGAGCTCTGCTCAGATTCAAGTCTCTCCTCACAGAGTTGCCCCTACTAAGTTGACTGTGCTATGAGAAGCAGAAGGTCTCACATCAGGAATACGTGGGGCTGAGTCATGCTGTGAGAGACTGTCTATGAGATGAAATTAAAGTGTAGAGACACCACGTCATATAAATGTGATATAAATCATGAAGATATGAATTGCTTAAAATACGTGAAATGCTTTGACTTCTGTGGGGATGTAGTTATAAAGAAGAAACTGCCCACAGTGGTATTCCTTTTAAAAGCTGCAGTAGAAGCAGCACTGATGCCAGAGAAGCACAAGTCTGCATTGCTTCCCAATTTACTCTGTGCACTTGCTCTCTGTGCCAATCACAGTTGAACTTTGATTCTTCTTTTTTTTTTTTTGCAATTTTTTAAGATATCTTCTTTACATTTCAAATGTTATCCCCTTTCCTAGCTTCCTCTACAAAAATTCCCTACCACTTCTCCCTTCCCCCTGCCTCCCCAACCCAAGAACTCACATTTCTGGTCCTGGCATTCTCCTATACTGGAGCCTAGAGCCTTCACAGGACCAAGGAAGGGCCTCTCCTCCCATTGATGACTGACTAGGCCATCCTCTGCTACATATACAGCTAGAGCCACAAGTTTCACCATGTGTTTTCTTTGATTGGTGGTATAGTTCCAAGGAGCTCTAGGGGTACTGGTTAGTTCCTATGGATGTTCCTCCTATGGGCCTTCAGACCCCTTCAACTTCCTGGGTACATTCTCTGGCTCCTTCATTGGGGATCTTGTGCTCCATCCCATGGATGACTGTGAACATCCACCCCTGTATTTGCCAGGCACTGTCAGAGCCTCACAGAAGACAGATATATCAGGCTCCTGTCAGCAGGCTCTTGTTGGTATCTGCCTAGTGTCTGGGATTGGTGGTTGTTTATGAGATGGATCCCCAAGTGGGGCAGTCTCTGGATGATCTTTACTACAGGCTCTGCTCTGAACTTGGTCTCTGTAACACCTTCCATGGGTATTTTGTTCCCCATTCTAAGAGGGAATGAAGTATTCACACTTTGTCAATTCTTGGTCTTACAACACAAGCCATTGCTGTTCAGTTCATGAATTTTTCCCTTGTGCCCATATCTTTGAGGCCTTTCCCCACTTTCTCCACTATAAGTTTCAGTGTCTCTGGTTTTATGTGGAGTTCCTTGATCCATTTAGACTTGAGCTTTGTACAAGGAGATAAGAATGGATCAATTCACATTCTTCTACATGATAACTGCCAATTGGACCAACACTATTTGTTGAAAATGCTGTCTTTTTTCCACTGGATAGTTTTTAGCTCCCTTGTCAAAGATCAATTGACCATAGGCATGTGGGTTCATTTCTGGGACTTCAATTCTATTCCATTGATCTACCTGTCTGTCACTGTACCAGTACCATGAAGTTTTTATCACAATTTTTCTGTAGTACAGCTTGAGGTCAGGCATGGTGATTGAGCCAGAAGTTCTTTTATTGTTAAGAATAGTTTTTGCTATCCTAAGTTTTCTGTTTTTCCAGATGAATTTGAAAATTGCCCTTTCTAACTCTGTGAAGAATTGAGTCAGAATTTTGATGGGGATTGCATTGAATCTGTTGAATCCTTTCGACAACATAGCCATTTTTACTCTATTAATCCTGCCAGGCCATGAGCATGGGAGATCTTTCCATCTTCTGAGATCTTCTGTGATTTCTTTCTTCAGAGACTTGAAGTTCTTATCATACAGATCTTTCACTTCATTAGTTAGAGTCACACCGCAGCATTTTATATTATTTGTGACTATTGTGAAGGGTATTATTTCTCTAATTTATTTCACAACCTGTTTATCCTTTGTGTAGAGAAAGGCCACTGATTTGTTTCAGTTAATTTTATATCTAGCTACTGCACTAAAGCTGTTTATCAGGTTTAGGAGTTCTCTGGTGGAATTTTTAGGGTCACTTATATATACTATCATATCATCTGCAAAAAGTGACATTTTGACTTCTTCCTTTCCAATTTGTATCCCTTTGATCTCCTTTTGTTGTCTAATTGCTCTGGCTAGGACTTCAAGTACTGTACTGAATAGGTAGGGAGAAAGTGGGCAGCCTTGTCTAGTCCATGATTTTATTGGGATTGCTTCGAGTTTCTCACCATTTAGTTTGATGTTGGCTACTGGTTTGCTGTATATTACTCTTATTATATTTTAGGTATGGGCCGTGAATTCCTGATCTTTCCAAGACTTTTTATCATGAATGGGTGTTGAATTTTGTCAAAAGCTTTCGCAGCATCTAATGATATGATCATGTGGTTTTTGTCTTTGAGTTTGTTTATATAGTGGATTACATTGATGGATTTCTGTATATTAAACCATCCTTGCATCTCTGGGATGAAGCCAACTTAATCATGATGGATGATCATTTTGATGTGTTCTTGGATTCAGTTTGTGAGAATTTTATTACGTATTTTTGCATCAATATTCATAAGGGAAATTGGTCTGAAGTTCTCTTTCTTTGTTGGGCCTAGGTATGAGAGTAATTGTGGCTTCATAGAATGAATTGGGTAGAGTACCTTCTGTTTCTATTTTGTGAAATAGTTTGAGGAGAATTGGAATTAGGTCTTCTTTGAAGTTCTGATATAACTCTGCACTAAACCCATCTGGTCCTGGGCTCTTTTGTTTGGGAGACTATTCATAACTACTTCTATTTCTTTAAGGTATATGGTGCTGTTTAGATCATTAATGTGATCCTGATTTAACTTTTGGTACCTGGTATCTGTCTAGAAAATTGTCCATTTCATCCAGGTTTTCCAGTTTTGTTGAGTATAGCTTTTTGTAGTAGGATCTGATGATGCTTTGAATTTCCTCAGGATCTGTTGTTATGTCTCCCTTTTCATTTCTAATTTAGTTAATTAGGATATGGTCCCTGTGCCCTCTAGTTAGTCTGGCTAAGGGTTTATCTATCTTGTTGATTTTCTCAAAAAACCAACTCCTGGTTTGGTTGATTCTTTGAATAGTTCTTTTTGTTTCTACTTGGTTGATTTCAGCCCTGAGTTTGATTATTTCCTACCCTCTACTCCTCTTGGGTGAATTTGCTTCCTTTTGTTCTAAAGCTTTTAGGTGTGCTGTCAAGCTGCTAGTGTATGCTCTTTCCAGTTTCTTTTTGGCAGCACTTAGAGCTATGAGTTTTCCTCTTAGGACTGCTTTCAATGTTTCCATTAGTTTGGGTATGTTGTGGCTTCATTTTCATTACAATCTAAAAAAGTCTTTAATTTCTTTCTTTATTTCTTCCTTGACCATGTTATCATTGAGTAGAGTGTTCAGCTTCCACATCAATGTTGGCTTTCTTTTATTTATGATGGTATTGAAGATCAGTCTTAGTCCGTGGTGATCTGATAACATGCATGGGACAATTTCAATACTTTTGTATCTTTTGAGGCCTATTTTGTGACTAATTATATGGTCAGTTTTAGAGAAGGTATCATGAAGTGCTGAGAAGAAGGTATATCCTTGTGTTTTAGGATAAAATGTTCTATAGATATCTGTTAAATCCATTTGTTTCATAACTTCTGTTAGTTTCAATGTGTCTCTGTTTAGTTTCTATTTCTAGGATCTGTCCATTGATGGGAGTGGTGTGTGTGTGTGTGTGTGTGTGTGTGTGTGTGTGTGTATAAGTAGGTAGAAAATATTGGCCCTTGGCAGACAAACTACCTTTGATAGAAAAACAAAAGTTCCCGCATCCCTAAGTGTGGTAACAAGATAACTAATTAAAAAAAAAACATATGTCTTTTTATTGTTAAGTCAAAGAGGTATCAAAATTAAAGCAAAACTTACAGGGGAAGTTTATGAAAACTACAAAGGACCTTCAAAGGAAGTGATAGTGGAAGTAGGCACAGGAAAATTATGAATTAACACAGGAAGTATGAGGAGGGAGACCAGTGAAAGCCCACTCTTACTTTGATCTCTCCCAAGTGCCTAGGAAATGGGTAATAGGATAAGGCTTATCCACAATGTGCTTGAGAGTCATGCTCCCCACTGGCATGGTCTCTGTCATCTTCTCCTTCCCTGGGCTCCTTTCCATTCTCCTTGATCAACTCCAGCTGGTCTCCCCTGCCCCTCCCCCAATCTTCATTATCATCATCATCCAGCAGGTCACATTCTCAGCCTAGTCATCTGCACCTGCCTCAGACACCATCTTCACATTGGTCACAACTTTCTTCACAGAGACTCTGCTCTCCTCCTCTCCAGAATTTTCACTCCTCATCTCTGCTTGTTTGCTTTGTTCCTATACAATTCCCACCCCATCCCCGCTTACAATGAGGTTTTCCAGTAAAGAATCCACTTATTGTTTTTATCTGAGTCAGCTCCTTCTTTTTTAATTAGACATTTTTAAATTTACATTTCAAATGTTATCCCCTTCCCTGGTTTCCCCTCCAAAAACCCCCTATCCCCTCCCTGCTCCCCCTGCTCCCCTACCCACCCACTCCCACTTCTTGGCCCTGGCATTCCCCTGTATTGTGGCATATTAAGTTTGCAATACCAAGGGGCCTCTCTTCCCAATGATGGCCGACTAGGCCATCTTCTGCTACATATGCAGCTAGAGACACGAGCTCTGGGGGTACTGGTTAGTTCATGTTGTTGTTCAACCAATAGGGTTGCAGACCCCTCCTTAGTGAGTTAACCCAACCACAAAAGAAGTCATTAGATATGCACTCACTGATAGGTGGGTATTAGCCCAGAAACTTAAAATACTCAAGATACAATTTGCAAAACACAAGAAAATCAAGAAGAAGGAAGACCAACGTGTGGATACTTCTTCATTCCTCCTTAGAATAGGGAACAAAATACCCATGAATGGAGTTACAGAGACAAAGTTTGGATCTAAGACGAAAGGGTAGACTATCCAGAGACTACCCCACCCGGGGATCCATCCCGTAATCAGCTACTAAACCCAGACAGTATTGCATATGCCAGTAAGATTTTGCTGAAGGGACCCTGATATAGTTGTCTCGTATGAGACTATGCCAGTGCCTGGCAAATACAGAAGTGGATGCTCATAGTCATCTATAGGATGGAACACAGGGCCCTCAATGGAGAAGCTAGAGAAAGTACCAAAGGAGCTGAAGGGGTCTGCAACCTTAAAGGTGGTCCTTCATCTTTCCAGACTTGGAAGAAAGTCCCCGTTGTCCACTCTTTGAATTGAATCCACTTCGGCCCCTTTGTGAGGTGTTCTCTGGCACATGCTGGTGCTTGCAATAGGAGGAGGAGGAGGAGATGGAGGAGGAGGAGGAAATGGAGGAGGAGGAGGAAGATCACATGCTGGGTAACTGTACATCCTGTCATAATAATTCCATTAAAAGTCATAGACTGTGGCTGGAGAGATGGATCAGCAGTTAAGAGCACTGACTGCTTTCCCAGAGGTACTGAGTTCAAATCTCAGCAATCACACGGTGTCTCAACCATCACAGAAGTCGTAATGAGATCAGATGCCCTCTTCTTGTGTGTCTGAAAACAGCTACAGTGTACTTACATCTAATAAATAAATCTGTGTAAAAGGAAAGAAGGAAGGAAGGAAGGAAGGAAGGAAGGAAGGAAGGAAGGAAGGAAGGAAGGAAGGAAGGAAGGAAGGAAGGGAGACGGTCATACACCAAGTCACATTGAAGAACTGTATGTACATTTCTGGCGCAGATCGTTTCACACCTGCTTTCTCTAGGGAGATTTTTGGCTCTATAACCAGGTTAATATCTAAAACCTGGCCAGCTGTCGTTCTGACATCCTCTCCAGCTATAGCATCTCGGCCATTTATTTCATTAGCATACTGATCCTATGCACAGAGCAACACACAATTTTGCCATACTTTGAAAAGATGACTTCCACATCAGACTTCTTGACCACCAGAGTGTTGAAATTCTCAGTGAGTGCATGGAAATTCATGGATCGAGGATCTGTCTTGTTGGTAACATTGGTAGCCATCTCCTTTGATGATAAGGGTTCTCACAAAGCTGAAAATAAATATATATATAAAATAAAATAAAATCTCACAAGAGGAAGAAGAGAGAAGAGACTGCCTCTCCTACTGTGGGTCTACCCTGAGATGCTGGAGCTACAGCAGCGAAGAACTAGAGGACCTTTTGCTCTCAATCTCTTCACCAAGGTAACTCAATTTTAAAAGTATCCAACTGAAATTTAGAACACCTTGAAAATACCAAGTTAAAAGTAATATTGCTGTTGCTGAATGAAGCAGCATCAGATTGTCTGGGACTGTGAGATGCATCCTTACTACTCCTGCTTTGCCTGGACTAAGTCGTGTGTCTTCTCAGGAAGGGGAACTATCATCAGGCCATAACACTTTGTGATGGGCTGGAGTCACAGCTAATTACTACCCAGTCACACTGCTAATGCAAATGCTGGCTCACAGTCACCTGTGTGCTTCTCCTTATTGATGCATTTACTCAGACAGAAAATGCCAAATCCCATTGACTATATTGTCATCCCAGATGTAATCAATGACCTACTCCTTTTCTTCCCACACCAGGGGAGAGGTGGCATCTCTTGTGTTCCCATTCCCCTCCCTAAAGTACTGGGCACCCTTTGTAGTTCACTGTTGGCCAATTTAAACACTTGGCTTACTAGCCTGCAGGACAGGCACCCTGGGAACAAGGGAAGTGCTCAGAATTAATGAACAAATGATGTCATTTCTGGGGAGTAGAAATCAGCTTGCAAATAATTGTTGGAAGAGTAAAAAGACCCAAACATAGAATTCATAACGGAATGTATATTTTAATTTTAAAACTGGAAATTCCATGTAATTCATTAAAAAGATATAAAAGGTATATTGGTTAACATAAACACCTTAGTGTATTAATAGGAAAAACATATTTCAGGTCGTTGGATCAATTGTAGATATGAATGATGACATATTTATTCTCCACGCAGGCATACAGCTAAAAGAAAATACTATATTCTTACCAGGCTCAATTCCTCATGAGTATCTCTAATCCAGAGTTTCTTTACAGTTTCATCATCTCCCTTTACTTTTAGCATCTTTACATTTCTCACATTGCGCAGCTGAACTTTCTGACCTAATCAGGCCCGCTTGGTCTCAAGTTACCATCTAACCTGTAACTATCCTTTTATTTCATTAATTTCTGCATTCAATTCTATCACCTGTTGAAAAGGAGCACTAGGGGAACAGCATAAGATTGAAAAATATACAAGAATATACAACATGCAGGAAATATGCATGTTTCTTTAGAATGAAGTTGTAGCCTGGCAGCCATGCTGAGCCTGGAGTTTGCCTGGCCTAGGGAATAGGTGTGAGACCCTGTTACTAGATAATATGCCATAAAGAATCACCACGTGACACAAATGTCGGGTGAGATGCTTCCTGGAGCAGAACGCTTCATACACAGGCATAATTTACTGGATATAAAAGGGTACCACTTTTCTATGGGCTGGAACAGTTTCGCCTATGTACTGAGAAGTGCAATTTCTGGGGAATTTTTCTAAAAAGGGTAACACGGGCTTCATTTCTCTCCACCCTAGCCACCAAAACAGACACTTTAGACTGATAAATTCTCACTCTCAGAACCTGTTAGTAACTGTGATGATGTGAGATAATTGTTCCTAACATCTATGGTCTCCTCCCACTGCAGGATCAGAATAGCTTCTGGCAGAGACAAATCTAATTTAGAGCAGCCAAACTCTTGTGTTGTCCTTTAGATCCATGATGGCAAATACAATTGATATCCAAGTCATCAGAAGCTGATGCACTGTCACTGCCTAACGTCCTCAGCGCTGACTAATTCTGAAAGCTTAGCAGGCTCAGTGGCTGATGACTTTAGCATGGTAGGAAGTGAGGGCAGGAGACACTACCTCTCTGCAAACCAGCCTGGTTTTGTGTGACTTTTGCTTGGGATCAACTTTCTTTTTTCCACATTTTATTTAAAAAGACTGTTAGTAATATACATATAAATTCAGAATTTAATTATTTTCTCATTATTTCATGAGTACCTATTTTAAGACAGTTGTTGACTTAAGTGCTGACAACTAAATGTGGGCGACATTAAAGGACATAAAAACTCATAAAATAGGTCTATGTTACAACTGAAGATAACTCTGAGGGAAGAGAGGCATAAGCGTTTGTAATAACATGATACATCTATCTGTTTCCTAACTAAATGAACTTGGACAAGTTATTTACCCTGTTGGAGCCTTCGTAAAATGGGGTTTAGGGACATCAGTAAGCTTTCATGAAAATCAGCAGGTGAAAATACTTAATACATGTGCAGGTCAGAGTTTTATTTTTATCACAACCAACACTTTTATGGGTGCTAGCATGCTCATTGAACTATGCTATTTGGTAGTCAGACACATGAAGTGTTATGTTAGTTGGTGTAGGTATATGTAGTTTTATACTTTTTCTGTTGCACATAAATGTTCTATGTGCAGAAAGACATAGATAATTTGCAAAATTCAGGAAAAAACATAATTACTAAGAGAGAGGAAGATTAATCAAACCTGATCATTTCAGAAAACAGGTGAGGGTAGTTTCCAAGATGATAATAACCCTCAAGAGAAGAAAGAATTTGATTATCTCAGTAACCTCTTCTTTCCAGGAACCCTGGGTTTTGCTTGGCTTTAGGCAATACACCAGTAAGGAAGGATAAACAAGAACGAGGCTGGGGAGATGGCTCAGCATTTAAGAGCACTTCCTGTTTTCCTAAAGAACATGGATTCTGTTTGTAACATCTCCATTCGCTGGTTCTAAACTACCTGTAACTCTAGCTACAGAGAATTGCCTCTTTCGGTGTATATATATATATGTATATATATATATATATATATATATATATATATATATATATATATATATATATATATACTCGGGCATACACACATATCCATAAAATAAAAAGAAAAATAAATCATGACAGGATATCTACCCTGAGGACTTGTTCAGCATAAAGGCACAATAGGAAACTGCTCTAGTGGAAGCTAACGGAACAGGCAAGTCAGACCTTCCTGAGAGCCCTGGGGAGACTTGGCCGAATGCTTTGGAGGCAGATCATAGGTTCCGATTCCAACTCTGCTAATAACTACTTGTGAAACCTTGGGGAGGTTATTAATCTCACTGAACATCCGCTTCCAGAGCTCAAACTCAATAGAAGAAGGGAAAACACTATGATACTTTCATTATTCGAATAAATGAAATGACACAGCTCAAGTTCAAAGGCTAGTGCTTAAGCATAAGTACTGGGTGCATAACAATGAGCTATTGTTAATAATGGTGTGCTTATTAATAACATTATAACCTTCTACCTCAATGGGAGTAAGAGAAACCCCAATTTCTAGCCACCAATTAATATAAAAATGAGTATTAATGCTTTCAATTTCCAGTACTAGTACATCCATATAAATTTGATTTAATTGATGATGACACTTAATTAGCCTCCATACAATAAGAAAACTAGTAGTGATGGTTTGCAAGCTTGTGGCCGGAGGTCACCAACACCACCAAGCACCACGGATCCTGTCATTCTTTGCCTTTCTTAGCCTATTGACTTTTATCCTCCTGATCACAAAATAGCCACCACCACTAACAAACATAATTCCTGACAGAGAGGAGGGGCATTTTCATTGCTGTCCAGTAAACAACTTGCTATTCTACTTTAAAATACAATTCTGGCCAAGAGAACAAATGGAGGGTGTTTGCTGGGCAGGCAGGTAACAATGTCTATCATAATCTGATGATTTAAAAATGTCGTGGGCTGCATTTTCAAAGGCAAATGAACATCTTGTTACCTGTAACAAGATGGAATTGTATGCAATATTTAGAAGCAAAGACCACAAGAGAGGTGGTTAAAAAAGAGTCAGACTCAATGTCAGACCTTTGGACAAGTTTTTCACAGTGAATTTTAATCATAATTGTGTGCATAAAATATAACTTTATTTTCAGATATGCAAATGAAGCACCTGGAATAACGGAAAATAATGTAGTTGGTTTCACATACTCTCTCTCCTAAGCATATATATTATTTGAATAATCACAAATCACTTAAGTTTAACTTTCCCTAAACCTTGCTCTAAAAATCATCCCCCCTTCTTGCCACCTCCTTACACAGCACACTTTAGTAAGAGCTGACTCTGTTCTCCACACTTCTGCAGCACTGGTGTTTCTTCAGCGGTCTTCAAAAAGTCTCTCATCCCCTCCACACTGCTGATCATAACACTCATTCAAGTATAACACACCCCAGCTCCTCTTAGGAGCAGGTTCTCATCTCCTGGTACACTACTGACTTTTCCTGCTCCTGCTGGCCCGCTTAGTGGCTCCTCCCACAACCTTAGATTGTAATGTTAAAAATGCCTCCTTTAGATACTGGATAAGTTCCTCAGACTGCATCCATTTAACCACATGCATAGTCTCACTCTGGTAAATTCAGGCTTGTTGCTTTAAACATCATCTTTAATGCCAAGTGTTCACTTTGTTTCTGCTCCGGACCTTTCCAGACTCTTCACCACCCCAGTGACTTAAACTCCAATGGCACTCAGGCAACTGCATCACACCACCATGGTTCCTAATCCCCAGATTAGTATTTATTTACCCAGTTACTTGAGTGCAAAGCTTTGACATTATGTTTAGTTCCTCTCTCCATCTACTTCACCTTCGATAGCCTTGGTTTCTGTTGCTTATGTTCTTGTCCTTGCCTCTTGCCATCTGGTTATCTCTGGTGTTAACTGGTCTTGCTGTTTCTGACTGTGGCTTGTCCCTCCTACATGCCTGTGTCAGAACTCCTGTGAGACCAGTTCTCTCCAGTAGGAATTTGGGTATGGAGAGCTGTATGGTAGAGGGTCAGCTCCGGGTGCAGACAGAAATTGAAAGGGTCCTGTCCTCTGCTGTTTCTTAGTTCCTGTGTCTTGATGGCTCTTTGCGAGTCCATCTTGGGCCAAAAATTTGAGCAGAAGTGGTGGTTTTATCTGTGCTCACAGGTATGTCTGCACTCCTGGGATATCAGCTCTCTCCTGGCAGTATTTGGTATGGAGTACTGTGGCACAGGATCAGCTCTGGGCACTGTGGCATGATATTGTTTTTGAGATTATTTTCCCTGTTATGTATTAACAATTTCAATAGTTTCACTTGTGCTAAGCAAGCATCCATGTATGTGTGTATGTGTGTGAAAGCAAAATAAATAAAATATACCTTATGAGTTCCAATAACTGCTTGTGCTATACTTTCACTAGTGTTATGTTTCAAGTATTAATGACTTCTATAAACTGAATCATTAACATGTTTTATTTATGTAAAACATATATCAAAATCTCAGTCCTTGAATATATAGGGCATCTTTGCCATTTGGGAGCCATTTTCCTATAGACCAATATTTTAATAATTTAGTAGGGAATAATCCAAATATTATAATGCTGTGATTTTTCTGAGTATGCCAATTAACACCTTGAAAACACAAGGCCTTTCATTTTACTGTTAAGCTTGACATTATTTTATACTCTGTGTCTGTTGTATACACAATATTTTGATGAACTTGTTTTAGCACTTTCTCATTAAGACTGGATCCCTTTTATAAATGTTAATAGCTTCTAAACATGTAGATATAAATACACAGAGTAAAATCTAAATAAGATATCTTTTTGGAAAGCAAAGAAAAATATTGACAAAGGTTCTGTTTCCTGTGCATTAGTGATTTCTCACAAATACTAATGAAATTTAACCTATTGGAAAAGAATTTTTGAACTTAGCTTGGAATATTATTTGTACCTACCCCTTCCTTGCTTTCTATATTTTGGCTTTTCTGCTTTCCAAAGAGATCTATTTTATCTTAACAGGATGAGTTCCAATTACTCTGGAAACACTTACCTTTAAATTAGGACATTCATATCCATTCACATCTTTTTATCTTTCTGCATCAGCTCTATCCCCCTCTCCTTTTAACAGGCAGCTTCCATATCATTACAATTGCCTTGGATTTATTAGAGAAATTGGCATAATTGTCTTCCTTCATCACTCATTATTGCCTAGAAATAATATAGTAGTGATGTTTCCTGGTGTCAATCTCTAACCTCATTTTGTTGGGGATGATTTATTATATTACTCTGTATTAATCAGGGCTCTAAAGAAACAGAACTAATATATATGTATAACATATATATGCGATATAATATATAATATAATATGATATATCATATATATTATTTATTTGATTGGCTTTCAGGATGTTAACCATATGTGGTCTGAGTAGTTCAAATATAGTCTTCTCACAAATTGAAGAGAATCTAGTAGTTGCTCAATTCATATGGCTGACTGTCTCAGCAGTTCAAGCCTGGCACTAGAAAATTCCTAAGAAGCTGCTGCTCTTTACACTGTATTGGAATCTTGAAGAAGTTTGGTTTATTACTGTCCATAGTTCACAGGAAAGCTGAACTTGTCAACAAGAATGAGGTAAATAAGTAAAAGTGAAGTTTCCTTTTTCCATGTCTCTTTATGTGGGACACCATTAGAAATTATGGCCCAGATTTAGGGTGGGTCTTCCATCTTCCAATAATCTGATTAAGAAAATCCCTCACAGAAACATCCACCAACTTGAAGTTAGTTGAGTCCAGATGTAGTCACATTGACCTTCAAGATTAGCCATCCTAAACGTTTAACGGCTGCATAATAAGTAACCACACCAAGGCAGATCTCAGTATCTAGTTGACTGCATCTCTGTGGCAAATGAGATGCCAACTTCCAGTTTTCCAAGTGACATCATGTTATTACCTCCCATATTATCCAACTTATGCTTGATATATTTCTCCTTTGTTTCAAAGTTAGCCACAGTATAAGTGAGAATGGTGAACAGTGGCATATAAATATCAGTTTCTTTCAAATTGGTTGATTTTGAATTATGAATTATATGGTTGGTTTAAATCAAAACATAAAATTATTTCAAAGACCAGGACTGCAAATAAAACAGCATACAATTATAGAGCTGAAAAATCAGACTTAATTGCTATATTATCAAATATCAAGGTAGATTAGGCTAAAATAAAAAGTTTTAATCTTATTATTTCCCCTTAGTTCCAAAGTCTGTGCCTTCATCATGTTAACTGAAACATGTTTTCATATAAACTTGTTTCTACCTACTGAGTTTTAAAGATTGTTCACTAATCCCTCTCACTTGTACACTATTTAGCAAGTGAAATCCTAATAGTACCAAGAGGCAAGCATCAGTCCTGATGTAGAAATATACACAGCCACTAGGAATGGTTTCAAAAGTGGATCATGAGTATTCCAGGCACTCAACCGCTCTAGCTTTGAGAGACTTACAGATATCTCAGAGTAAAACTTTCAGAAAGATAAGTATGAAGATGTTCTCTTGGTTATTCATGTACTAGGTGTTGGAAAGTGAACAGAGGAAGCAAACATGGGCTGTATTTTGTCTCTCCCTGTATAAGTAAGCATATACTTTCTTTGTGGGGAAATGATCCCATTTACCTCTTTCACCTATAGAGTAGCCGTATCTTTGCATTTTGCAGAAGAGATGGATGTGAAGAAATGTTTGCTGGTCTCACTGTTTATAATACAATTTTTGTTTTCCTTAAGTAATGAGAATAGATTATTTAAATCTACCATCAAATAAAAATATAAACTGCAGTACTTGGGGCATGCCATTGGCCATCTCAGAATTCAAGTGTCATTTTCTAATAAAAAATAGACAGATTCACTCAGAATAATAACCAAAATGGTAACCATAAGTCAGCTGTTGGGTGCTTAGTTTAGGACAAGATCATAAATTTCCATAGCCATTATCACATTTAAAATTTGTGAAATTTTCTTGAAGAAGAAACTATTCATGCCTCTCTTTTACAGTGATAAGTATGGATCTCAGCAAATTAAATAGACTCCTGAAGAGACCCAACTCTTTGAAGGACAAAGTAGGATCTGGCCCTCAGTTGTTCTATAACAGGATAATTACTCATAACTCCAAAAATCATGACACTCTCAATGCTCCACCACCTCCATCATTTCTAATGTTTTATTATGGCCGTATCACAAATGAGAATATTTCCCCTTTTCTCATTTCCATTTCATACATTTGGGACTTTTTCCCTTAATTATGAAATCAATACTTGTTGTTTAAGTTAAAGAGATAAGCAAGAGACCAATAAGTAGAAAGTCAGACGTTCTTTAATTGATGCTGGGAATTGCTAAATTCAGTAGCCTCATCACTCAGGGAGACCTTTCTTTAATAAGTTTTAAATTAACGAATCACATGGCTCTGATTACAAGAGAAAAGTACATCCACACAGTACTTTATAGCTCAGAGCAGCTCCATTTGAAAGTTCTCGGCTTCTACAAATACATAAAATATGTGGCTCTTAGTATCTTGAAGAGCACCACTTTACCAGATATTTTAATCTTAAAAGTATCATACATCAATTGAGAAAGAAAATATAGTTAGAAAAAGTAGTTAGGCTTGTTGTTTTCCTTCCTGGAAGTGACACACAAGAAAAATTGCAACCAAGTGAAAACAACTGAGTTGTTCCTAAAAATCTAAAGGGTTGATGGAGAAGACTGTTAATAATATCTTTAATTATGATATCAGTCCTTATTCTGATTCTAATTTTTATCTTTATATGATTTTGTTGGGGCTGGCCTGTGGCTCTCATGTCCGGGTTCGAGCCTGGAAGACATTTTGGAACTGGAAGAGAAGAGGGAGCCTAGGTGGGTTGAGAAATAATGGAACCAAGACACGCTAGTCTACTCAAGGTTCAAATGTTTAATGGCAGAGAGGCTTTATAAAGGAGGGGGGAAAGTCCATTCCCGCCAATTCATCCTTGGAGCCTGGAACCAGCTGCAGGTGATGATGTGCAGGATAGGGCATAGTCTCCAGAATAGCTCCAGGGCCTCTCAGCAGGTAGCAGTATCTTGAAGAGGAACAGAGACAGTGACTGAACAATAGAGTGATCTAGGGAGGAAGGCTCCACCCTAGACAATCTCCTTAGTGGCAGCAAGGTCAAGTTCTGGCTCAGCCTGCTTCAGGCTTGTGGGAGGCTACATGATTTTATTTGCATATTATTGAACTTTTCCTATTAAGGAAAATGAAATGTATTCAAGGTAATAATGCTTACTGTCTAGATTATAACAAAAATCAAACATACACATGAACACTTGAGCTACAAAGAGATAAACAAAATCTATGTTAATACAGAACAGAATGTGGGTTCAGAAGAGTCTTTTAATATTTTGAAATATGAAAAAGAATTTATACTGAGTTTTAGCTAATGAATCAAGAAACTGTAAAACAGTAAAAACATTAGCCAAATCTATCAGTTAATTAAAAATTTAAAGTTAAAATTTATTTGTATTCATAATAGTTTACAAAGAGCTACTGTTTTATTGGCACTTACAAATAATGTTCAATATTAATTGGAAAATAATATCAATATATATAATTTATAGTTATACATATACCACACATTTCATCCCATTAAAACTCTCTTTTAACTTCTTATAACATAAGTAGGGTGAAAATGTCACATGTTCCTTATTAAAAAATGTTGGAAACACTTAAAAATATCTTCCAGGTATCTAGCTACTGAATGTCTTCCTATTATGTTCAAAGTCTGCCTTTCCATGCCATCTTTTATCACTCTGGCATCGCTCCAAATCTGTAACTGGTTTCCCTGCTTTGGAAAAAGAGTCTCCACATGACCCTCCACACTTCTTTTCTTTACAAATTTCAAACAAATTTTGGGTATGACAAAGGTCCCTGCCTTCTCCTGGGAGTTGTTAACTGCTCTTACCCCTGTCAGAGACTAAAGTCCTGCAAACCAAGTCATATTTACATATTGCCCCATATCCATCAGCCTTCCAATACAGACTAATAATAACAGTGCCAGGAAAAGACACTGGAAGCAGGCCGTTTCATCAGCAGTGTGTGGTAGAAGCCAGTTCTACTCTCAACTCCAAGGGAACAAACTGGGAACCATCTAGTCAGATCCTCATGTCAGAAGTCATTTGAAAAGGATTATTTAGGGCTTGTCTTTGTGTTAGTTAGGATTTTATTGCTGTGAAGAGCCACCATGACCAAGATAATTCTTATGAAAGGAAACATTTAGTTGAAGGTGGCTTACAGTTTCAGAGGTTCAGGCCATTATCATCATGGTAGGAGGAATGGAAGCAATCACACAGACATGATTCTGAAAGAACCAAGAGTTCTACATCTTGATCCAAAGGCAACCAGGAGATACTATCTTCCGCATTTGTGGAACCTGAGCATAGAACCTCAAAGCCCACCCCCACAGTGACACACTTCTTCCAACAAGGCCACACCTTCTAGTAGTGCCACTTCCCATGGGCTAAGCATAATCAAACCACCACAGTCTTTTTTTTTTTTTTTGGCCAGAATCAATGGTAACTCAATTACTGGGTGCATCAACAAGAATCCTAATCTTTTAAACCATATTAAATCTAAATCTTCCAGTGGCAAATCCACCATCTAAACCAGAAGACTCTTGTCCCCTCGCTGTCCCCTATCCAAAAGCTCTAATTATCTCTCCTGCCTCCTTCCTTCTTCCATCCAACCCAGAAGTCCTGCCTACTCATCCAGTGATTGATGGCTTTACTCATTAGGGGAAGGTTCACAAGAAGTCACCTGAGTATGTGACTCATTCCTCCTTTCAGACAACCCCTCCTGGGAAAGTTGAATTAACACCAAAATACAAACAGCACCAAGGCCATCCACAACACTTCCCACTTTCTATCCACTTAAAAGACTCTTTTATCTCAGATGTAAATTAGCACAACTATCACCATTTTGTAATTTATAAAGTACAAGATAGATTTAACACCCAGTAGATCATTTTTATCAAAGAACACTCTGTCACCTACCCTAACTTAAAAAACTTATACAGCCATCCATCATAACATGGTTTAGCTTGGATACTATCTGAAAACTATCTTCTCAAATATATTTTCTCAATGTTAAATAGCCTGGTTTGGCTATGAGACTATAAGTAGTCTTTCAACCCTGTCAGAAATCCAAGAGCAATCAATACTATCTGAAAATATAGGAAGCCTAACTTAGCTTCCAGAACTGAGACAAAATGTAGAGAAAGCTGTCTACCTATACAGTCCCAGTAAGTCAGGAAGTCGGAGCATCAGTCTTCAGCCTTCTGGCCCAGGATGTTCTGGCAGACCTTGAAAAACAAGAATTATTAAGGACTAGCCTATTCTGTCTTGGCAGAACTAAGCTGTCCTAACTTGTAACTTGTGTCCTCTGAAGGATGGTACAGGTCTGCAGGAGAGATAGGCAATTTCTGCCCAGTGGCCACCTAGGTACAATGTACAGCCTCACCTGAAAGTATAGATGCTCAGCTGCTTCTTTGAATCCACAAATGGGAAGCTATGAGGAGCAGGTTTTTCCCAATAACAAGTGAATAAATAACATCAAATGTCACACTCTATGGATTTCTTAAGTTTTTGAAAACCAATTGTTTATGTAAAGTAATCTGGACTGTTGTCCATTAACAGTAATTAATTAAAATATTTGAAAATGCCCTAACAATAAACTCAGAGCCATAAATTTTCTATCTGGCCCTTAACACAAGCTTAAACATCTCAGATCAGTTTATATTGGCATACATAGAAGGACTGGGTCCAAGCCCTGTACTTTTAAAATTTTTGTATCAATAGAAGAAATTCATAACAATGAAAACCTTGATTTTGTATCAAAGTAAATTCTGTACCAAAATACAAAATTATTACTTCAACTTAATAACAACTATAAGGATTTTTACTAAATGAGATCATGGCTATACAATCAATTCTAGCTATTTCCTCCCTGTTCCAATTATGACCATTTCTAAATTGCCTAGAAAGGCAATCTTAGAATAACCACCTCCAGTCCCAAAGCCCAGGGACCTGAGATGACTCTTCATAACTTCTCCAAGCTGAATATAGGTGTTGAGATATTTTTGAAGGGGGGTTAAGGGAAAATGGGGGAGTTGGTTGGCCTTAAGAAGGCCACAACAATGATTGTATTGTCTGTGTCCTAACTGGATCTTGCTGAGAGTCCAAGAGATCAGGAGTTCAAAGCAGATAAGTTTAGCACGTGTGATGATGAGGAGACTCACCAGGACTGTATAGTTTTTAATATACAAAGCTCAAAACAAAATTTTAATATCATCAAGGTAACTTTGTTTTGATTCTCTGGAATCAAGTTCTTCAGGCCGTCTCCCTTCATCAGATCTGATCCGTGTCACTCCGGAAGGTGGGCACTAATCACCTTCTCGAAAATTACAAAGATAAAAACCTTTCTCCCATATCAGTATATCCTTGAGCCAGTCCCCAGAAAAACCTTTATACTGACCTCTCTCCCAGAAGAATCATATAAACACAAAACTCAAAATCATACCCATTTTGAAAATTAAGACAATCCAAAACAAACGAAGTAAACTAAAATACTGTATGTGCCTATTCTTAGGCTTTTTCTATTTTGCCATGCAGGGCAATAACCCAAAATTCCTGTGGAGCCCATGCTAGACAGAATTTGAGTATCCTGTATGACTTAATAGAGCAGTATATCTCTATACCATCTTTAAAGCAATTAATTCAAACTTTCAATAATAGCTGCCTATAGGAAGCAGGTAGCTTTTACTTGTTAAGCTCTCTGCCTAGAGTAACCATCCTTTTATACTGTTTATCCATTTGGCTTTCTACCTAGAGCCACAGACATTTATTAATTAATACCTGTACATAGCAGGTATGTATCACTGCCTTCTCTACTTGGAATCAGTGACTAATTTTCCCTATCCTAGTTCTGAACCAAGGGCAAAATTCCTCCTGTGATTCGGACAAAATCTGTATATAAATCTATAGCAAAAGCAAATAATCCCAATGTTATAAATTCATAGTTAAATCAATATCTGCCCCAAGATGTAGGCAGCTCCCATTCTCCAGCTCTATGACACAGAATAGCCATCTTGTCTCTTTCCACAGCAGGGTCCTCAGAGCCTGCATTCTTCGTTTCAAGGTTCCTGCACTTGGGTCCACCTGACTAGTTCCACGGCCGCCTTTCTCTCACTTAGAAAATAAAACTCTAACTCTCAGACTAATAATCTTCCATTTCTAGTGAATTCTTGCCCAACATGTTGCTTCTCCACTAGTTGCAGGAAATATTAAAAAAAGAATCCACAGTATTGCAAGGCAACGATGGGCTGGATGGCCAGGCACTGGCAGACAGTGGCCTGCCTGTTCTTATCTTGTGGAGGCTCTCTGACTCAGAGCTCCGAAATCTCTCCACACAGCTCGCCAAGTTCCCACTGGTGGGTTACTACCATGCCTGCTCCATGCTTCAAAACTCCCACAACCTTTTGTGGTGCACATCTGGCAAAACCATGCTTTGCTGCTGTACCTTTCTCTCTGGAACCCAGTTAAGCTGCCACGTGAAGTAAAACACCACACAAACTTAGTTCAGAATCAATGGTAATGTTGCTGGGTGCAACAACTAGAATCCTAATCTTGTAAGCCATGTTAAGTCTTAAATCCTCTGGTGGCAAATTCTGGTTGATTTGCCATCTAAACTGTGAGACACTAGTAGCTACATCTTGCCATCTTGCTGTCCCCCCATCCAAAAGCCACCACCACAGTCTTGTTCTAGTTTCTGTTGCTGTGATAAAACACCATGACCGAAAGCAACTTCAGGAGAAAGGGGCTTATTTCTCTTATACTTCCATTGCACAGTATATTATCAAATGAAGTCAAGGCAGGAACTCAAGTGAGAAACCTGAAGGCAGGAACTCAAGCAGAGACCATAAAAGAGTGCTACATTTGCCCAGCCTGCTTTCTTAAACAGCTCAAGACTGCCTACCCTGGGATACCACCACCCAATGTCAACTGGGCCCTCCCACACTAATCCATGAAACTATCCACCAAAATAGGCATCCTCCTACCACGTATGTATCTTAAAAATACACAAAAGAATTCTTAGAGGAAAAAAGTATAAGAATTCTATACTGGGCAATCAGAGGTATAGAGAGAAAGAATATTAGCAGATAAGACAGAAAGACTGCTCTAAAGTCTCAGGAGCTAAAACTCTAGAAATATGTTATAATGAAGAAAGGAAAGAACTAAACAGAAATCATTCGTTCCAGAAACAGCTACTATCTTTAAAAATCCTCTTATGCCTACTTCTAGCAAAGTTAATTGTAATAGAAAATAAACAGGAATTCCAAGTGATGAAGAGTTGCTACGTATTGAAAAGTGTCTTTTGTCCTTGAAATATTATGTTCTTTTTAGTCTAATCAAAGATTGAGCAGAATCTTCTTTTGAGAGGAAATGTCAGTAATAGTCTTCACTTCTCCCTTGCTATTTATTTCTCCCATGCACAGAAGGGAATCCGTTCCATCAGTCTTGATTCATTAAAATGGATTGAAATTGTGTCTGTTTTGTCTCTATTGACCTTCATCATTGAATGAGACTTTGTCAGCTCTTACCATAAATTTCTCTTGAGATTTTGGTGTCAGTTGTAATTTCCAGGAATTAATAAGGAGAGAGAGGGAGAAAGGGAGGGGGGAGACACACACACACACACACACACACACACACACACACACACACACACACACACAGAGAGAGAGAGAGAGAGAGAGAGAGAGAGAGAGAGAGAGAGAGAGAATGAATACCTTGGAAGAATCTAAAAAGAAGAACAGAACATTGGGATGCTTTCAGATCTTGTTCTTTCTGCTGTTCAGTGGAATAAGCATTGAAGGGAAAGTAGAATTTAGGTCAAAGGTCCAGGTCTTTCCAGCAGATTCCATGCTAATTGCCTAACTTTTAGGCTCTTTATCTAAAGACAGAAGGTAGATAAGTCACTAGCTAAAATATAAACAATGAGATAATGGTAAACACAAGAAATGTTCAACATAACAAGCAGTCAAAGAAGCAAAATTAAGTATCTATTGAATTAACAATGGCCTCTGCCAATATTTGGCTAAGGGAGACAGGTACTTTCACTCACTATGGTAATAAAATGTTAACACATACCAAGGACCTTGAAATGTTCCTAAAGCTTGAATGAGCAAATCTTTTTTCTAGGCATATATTTGCAGAAAACCATTTGAAAAGAACTATATTCACAAAGATAGTTGTAAAAACTGCAACAGGAAAAAAGGCATGCATATTCCTAAATATTTGAAGAAAATAATTAAAACCCACCTTACAAGATAAATAGCAAAGGCACTTAAGAACACAGTGTACACTCCATGCATTGGTAAATGCATACATATGATATGAGAATTGGTTTTGACCAGTTGTCTTAGTCATAACATCAACTGTCAAGTTTGAAACGGGCTTGTATTTCCCTGTGATTTCTAATTATTCAGACACACTAAAGCTGTTCCTACTTACAAAGTTCCTGGTGGCTGCCTGGGAGCTTGTTCCAGGCAAGCTCCTTGGCTTTTTTAGGAGCTCCCTCCTGGAAATCACTTAACTCCTTCAGCTACACAAACAGGCAGTGACCATCACTGAAACTCCTTGGGTCTGTGGGAAGACACTATCTCCTCTGCACAAACCTCTCAAGCCAAGGACCAGGACACTCACTGATACCTTCTGGCTTAGTCACTCTTATAATGCTGTGAAGAGACATATATCCATGACAACTGTTACAAAAGAGAGTATTTAATTGGGTATTGCTTACAGGTTCAGAGGTTTAGTCCTTTATTGTCATGGTGAGAAGAGACACACATAGTGCTGGAGAGGTGACCGTGAATTCAACATCTGGATCTACAGGCAGTAGGAAGAGAAAAAGACACTTGGCCTGGCTTGAGCATTTGAAACCTCAAAGCCACCCCCAATGACACCCTTTGTCCAACAAGGTTATACCTCCTAATCTTTGTCAAGTAGAACCACTCTCTAATGATCAAGCATTCAAAAATGAGACCATGGAGACCATTCATAGTCAAACCACCACAACTTTCAGTTGCTTTGGGCTAAGGAAATTTCAGGCCAGGAGGCAATTGCTAGCTGCTCCCGGTGCTGCTGCTGCTGCTGCTGGTGGTGGTGCTGGTGCTGGTGCTGGTGCTGCTGCGGCATCGGTGGCATCGGTGGCATCGGTGGCATCGGCTGCTGCTGCTACTACTACTACTACTATTACTACTACTATTGATGATGCAAGTAACCACAAGATTTTTTTCTTGGTCCCTAACAGGACCACACATCTTCCTGACTCTCTATACCTCAGGAAAGGGGGTTAACCCTAGCCTAAGCCCAACCTCTATGTGTTCACATCCCAAGAGAAGAGATATATTCCTTATGCACAGAATGAGATAAAATTCACTGCTTTTAAAATCTCATTTTCCACTTCTGTTGTCTATCTGACTCCTATACTTAGGACTAATGCTCAACTCATTTCTCACAGCTTATGTTAAACAATATTTAAAGATACCATGCGTATATGAAACTATGACAAGCTCATTCCAGTACCAGAAGGCAGCAGACTGGGGCAGAAGTCATCAAAGTAAGCCTACTGGTCAAATCTGGGCAGCAGTCTTTTTAATTCATAAAGCTTTATTGGTACACATCACGTTCATCATTTGCATATTGTGTGTGGCAGGTTTTCTGCTTCGGTGGCCAAGTTGAAGAGTTGCATCTAGGACCATATGGCCTGGAATGTCTAAAATATTTACAGTCTGTCTCTTTGAAAAAAATTTTTGCCAAGCCCCAATCTAAGGATAGAAGTTAGATCCCCAAATGGAGGAGCTGGATAGACGGCCTCTGGTTAGTGAGCACAGGTGATGAAACTGAGTCTGTGTTATAGAATTATAGAACGTTTTAAGGAAATCAACAAGAGAGCAGATTAAAAGGAGGTGAAGTGGAAGCCCTAGCAACTTGCCTTATAAATACACGACCAGATATGGATGTGACATGGATGACAGTCTCCCTACCTTCAACTGCAAACCCTGCACTCTGCTCTCCCACAAAAGATGAGGTGGGATGTTGCAAGGCAGCTAACCCAAGGGCTGTTTGATGCCTGGGGTGATCAGGAGGGGACAAGACCTCTTAGATTTGAGCATGCTGCTCAGAGTTGTGATTTGCCTTTGTACCTGGATTCCTATATGGCCTCCAGTCAGAGGAGGCAACAGTGTACATGTAAGCTGTCCTCTTGCAAGGACCAGACTAGACCTCCGGGGCAAGGCGATGCCTTACCTAATCAAGCACAGAATACCCAGTGAATAAGCACGAGATAGACCTTTCTCTGGTCACACTTCCCTTGGGCTTCTTACTAAGGCTTGCTTTGCATTCACTTGCTAAACAAGTGTGCACATTCATAAGGCCTAGTGTGAAGGGGCAACAAGAGCTCTGCATCCTTCCATGCTGTTTCAACTAAAACTGAGCTAACTATCCTTCTTTATCTCTATGTTTTATACAAGTTCATGATCAACCTCCAATTTTTTTTTAATCTATGCTCTCAAGAATAAAGGTCTGTGAGCCAGTGAGATATCTCAGCAGGCAGAGGCCCCTGTCATATCAGCCTGACAACATGAGTTCACCCTGTAGAGCCTGCAGACAACTGTGAAGACAGAGCTGACTCTGTAAAGTTGGCCTCAGACCTCTCCACATGCACTGTAGCAGGTGCACCATTCATTCATACACACAGCATGCACACCAACAAGAATAAAAATAATTTAAAGAAACAAATAAAAGTAATAAAGTATTCATGTCCCAGAGATCTAGGCTTGTAGGACATTTAGGGCCTGAAGTTCCTAGACATAATACAGAAAGATTTTCTAGGGACCTCACAGTCCCAGGATCTACTGTGGATGAAGATGATGGAATCTCTCTTGTCTCAGACTTCATCATTCTCCAGTAGTTCTTGTCCTAAATGTCCTGAACAACCAGGACCCTTGTGCTCACATTGTCCTGGGCAGTGTGCTTTCCCACTCACCAAAGTCAATGAATATTGTTCTGCATGGTTTTCCTAATATCTGGAAAGAGAGAGAGAGACTAGTATAGGACTTCTTAGTCTCTCCTATACTTGCATGTTCTGTGATCTGGAAACTTAAAAGCCAAAAATACCTCTTCCACTACTGCTTTTAGCCCATGTATCCTTTCCTACCGCAGCAATTCCAGAATAATCCTCAAAGTGTGAATTGTAAATAGAGGACCAAGGAGGAACAGGAAATGTCAAGGGGGAAATGAGTTAAAATTGGTGACTGTTTCAACAACATATACCATTGAAGCCAATGATTCTAGGTCTCTATCTCTAAGCAGTAGAATATGCCATTACAAAGTTAAACCTACACATGATCCACCTCCATAGAGTCACATGCGATTATGTGATAATAACATCCAAGAACATTTTTGTAATATAATATTAAGATAAAAATTTATATATATATATATGTGTGTGTGTGTGTGTGTGTGTGTGTGTGTGTCTTATAAATCTTTGGCAAAAGACAAAAGTAGCAACATACAAAAGAAACACTATAAATTGCATGTAAACATATATGGCCAAAGCAGTGAACAAAGACCCTCCACCTCCACCCCCATCCCCACTAAGGAGATTAGCAGAGACCCTGGTAGACTGGCAGACTTACAGGGTAAGTTGAGAGTATTTATTTTTTTCAGTTAAACACTCCCAAGTACTTACAGAGCCTCCTAAAGTTTGGATAGCAACTACTGGATCTTACTCAGAGATATTAGTCTGATTTAGTGAAGACCAAAAAAAAAAAAATCCCGGCCTGGCAAGATGGTTCAGTGGGTAAGAGCACTGACTGTTCTTCCTGTTCTGTCCTGAGTTCAAATCTCAGCAACCACATGGTGGCTCACAACCACCCATAATGAGATCTGACACCCTCTTCTGGTGCGTCTGAAGTCAGCTACAGTGTACTTATGTATAATAATAAGTAAATCTTTGGGCCAGAGCAAGAAGGGACTGAGTGAGTGGAGTTGACCAGAGAGAGCAGAGGTCCTAAAAGTCCAATTCCCAACAACCACATGAAGGCTCACAACCATCTGTACAGTTGCAGTGTACTCACATAAAATAAATAAATCTTAAAAAAATGTCCCTTGATAGGAATCTAAACTTAAATTCTCCAAGTGGAGGTGAACATATAGATAAAGAGCAGAACCCACCACTAACCCCAAAAGCAACAAGAAACACATTAGCAGACAGAATCCTCCTAAGAGAACAGATGTGCCCTTCTTTACTGTTATTTTGAATCCAAGATTCTGACATACCCTCCTGGACAGGTGTCCATTAGCTTATTTATACCACGATACTTCTTCCATCCTCTTAAAATAATAAAAATAAATTACTGATGCTATTTAATTTCAAATACGTATATGCCTATAAATTATCCCTGTTTCAAATTTCTTGGACCTCAACTTGGAAAGGAGAGATTGTCTTTTACTGATTTTCAGGTTTTTAGGCTTGGACATGATGCTCTGCCTGGTTTGTAGAATGCAACGGAGGGAATAAATAACCACACCGGCTGCCTAAGTAAACATATGCTTTACATAAGCCCCGGCTAGGAACGTGGTAGCTCTGTTACTAGGTGCTACCCAGCAGCATGCAAGGTGGATAATGGTGTCACAGCATTCTATAAATAAATGTGTGTCAAACACACCCCAGATGAAATTCTCTGGGAACAGAGTTCTTTAAAGGCTTATTTCACAAGAGAATTGCATTTATATTTTATTAACCCACTGCAGAAAGGATATGGCATAAAGGGAGGAAAAATTAAAACCCTCGGTGCCATCATGAGACAATTCCATTTAGAACACTGTCATCCTCTCTTGGCAGAAACACACTGTTGGCTTCATTTTGAAGCAGATTGCTTTGAAGCCTCCCCCCAATCCAAAATCTAGGTGCCAAGCTGTGTAACCAGTATGTTATGGCCAATGGTTGTTAACTTGCTAGAAAAACATCACGTCCTATCAAGCTGTACCTGTGGTATTAGAGAACCTCTTGCCCCTGAGCCATTACTGGAAATCCTTTGTGACACGTTATAGTAAAGCTTTGGTTTGGAAGGTAAGGAGTAAGAAATGAGACCAGTCAGCATCTTCCTCAGCCTTCTCAGCATCCGAGTAGCTTCATTGTTTCATGCTTAAACTACACTTAAACAATTCTCTTGTTACCACAGAGGTTGGGCTGTATCCTAATCATCATCAGGATTAGCTCTTCACCCACGAGCAATCTGAGGAAGTCATTTCTCCCACTGATGCATCCAGCAGAGTTTAGGCTGAATGGACATTAGGTGATCAAATGAGTAATTCCATAACCAATGGCTATGCTAATAAAGCTATGTTCATGCACTTATGTCTAGTCAGAGTCTATAAAAATGATGGAACAAGCCATCTTATTTAATGTGATGATGGTGTGTCAGCATTGATGCCATTTTCAGTGTACAGAAAGCAAAGAATAAGAGGAAGAGATGAGGCCAAGATATACCTTCAAAGATAAACTTCTATTGATCCACAGCATCCAATATGACCTGTCTTCTACTGTTCCACCACCTCCCAACAGTCTACTAAAATGTTGAATCCTTAAACTAATTAACCCTTTATAGGAGCTTTTGATCTAACCATGTCTGTAAATGGTCCACTAATCTCCTAAACTTGTCTCAACTCAATAAAATGGATAAGATAAAGCATCACACATGGGCTATGTCAATACAATAAGTTGACCCTGACTAACAGAGTTTGGTTATCCAGCACTTTACAGCAACAAGCACTTAGTGCACATATTCAATAAGCACACAGGGTGACTTGCTCTTCCTTTTGTATCTGCTGAAAGGGGTTCAACACGAAGTCATTCAGGGGTAACCTTCATGTGTCTGTCGCAGGTACAATGTATGCTGAAGACAGCATTCGCCCTGTTTGTTCAGCATAGAGCATCCCCTAGAATCAAAAGCAGCATCAGAAAAAGTAAGGATCTCCTAAAGATTTTGTTCAGCATCCTTTCCTGATGCTCTCAAGGGGGAATGACTAAATGTACACCAACAGCGACATCCACACATTATTGTCCTCTTCCCTTCTATCATGCTGCTCTGGTTTGAGTAAGTTTCACATACCATCCACCAATTCAGTGGTCAGGCCCTCTTGCAGAAGACTTGTGTGCATATTTTTCCTATCCCCAACACAGTTCAAGGCCCATTGCTTCACTTGGACCAGACCCAGAACATAGGCCATCAATTTTTTTTGGTTTTACTTTTAATTTTTTGCTTATTTTATGCTTATGTGTATGGATATTTTGTTACATATATGTCCATACCACATGCATACATGCCAGCAGGGACCAGAAGAGGGTGTCAGGCCCTCTGGGACAGGAATTACAGAGTTATGGGCTACCACAAGATTGGTTGCTAGGAATTGAAGCTGTGTCCTCTGGAAGAACAGCCGGCATTCTTAACTGCTGAGCTATCTCTCCAACCTAACAGATCATCTTTTTTAAGTAATGAAATATACCATCATCTCATCATGCATCACAGATCTCATGGAGTAACAATTAGCCCAAATAAAGTTGATGAAAACTACACCCCGCCCTCGTTGTAGTAGAGCCGCTAAGCTTATCCCTGACTAGCTTACAAATAAATGAGACTCAGCCTATGACTTTTTTATTTGGCTCTGACTATTACTTAAGGGCATAACCCCTGATCTACTTTTCTAACTGTTGTACTGGCTACCTTCCCAGCAATGTATCCCAAATACTAGCTGTTTCTCCTGGCCATGTGCTCATGGTCCATTTCCCCTCATGGCGACTTCCTCCTCTCCCCTCATTCTTCCTCCTTCTCCACCTGGTCTCTCCTCCCTCCTATATCTGCTCTATCCCCAACCAGGTCATTCAAAACCCACCTACCATCCAGTAATTAGCTATACCCAACTTTATTTAACCAATAGCTTTAAGTCCAGGAGCAATGTGTGCACAAGAGAAGCCTTTAAACCTGAGACTTCACTCTGAGGCCTCTGCCTTCCTTCCCTGCAGGTGCAGACTTCAGCCTTACAATGCATAGTAACACACCAAATCTTTTTTTCTTTTTACTTTGTTTTTTTTTATTAGATATTTTCTGGATTTACATTTCAAATGCTATCTGAAAGTCCCCTATACCCTCCTCCTGCCCTGCTCCCCAACCCACCCAATCCTTCTTCCTGGCCCTGGCATTCCCCTGGACTGAGGCATATAATCTTCACAAGATCAAGGGCCTCTCCTCCCAATGATAGCTGACTAGGCCATCCTCTGCTGCATATGCAACTAGAGACACAGTTCTGGGGGGTACTGGGTGGTTCATATTGTTGTTCCACCTATTGGGTTGCAGACCCCTTGAGCTCCTTGGGTACTTTCTCTAGCTCCTCCATTGGGGGCCCTGTGTTCCATCCAATAGATGACTGTGAGCATCCACTTCTGTCTTTTCCAGTCACTGGCATAGCCTCACAAGAGACAGCTATATCAGGGTCCTGACAGCAAAATCTTGCTGGCATGTGTAATAGTGTCTGGGTTTGGTGGTTGTTTAGGGTATGGATCCCTGGTGGGCAGTCTCTGGATGGTCCTTCCTTCTGTCTCAGCTCCAAACTTTGTCTCTGTAACTCCCTCCTCCGGTATTTTGTTCCCCATTCTAAGAAGGAATGAAGTATCCACTCTTTGGTCTTCCTTCTTCTTGATTTTCATGTGTTTTGCAAATTGTATCTTGGGTATTTTAAGTTTCTGGGCTAATATCCACTTATCAGTGAGTGCATATCATGCATGTTCTTTTGTGATTGGGTTACCTCTCTCAGGATTACATCCTCCAGATCCATCCATTTGCCTAAAAATTTCATAAATTCACTCTTTTTAATAGCTGGGTAATACTCCATTGTGTAAATGTACCACATTTTCTGTATCCATTCCTCTGTTGAGGGACATCTGGGTTTTTCCAGCTTCTGGCTATTATAAATAAGGCTGCTATGAACCTAGTGGAGCATGTGTCCTTATTACAAGTTGGAACATCTTCTGGGTATATGCCCAGAAGAGGTATTGCGGGATCCTCTGGTAGTACTATGTCCAATTTTCTGAGGAACTGATTTCCAGAGTGGTTGTAACAGCTTGCAATCCCACCAGCAATGGAGGAGTGTTCCTCTTTCTCCACATCCTCGCCAGCATCTGCTGTCACCTGAATTTTTGATCTTAGCCATTCTGACTGGTGTGAGGTGGAATCTCAGGGTTGTTTTGATTTGCATTTACCTGATAACCAAGGATGTTGAACATTTTTTCAGGTGCTTCTCAGCCCTTCATTATTCCTCAGTTGAGAATTCCTTGTTTAGTTCTGTACCCCATTTTTAATGGGATTATTTGATTTTCTGGAGTCCAGCTTCTTGAGTTGTTTGTATATATTGAATATTAGTCCCCTGTCAGATTTAGGATTGGTAAAGATCCTTTCCCAATCTTTTGGTGGCCTTTTTGTCTTATTGACAGTGTAACAGACCAAATCTTAACAGTTCATTTTTGTCTGTAAACCTGCAGTGTTCCATGAATCTCATCTAAACTTTATGTTATAAAGAAAGGCCATGAACTTAACTCCCTGTGCAGCTCTAATGCCTACTGTTTTCATTTTATCAGATTTGAATTCCATCCACAGCATCTTCACATCTGCCTTAACTATATCAGCTATCAAATGAAAGAAAAGAGGTGGGATTCCTTCACAGTCTTTTGCAATGTACTCTGATAGCCAACAAAACGGCATATGATCCCACAGAGCTCACATTTGAGTACATCTTACGTTCTCTGACTCTTCCCTTGAGAAGCCCACCATCACACCCTGTATGTATCTTCTTTCTCCTCAGCACCTTTCTCTTAACCCCAATGATTAAGCTTTTATTAAATCATCTTTAATAAAATCTCCAACTCCAATTCATAAACTAATAGGTTCTGATATCCTTTGCAGTGTAGAAAGCACAAAACCTTGTCATGACCGCTAAATGCTGAAGTAACGTTTTTAGCCTTTGTGGGAGGGAGTATGGAGTTCTCTCTGTCCAGTCTACCCCAACAATGAGAAGAATGTTACTACATAGACTAGGAGACAAAAGTTGTAGCCAGAAGGGGAATCCTTGGTTCAAGTAGACATGTTTAAGCAGTCTCTGACTGGACGGGGTGTTTCCAGGGTCTAGGTATCTGCTGCCTGGGTTTGAAGATTCCCCCACAAATCACAGGGCTGCAAGGGCGTTTACTCTGAAGGGAAAGCAAAGTTCAGGAGAGTCACACTGCAAAAGAACGGTGGACTCTCCCCAAGATTCATACAGAGCACCCGGTTGCTGTTTTGGTTACTGCTTTTGAGGAGTCCAAGAAGAGGAATTGGTTGCTAAGCAGTGAGTTATGCATGCTTTGTTGTTTGGAGTCACTATGCATGCACTGTCCTTCCATGATGTACCTGGTTTTAATTATATGCATCTCCAGACATTCATAGGCATAAAAAGGGTAAGTAGGGATTTTTTTTTTTTTTTACTCTAAAGTTCACAAAGAAGACAAAATTTCCCTTACTCTGCATGCAGTTTAGGCTAGATACACCCATTTCCTCCTATTCCTAGATGTGTTTTAGTAAGGTTTGTGGTAACTCAAAATGACCTCGGTTGTAAAAAGTTAAGTAAATGTGTTCTTTTTCCAGAATTTGCCTCACTGCAAGGTGTGCTAAGAGACAGTTCCCTGGTTGAGTAGAAAAGTTCACACAATGTCTCCGGTCCTTAAGTTTACCCACTAAGAGAGAGTCCTCTGATTGTTTAGAAAAGCCCACACAATGCCTCTGGTCCATAAGTCTGCCCCCTTAATGCCTTTAAAGGTTAACCAATGATAAACTGCCAGCCCTAAACTGAGAAGGAGAACTGCTCTAAAAAAAAATGTATAAAAGGTGTGTGCTTTAGCTACTTGGGTTCGTTTCTATCCCAATTTCAGGACAACCCCAGCATGCTGGATTAATAAACCTCTTGCGTTTTGCATCGATCTCCATCTCTGCATCTCTGGGAGTGGGACATCCCGGATGTAATGCTTTTCGGGTCTTACATATTAAGGTATTCTCTGTCTCCCTGTCTCTCTGTCTCTCTCTCTGTCTCTCTGTGTGTGTGTGTGTGTGTGTGTGTGTGTGTGTGTGGAGAGGGAGAGAGAGAGAGAGAGAGAGAGAGAGAGAGAGAGAGAGAGAGAGAGAGAGAGAGAGAGAGAGAGAGAGAGACTAAGGGTTTCTATGGAGCTGTGGTCTAAGAGACCAGACTGCCTTACTTGGGGGGGGGGTATTCATGGTATTCATGGTGGGCAGGTGCACATAGCCAGGGAAGCAGCTTCTGCAAGAGGGCCAAACTAAAGCCTGCCTGAGAGCTCAGACAATGACAGCCAATAGGGAAATGCCACTTGGAAGACACTCCTGCTTGGGACCAATGGAACACGGGTGGAGACTATAAATGGCAGTCCCTGTGGCTTTTCACCTGTTCCCAGTGTCTGAGCCCTTAATTTTGTGCCACCTCAGGTACAACCCTCAAGGGCTAGTAAAGTAGGGCGACAGGCAGTCCAGGACACAAAGCAGCACTGTGTCTGTCCTGACTCTAATTTTATCTTTTCTGATATTGTGCAAAATCCTAAGCATTGACTTTCTCCTTATTTCTCTAAAGCCTCCATCCCAACTCCATTTCCCTCTCTCAGGGGCTGCCAAGATTTACATCTTATCAACACTGCTGTTTGCCTCTCAAGCTCTAATAATGATTCTTGAGCTTCCTTCTGAACTTATTTCTAAGATTAGTAAGGACATACTTGTTGTATGTGTATGTTTGAATGTGTGTAAATATGTAAGTATACGCGTGTGTGTGTATGTATGAATATATAGTGTATGAGTGTGAGTGTGTATATGAACATGTAAGTATATGTACATGTTAGTGTGTGTTTGTATGGTGGTGATGTGTGTGTGTGTGTGTGTGTGTGTATGTATGCATGTATGTGTAGCACATTTGTGGGGTACCCATGGAGGCCAGTAAAGACATCACATCCCTTGAGTTAGAATTATAGGGTGACTGTATACTGTAAGATATGGGTGCTTTGAACCAAACTTAGGTCCTCTCGAGGATCAGGGAGGCATCTTAAATGCTTAGACACCTATCCAGGCCCCCTCTCCAACCCAGTCCATTTTTAAATTCTCAGAATTCACAAAAAAGAACTCTGGTTTCTAAGTAAGAAAACCAGCTTAGTCCTTACCCACAGTCAATTCCTTAACATGTTCTAACAACTCCCTAATGTGCTCTCATTCTCTTAAATAATGCTCCTAACAAAATAAGAGAAAATGATTAACATGATGGATATGTCTGCTAGTGAGTGTACTAAAGCATGAAACACTGGGAGGTATACTTTATCAGCAGGAATGGCTCAGAAGGCATGGACAACTCTTGCTGGTTACCAAAGTGTCATCTTTAAATGCAACTCAAGTCCTGGAAACAAATGGCCAAAGAATGTGTAGCTCCAACTAGGAATTAAAGGGGCCCTGGATCCAGTGCAATGAGAGTAACCTGAGAAGGGCATTGCCTGGCTGTGTTGTAAAACTTGCCTGCATAGTGTTCCTTAAGGGGAATCTAGCATCATGTTGCAAGTAAATTCTGCAAAAGTGAAGCCATCTTATACCTTAAGATGGATATTATTTAACAATGATAGCTTCCCAGGGGTAGTTCATAAATAATTCTGTCAGAAATTATATTATATTATATTATATTATATTATATTATATTATATTATATTATATTATATTATATGGAAACGGTGAAAGCAAACTTCACTAGACAGAGGAAGACATGCAGGGAAGCTTCCATTGATAGCTTTACAACAGGAAGCCTAGAGTGCATGCTGAATTCAGCTCTTCCTTCCTTCCTTCCTCCCTTCCTCCCTCCCTTCCTCCCTCCCTTCCTCCCTCCCTTCCTCCCTCTCCCTCTCCCTCTCCCTCTCCCTCTCCCTCTCCCTCTCCCTCTCCCTCTCCCTCTCCCTCTCCCTCTCCCTCTCCCTCTCCCTCTCCCTCTCCCTCTCCCTCTCCCTCTCCCTCTCCCTCTCCCTCTCCCTCTCCCTCTCCCTCTCCCTCTCCCTCTCCCTCTCCTTCTCCCTCACCACCCTCCCCTCCTCCTCTTTGTATAAAAAGGACACTTACTAAATCAGCTTACAGGATGTGGTCGGGGTAGTCAAACAATGGCTCCCTCACATTGCAGAGGCCAAGATTTCAGAATCTTTGGTCTCAAAGGCTTGGTATCATCTTTGGACATTTATGGGAACATAACAGCCATGAAATACTGACAACAATATTTGTGGGGCTCCTTCAACTCTTACTAGTCAAAGAGGGTCACCCAGCCTATCTACTCTTTAAAGAGGAGTAAGTAGAGAAAAATCGCTCCTACAGCAATGCATCCTCTTAATGAAAGTCCTAAGATCACTGTCAACAGAATCCCATTTAAAGTGCATTACCTTCAGGTTAATTAAAAAAGAAACAGGTTTGTTTAAAAACGAACAAACAAACTCCTTAATCTTCAGCAATATGCCAAAAGGGTATAAAGGAATTCATTGTGATTTTGAAGCATTTCTCAGCAAGTGTTGATTATTGTTAAAAAGAGATTTGATTGTGTTAAATAACTTTATAAACAGAACGATTTTTATTTGACTACAACTTGAGTGGTTTGGGGTATTTGTAAGATATATAAATTAAACAGTTATTTTGGACTGGTAAAAAATCCTATCTCCTCCTTCAAGCTATGCTCCTTTCAACAAATATTTTAAATCCATAATATAGATGAAGCATACTGCTTCATGATTTAGGAGATTTTAAAAAATGGGAAAGTAAAAATTTTGTTCTCTTATTATTGTAACTAATAAGATAGATTGCACAAGTCACTGAGTAGTTCAAATACAATGCAGGTAGAAATTAGTACCATTTAAATTTGTAGCATTGACGAATAAAAAAATCCTACTGAATCTAGTCTGATTCACAATGATCTTTACTTAGTATTTAAAGGTGTGAAATAACATAAACCTCCCTAGTGTCTTCCAACAAAAGGGTTAAACATCACCAAGTGTAACCATATCCCATTGAACCAGAAGCAAATGAACCCAAATAATTAAAGGAGAAATTGGCTGTCTTTCCCAAGCTTTTGGGGCTCTTATTTCTGCTTCTTTTTTCTTAACTCTTCTCTATTCCTATAACTTGCTCTCTCTAGTTTAGCATGCACAAGATTCAACAGGCTGTGTGGTGGTGCCATTTGCTGTGATAAACACTTGAGATAGCTTGGCACCATTTATATGAGGTCATGGGTTCAGAAATTTTAGCTTATGGCCACATGGACCCACCTCTATGGGTTTGTAGTGAGGAAAAGAGCTGGATGGAGAGGGCATGAAGAAGCAAGCTGCTGATGTCATGGGTGCAGGAGTGATGGGGAGAAAATATGAATCAGGGGCAAGGGGTTGGAGGGAGGACCCTGTCCATCAACTAATAATCACTTCCCAAGATTATTTCATCCTGCCAACAGACTATCCATAATAAAATGAGCAATAAAACTCAGAAACTCCATAATCTGTAACTTTTCAAAAATCGTATTGCTACATACTGCTGTAATAGGGACCAAGCTTTGAACAGAGAGCTTTGAGGAAACATATCATATTGAGACCATAACTCAGGAGTTATCAAGGCTTTAATTTGCATCGAAATAATACAATGGTGTCACAATTCAAACATGCAAATCTTGCAAGACCTTAAAAGTGATCTCATTATTCAAGTATCTACCCAGTGTGAACTGTAACTATAGGTTAAGACCACTGAGACACAATGAAACCCAGAATTATAGAGTGGTATAGTCTCTTGTGAGACTATGCCGGGGCCTGGCAAACACAGAAGTGGACACTCACAGTCAGCTAGTGAATGGATCACAGGGCCCACAATGGAGGAGCTGGAGAAAGTATCCAAGGAGCTGAAGGGATCTGCAACCCTATGGGTGGAACAACCATGAACTAACCAGTACCCCGGAGCTCTTGACTCTAGCTGCATATGTATCAAAAGATGGCCTAGTCGGCCATCACTGGAAAGAGAGGCCCATTGGACATGTAAACTTTATATGCCCCAGTACAGGGGAACGCCAGGGCCAAAAAAAAAAAAAAAATGGGAATGGGTGGGTAGGGATGTGGGGGGGAGGGTATAGGGGACTTTTGGGATAGCATTGGAAATGTAATTGAGGAAAAGATGTAATAAAAAATATAAAAAAAAAAAGAATTCCAAGAAAAATATGTAGCTTATGAAAGTACCCTAAAATATACCTGGAACACGAAGAAATTGATTAAATTTCATTAAAAAAAAAAAAACATGCTTAGGCTGGGCAGTGGTGGCGCACGCCTTTAATTCCACCACTTGGGAAGCAGAGGCAGGTGGATTTCTGAGTTCAAGGCCAGCCTGGACTACAGAGCTGAGTTCCAGGACAGCCAGGGCTATAGAGAGAAACCCTGTCTTGAAAAACCCAAACACAAACCCAAACCCAAACACAAACCCAAACCCAAACCCAAACCCAAACCCAAACCCAAACACAAACACAAACACAAACACAAACACAAAAACAAAAACAAAAACAAAAACAAAAACAAAAACAAAAACATGCTTAGTATAATTGCCTGCTTATAAAGATTAGGTTCTCAAGACAGCCAAATAAATTACATACGTCTGTAATTCAGGATCTCCAGTTCAAGGCCAACATGAGCTACCTGAGACCTTGTCTCACAAAGAAAATGACACAACTAAGAAAAGACAAAATTATATTTACCATACCCCGTAAAAGGCCCAAATTATGGCTGGAGAAATGGCTCAGTAGTTAAGAGCACTTACTGCTCTTTCAGAGAACCAGACTTCTGTTTCCAATATCTACATCAGATAGCTCATAACTGCCTATAAGTTTACCTGCAATGGCTATCACACACTCTTTTTGACTTTATGGGCACCTGTACTTGTGTGCCCATATGCATACACATAACTAAAAGCAAAATTAAATCTTAAAACAATAAAATCCCGACATTCCTTCACATGTATTTTTTCAAGTAACAAATAATTTTTGTTGAAAAACCCGAACAATCAAAAACAACAGTTGCTAACTCACCAATATGAGGCCAGAGGATTTCTTAATTTTGTTTCACGGGGATAGTATAGGAAACAAATTTTTTTTTCATCTTTCTGTTCTGCCACTCTTAGTACTTTGACTAAACTAGAAACTTTTGTTCTTGCAGATGATCATAGCAGACCAGGGTGCCAATCCATGTAAGTGATATTCAATGTCTTCTCCTCCCTCGGGTAGTATTTGAGGCCCAGGTTTTAACTCTCAGTGAGCCTTCAAAGTCACAGTTAGAAGAGAGAAAATGCCAATCCTAGACAAGAGCAAGGGGAGAGCAGTAGGATGCCAACAGTGGGTTCCTAACACTTAGAATTTACACAGGAACCATCCTAAGCATGGTGGCACACCAGACAAAATCAGACCCTTTCAATATGAAAGGAAACAAAGATGACTTATGTAGAACTCACTTATGTTGCTTTGGGTAGCAGCTATGTTCATTTCATGAATAATTAATAACATGGAAATAAACATCAAGGCCTCTAAGACTTTGGAGTCTGTGAACTCCAAGATTATTTCACTGTGAAAACCACTGTCTCTGTGCCATTTATAACCATTCTGTCATGTAGAAGGTAGAGACACCCTTTGGGAACCTCTTGTTTGAGGAAGATCTGAAGCCCCAACTCAGATTTAAAGAAATGAAGAAAAATTATGTGGTTCCAAATAGAAGTCAAGTGAATTAACACAGGCTATCTTGTGCAAAAAACACTTCGGAAAAAATAGAGCCATGTTTCCACTACACTGGTCATTTTATTGCACACCTCACAGATGTCTTGGAGAATCATGCTTTCCTCAGAGCCTGTGGGACTCACCAACAAAAGCTGACTGCAGACCATGCCGCTGCTCCAAGTAGGCAAGAGGATCATAGACTGAGTATTTGAACAATCTGCCCATGGTGTCTATTTCTGCTACATTTTTCTTGAAATCTACAGCATTCTGTGGAGATTATCTCCTAGCTGTGCAACCAATTTGATGTGCATCTAGATAATTTTGTCAAAAATATCCTAGTTTGTATTTTCTATTTAAAAATATATTTCATGTTTATTATGCTCCATTATGACTTGATTGAAAATGGATTTTTTTCAACCTACAACATCAAATTAGAGGCTAGATTCACAAAGCACTTCTCAAAAAATACCAAGTTTTCTTTCTTTACCCAGTGCTTTGGACAACATTTTGCCCAAACCAAAATAGTGTATCAGTTACTATAAATAGCTTCATTAACAGACCAGCATAATCACTCTGTAAAATGTATGTGGTAGTGAACACAAACATGAATGGCTAAGGTTAAAATTGAACAGGTTATACGCTGTACTCATGTACTCAAAGAAGGGGCATCATGATCATTGTACACTATTGTGTACTATACATAGTAACTGCTTTCCATTAATGCTTGATTAAAAGAAGGGATAAAGAATGACTTCTTGGTGGAGAAACTTGGCAAGTGCTACCTCAAGGTTAACACCAATCATGAATAATCATGATTGTGGTCTAGGCATGGGACACACCTGTAACTCCAGCACGCCTAAGGCTGCATCAGGAACACTGGGGTCCATAGTGAATTTGTGGAGAATTTGTGGTATGGAATGAGACTCTCAAAAGAACAAACACAAATTGTGGTGGTTTGAATATGCTTGGCCCAGGGAGTAGCATTGTTAAGAGGTATGGCCTTGTTGGAAGAAGTGTGTCACTGTGGGGGGTGGGCTTTTGAGATCCTCCTCCTAGCTGCCTTCGAATCAAGATATGAAATTCTGTGCTCCTCCAGTATCGTGTCTGCCTGCATGCTGCCATGCTTCCTACAATGATGATAATGGACTGAACCTCTGAAAATGTAAGCTAGCCACAATTAAGTGTTTTTCTTTATAAAAGATGCCTTGGTCATTGTGTCTCTTCACAACAATGGAAACCCAAACTAAGGCACAAACAACAATAATAAAAAGCCATATATGAATGTGTGTATGTGTGTGTGTGTGTGTGTGTGTGTGTGTGTGTGTAGTATGCACTCTTTATAAGAGGGGGAAAGAATAACCACTTCTGTATCTTCATCTCTAAAACACTTACCTCACTCTGATCATGATAAAGAGAGCAACAAATCCCATTAGAGTAGCTACATTCCGCAAAGCTGTCAGGATCATCCAAAGCAAGAGAAACTTGAAAACTGTCACAGCCAAGTGGATTTGAAAATGTCACAATGACCACATGTAATGTGCTATGCTTATGAGGGGAGAAACATGACATTAGGTAAAATGTAAGTATCTCTGAATAGTATGTAGACTTATCTCTGAATAGTATATGGGCTATGGGTAATAGTGTGTCTATTGTTCATATACTAGTTACTGCAGATATACTCTACTCTGGTAACGAGTTAACAATAGGGATAACTAGATGTGATGTATATTGGCTCTCTGCACTATTGTGATTTTTCTATGTAACACTGAATTGTGTCCACTTGGTAGAATTTAGAATCATCTGGGAGATGGACCTCTGGACATTCTGGTGAATGGTTATGTTGACTATGTTTACAGAGCTGAGAAAACTTGCCTACCATCAATGGCACCATTCTCTGATGGAGATCCTGAATTCAGGATCTTGATGGGACTGGTTGCTTCAAGCTCCTGCTCTTATAACTTCCCCAACATGGATTTCTCTTTCTTGACTTATGAACAGAAATAAGCACTTCCTCCCTTAATTATGCTTTTAGATATAGTTTTATTCGTGTGTATATGCATGTGTCTCTGTCTATTGTGCTTGGGCCAAAGGAGGTATTGGAGTCCCTGGAACTGAATCCATAAGTGATGGTGAGCTGCCTGATATGGATGATAGGAACTGAACTTGAGTCCACCAGAACAATGTATATGCTTATAACTACCAAGGGCCTTTCCCTTCAGCATGCTGTTGCAAAGATACTTTATTATAGCAATGAGAAAAGAAACAATGGCACTCAGTATACCTAAAATTCTTCTAGAAATGATTATTATCATTCTTCTAAAAATAATTATCTCAGGTCAGCAGAATAACATTTTTCATGTATCACAGAAATATATCAACTTTGTAAGGAAATTGGGATTGGCTATTATGGAAACACTCAGCTATAGAGCAAATCCTGTCATCTAGAGTCCTAGCTTATATTGGGGAATGGTAAGAGAAGAAGAAATATTTGATCCATTACTAAGGTATTTCAATGGAGTATCAGTTCCATGACCCACCAAAGAGATGGCACGCATCTCCTTCATGGGGAAGAATGAAGGGTGAGGGTGGAGGCCACACATGCTAATCTAGTGGAGGCCTCTGTGGGATTGTATAAGAGATACAAACACAGATTGTAGAAGAGAGAGAGGCACTCAGCAGCCTCATCTCTCCTCTTCACATCACTTAGGAGTGAACAAATTAGTACAAGGAGATAGGAATGGATCGATTCGCATTCTTCTACATGTTAACAACCAGTTGTGCCAGCACCATTTGTTGAAAATGCTGTCTTTCTTCCACTGGATGTTTTTAGCTCCCTTGTCGAAGATCAAAAGATCCATTCCTATCTCCTTGTACTAAGATCAAGTCTAAGTGGATCAAGGAACTTCACATAAAACCAGAGACACTGAAACTTATAGAGGAGAAAGTGGGGAAAAGCCTTGAAGATATGGGCACAGGGGAAAAATTCCTGAATAGAACAGTAATGGCTTGTGCTGTAAGATCAAGAATTGACAAGTGGGACCTCATGAAACTACAAAGCTTCTGCAAGGCTAAAGACACCATCAATAAGACAAAAAAACCACCAACAGATTGGGAAAGGATCTTCACCTATCCTAAATCAGATAAGGGACTAATATCCAATATATATAAAGAACTCAAGAAGGTGGACTCCAGAAAGTCAAATAACCCCATTAAAAAATGGGGCTCAGAACGGAACAAAGAATTCTCACCTGAGGAATACCGAATGGCAGAGAAACACCTGAAAAAATGTTCAACATCCTTAATCATCAGGGAAATGCAAATCAAAACAACCCTGAGATTCCACCTCACACCAGTCAGAATGGCTAAGATCAAAAATTCAGGTGACAGCAGATGCTGGCGAGGATGTGGAGAAAGAGGAACACTCCTCCATTGTTGGTGGGATTGCAAGCTTGTACAACCACTCTGGAAATCAGTCTGGCGGTTCCTCAGAAAATTGGACATAGTACTACTGGAGGATCCAGCAATACCTCTCCTGGGCATATATCCAGAAGATGTCCCAACCGGTAAAAAGGACACATGCTCCACTATGTTCATAGCAGCCCTATTTATAATAGCCAGAAGCTGGAAAGAACCCAGATGTCCCTCAACAGAGGAATGGATACAGAAATTATGGTACATTTACACAATGGAGTACTACTCAGCTATTAAAAAGAATGAATTTATGAAATTCCTAGCCAAATGGATGGACCTGGAGGGCATCATCTTGAGTGAAATAACACAATCACAAAAGAACTCACACAATATGTATTCACTGATAAGTGGATATTAGCCCAAAACTTAGGATACCCAAGATATAAGATACAATTTGCTAAACGCATGAAACTCAAGAAGAATGAAGACCAAAGTGTGGACACTGTGCACCTTCTTAGAATTGGGAACAAAACACCCAGGGAAGGAGTTACAGAGACAAAGTTCGTAGCTGTGATGAAAGGATGGACCATTTAGAGACTGCCGTATCCAGGGATCCATCCCATAATCAGCTTCTAAACGCTGACACCATTGCATACACTAGCAAGATTTTGCTGAAAGGACCCAAATATAGCTGTCTCTTGTGAGACGATGCCGGGGCCTAGCAAACACAGGAGTGGATGTTCACAGTCAGCTATTGGATGTATCACAGGGCTCCCAATGGAGAAGCTAGAGAAAGTACCCAAGGAGCTAAAGGGATCTGCAACCCTATTGTTGGAACAACATGATGTACTAAGCAGAACCCCGGAGCTCTTGTCTCTAGCTGCATATGTATCGAAAGATGGCCTAGTCGGCCATCAATGGAAAGAGAGGCCCATTGGACTTGCAAACTTTATATGCCCCAATATAGGGGAATGCCAGGGCCAAAAGAATGGGAATGGGTGGGTAGGGAAGTGGGGGGCGCTATGGGGGACTTTTGGGATAGCATTGGAAATGTAATTGAGGAAAATATGTAATAAAAATATTAAAAATCAAAAAAAAAGGAGTGAACAAATTAAAAGAAAAGAAAGGTAGAGAAGACTGCTAATGTTGATTGCCATGTGGCTGAATTAACTTCGAAATCCTGTCCTTTTTCTTCTTTTCCCAGAGTTTTGTGAGCTCACAATTTTCTTTAATGGGGAAAATGTTCCATCATTATATTTTAGGTTTTTTTTTAAAGTTAAATATATTTTTAAAAATATAATACATTCATACTTACATACAATCATGCATGCATAAAAATGATACATATGTTCTAGATACCAAACAAACAAAGCACACAAACACACAGTCACAAAATGAGAAAAACAGTAACGTTGCCCAATATTAGCTTAACTCTTTGGTTCAGGTTACAGAATAAAGACATAGTAGTATCTCAGTCATTTTACACTTGAAGGAGACTCTGAAAGACATAGGGCTAGTATAGTCACCAGATTCACTACAGTCCCTGTTTCCCTATTTTTTTTTTTATTATTAGGTATTTATTTCATTTACATTTCCAATGCTATCCCAAAAGTCCCCCACACCCTCCCACACCCACTCCCACACCCACCCACTCCCACTCCCACACCCACCCACTCCCACCTCTTGGCCCTGGCGTTCCCCTGTACTGAGACACATCTTAAACATTCCATGAATTCCTATTACAAAACATTGTTCAATTTTGGTTGACCTAGGAATTTTTTTTCCATTTTTTTTTTAATGAAAAAGACCACATTCTGCTTGTTAGCTCATAGTGATTAGTGTTTATGGGACACATTCTGTGAAAATTACCCTAAGTCAAAAGTGGGAAGAATCCATACTTTTGTCTTCATTCTTGATTTTCATGTGTTTTGCAAATTGTATCTTGGGTATTCTAAGTTTCTGGGCTAATATCCACTTATCAGTGAGTGCATATTATGTGAGTTCTTTTGGGATTGGGTTACCTCACTCAGGATGATATCCTCTGGATCCATCCATTTGGCTAGGAATTTCATTGTTTTTAATAGCTGAGTAGTACTCCATTGTGTAAATGTACCTACCACATTTTCTGTATCCATTCCTCTGTTGAGGGACATCTGGGTTCTTTCCAGCTTCTGGCTATTATAAACAAGGCTGCTATGAATATAGTGGAGCATGTGTCCTTACCAATTGGAACATCTTCTGGGTATATGTCCAGTAGAGGTATTGCTGGATCTTCCCATAGTACTATGGAAGACCAAAGTGTGGATACTTCATTCCTCCTTAGAATAGGGAACAAAATACTCATGGAAGGAGTTACAGAGACAAAGTTTGGAGCTGAGACAGAAGGATGGGCCATCCAGAGACTGCCCCACATGGGGGCCACCAAACACAGACACTGCATTTGCCAGAAAGATTTTGCTGACAGGACCCTGATATAGCTGTCTCTTGTAAGGCTATGCCAGTGCCTGGCAAATATAGAAGTGGGTGCTCAGAATCATCTATTGGATGGAACACAGGACCCCCAGTGGTGGAGCTCGAGAAATTCCTCAATTAGCTGAAAGGGTCTGCAACCCTATAGGAGGAACAACAATATGAACTAACCAGTAACCCCAGAGCTCATGCCTATAGTAGCATATGTATCAAAAGATGACCTAGTCGGCCATCACTGGGAAGAGAGGACCTTTGTCCTTGCAAACGTTATATGCCCCAGTACAGGGGAACACCAGGTTGAAGAAGCAGGGATGGGTGGGTTGGGGAGCAGGGCAGGGGGAGGGTATAGAGGACTTTTTGGATAGCATTTGAAATGTAAATGAAGAAAATATCTAATAAAAATTGTTTAAAAACGGAAGGAATTAGGAAAGGTTCAAAATATTAGGTTTCTCTAGGTACTTTGTATGTCTCTTTTAGAAATGCCAAGAATGAAAGCCGTGAATATAGCTCATTGTTTAAACACTTGTCTAGGATGTACAAGGCTTTGAGTTGCTTTGCCACTGTTGAAAACAACAAACAAAACCCAGAAATCTTCATACATACATAATACACACACACACACACACACACACACACACACTGTAATATAGATTAACGGAAGAAAGTGTTTCCCTTCTCTTTAAGAGAAAAGCTTTATACTTTAAAGGGGGAATTGTTTACTGTGTGTGCCTGTGTGTGTGTGTGTGTGTGTGTGTGTGTGAGTGTGTTTGTGTGTGTGTGTGTGATGTGTGTCTGAGAGAGAGAGAGAGACATGTGTGTGTCTGTGTGTGTATGTATGTGTATGCATGTGTATGCATGTGTTTGTATGTATTTCTATGTATCTACACATGAGTCTAAAGATTCTGGCAGTAATTGTTCTTTTGGGTTATTTGTGCCTCTGTTTCTTCCATCTATTAACTGATCATTTGCTTGTTAACTGTCTGCCTTTGATGATATGTTATGCTTTCTTACTAGCATTGCCAGATGCTAGAGAAATAATACACACACACACACACACACACACACACACACACACACACACCACACCACTATCCTAGTACTCTGAATTCTCATGAGTAAGCAGTAAAAATTCTTCCTTTATAATAGCTATTTTATGACAATCTAAAAGAACCAATACGCCCACTTCATAGTCACACATGCTGCCACTGCTTGTCATTTATTCATTTGAAAAATCTTTGTCAAGGATGTGCTATAATATTCTAAATATCGTTCAGACACCAAATGTATAATAATGAGTCAAAGTTTACACCTTCATGGTGCATGGAGGGATGCACATAGATATGTAGATAATATATTAGAACTGAGAGTGCCATGAAGAATACAAGGGAACAGGATACAAACTGATAAGGAGGCTGTGTTAGATCTCTCTCTCTCTCTCTCTCTCTCTCTCTTTCTTTCTCTTACCGCATACCCTTAAGCTCTCTTTTTCTCTGTGTGCTCCTGTTCTTCATTTCCCTGTTCAACACACCATGCTGTCCACAGCAGCTGACTCCTGAAGTGGAAACTTCTAGCTTCCTTGAAATGTTATATCAAATGATGTTTTGCTGGGTTACACAGGTGAAAGGATGTCTTGCTAAATCAAACACGTGAAAGACTGTTTTCCTGAAACATACACAGGTGAAAGGATGTTTGGATATAGCAGACACATGAAAGGACGCTTGATGACAGAGTATAAATATGACCCCTTGGACAGTGGGAGATGAGCGCTGAGCTTTGGTTTCATTTGCTCTGCCTCTTTACTCTTCACTAACTACACACATGTATTGGTTCACCTTACATAGCCTTGTTGAGCTCCACTTGTGGTAACACCATCATTCAGATAAACTCACCTAAGAACTGCTTGTGAGGTTCCTGTGGCAGCTTTGCTGCCTCTGCGGCCTCACCTCAGGCTGGTTGGAGAGCCTTGTGGTTTCTTCAGGATTGAACTACAGTTGCTTGTTCATGCCTGGTGTCTGTCTGGTGAAAGGACCGGACTGTAGCTGCTGGTTCACGTGAGGTATCTACCTGCCTAGAGGATGGTGTGCAGCTGCTACATTGTATTTGGTGTTTGCTAAGGGACTGAACTGCTGAAAAAAGAAAATCAAGCTTGCCCCCCCCCCAAAAAAAAACTATTGCTGAACAGGTCCACTTCCCTGATATCCTAATAACTTTTCTCTTCTAACTACCTCTGCTGGCTGGTGGGCTAGAGGAGAGGTTGAACCCTTGTTAAAAGTAGGTTGCAAAAATTAAGCCTACAATCTCCTCCGCCCTTTCCCCTTAAGCAGACTTTCCTAATGGCTTTATGATGTCTATAATGTTCTCCCGCCTTATGGTCCATCATGTCCCCTCTGCTACGATGCATTGTCCTTTACAATGCTCTCCTCACAGCCCAACCTTAGCCACAGTTGTTTGCATGTCCACTCTCTCTCTCTTTTAATAACATTCATTTTATAAAGTGGAAGGAAAAGCAGATTATTTTAAATATCAATGTCAAAAAGTGCCACATAATAAAGTCACGCTTGAGCAGACACTTGAAAGCAACAGAAGGGCCAGCTATGCAAAAATCGTGGGTAGAATGCTGGTAGGAAGGTGCAGTAGAAACACAGCTCTGCAGTGGGGAGGATGGGGATGGACTCAGATCATCAGGGCAGCACAATCACCCGAGGGAGGGAACAACACGGGAAGCTGTGGAAGAGTCAGTGATACAAAAGAGTGAAGAACAGCGGAAGGTAGACCCACTAGCTTTCCATTCATGGCAAAACTCTGGCTTGTACTTTACGTGGAGATTCCACTTCAGGCACTTGTGAAATTCTATTGGAATGCTGGCCCACCTACCTTATATTTGAAGGTTTATTGATTGTTTTTTTTTTCTGGTTTAATATTTTTATCTTAGCAGAACTAAACTGTTGTCCATTCTCATAGTTCATATAATTGTTTTGCTACAATTAAAAAGAAAACAACTTTTCTTTGTGTTTCACCTTTGAAATAGCATCTGGCTCTGTCCAAGAAGGCTCTCAAACTCATCATTCTGCTGCCTCCGCCTCCTAAGCGTTATTCTTCTGGAGTGTGGTGTCACTATGTCTTGCTACTATAAATTTCAACTCAAAACAGATTACAGTTTTGGTTTCAGGGATGGATTTGAACTATTGTCACTTCTAGCTACTCTTTAAAAATATTTTTTGAATTAGCATTCATGGAAGATTGATTCTTCTTACAGTTTATTTCAGCCTTCAAGTCCTCAAATTCTTTGGCTTACACTGTAATAACCATTCCATTTCTTATTTTTTCGTAGTTGCTAGGGTAAGAGATTCTTTTTCCTTTACAATTGTCTGTTTCTTCACTGACTTAACTGTCTTTAATTAATTAATCTATTGTGCTTGATTGATTTAAATTATTAAAAGGCTTAAAGTATTTTAGAAGAATTTTTTTATCTGCCAAGTTTATTTACCAGCCAAGAAAGTGTTGGAGCAGCCACGCTACCTGTTGAATCCTGATGAAGTTTGTAGAGATCTAGCATCCACTTCCTTGTGTTGAGTAACAAATCACTGTGGCAATGAGATTTTACAACCCAGATTTGTTACCAATTATGGCCATATCGGGTTTTTCTTTCAGAATGTGTCCTACAAAACTCATCAGAAAACAGTCTCAAAGCCACCACATTTCTTACTTTTTTTTTTGTTTGTTTTGTTTATTGTTTTTCGAGACAGGGTTTCTCTGTGTAGCCTTGGCTGTCCTGGAACTCACTCTGTAGACCAGGCTGGCCTCGAACTCAGAAATCCGCCTGACTCTGCCTCCTGAGTGCTGGGATTAAAGGCGTGTGCCACCATGCCCGGCTCACATTTCTTACTTGTGACATGTGACAATAAACTATTAAAAATCACCAGACCCAGTTATAAATCCTAAGCAGCCATAATATTAGAACCTATAGATGTCTAGAGAAACTAGGAGTTTTAAACCCTTAAAGCAGTTAAATCAGCCAGTCTCCAATTCGGTATGAAGTGAGTAATTGCTTAAATTTTTAACCATTATCTACATATGATTTTGACTAGGGAAAGGCCATATGTTTAAATATATGTTTAATTTAATGATACCCCTCTTTTAGCAATAATAACCCAATGTAGCACAAAAAGCAAGAAAGTCCACTTTGCTTATTTCGCAAACATAAATTTCCAGTCTGTGGTGGTTTGAATGAGAATAGACCCCACTGGCCCATATGTTTGAGTGCTTAATCACCAGGGAGTGGAACCATTTAGGGGAGGATTAGGAGGTGTGTGTGTGTGTGTGTGTGTGTGTGTGTGTGTGTGTGTGTGTGAGATTACAGGTGCCTAGAGTGGCCAAAAGAGTTTATCAAATCCCCTGAAGCTGAGTGAAGTTAGAGCTGGTTGTGAGCTGGCCATAGTGGGTTCTGGAAACCAAATTTTGCCTCCCTCTAAGCCCAGTATTTGCTCTTAGTCAAAGATCCATATATTCAGCCTCATCTCAATAAGCTCTACAGGACTCTCTACTCACAGCTAAGAGAGTTGTCAGAAGGGAGACCATGAGGAAAACACAGCACACTATTCTTTCATTTTATTCATTCATATGCACTCTATTAGGCACACAATTGTGGACAACCATATAACACTTTTGTAAGTACTAAAGTAGTGTGTTAATACTGAGGGAAACAAAGGTCAAGTTGTAATTGAATACGGAGAGTACCACGAAGGAAACAGAGACAACAGAAACAGCAAACACTGAAGCTCATGGCGATGAGGTGGCCGCTTCCATTTGAAACTGTCATCAAGACTCTAGGTAAATACCACGATAATAATTAGTGTAGCTAACCTAATAATTACCTAAATGCCTGAGAGGTACGCAGAGTGGCAGGGAACAAAACGGATTCTCTGGATCCTGTCAGAATCTTATTTAAATGGTGTTGGGTGAGGTGTGACGGGATCTCATAACTGAAAGCCATTTGCTGTCATATGCAAATTAGCAGTCAGACAAACCTGAGTCATGATGCTTTCACACAGCAAACAGCTTTATGTTGCAACATAAAAAAATAAATAAATAAGAGGCCATTTATCTCTCATTCGTGTAAACTATGTGTCAGTCACTAATTTATTTTTAGGTTGCTCGCAGTATTCTCTACAAAGCTAGCATGTGTTATAGATGATTGCGGAGTGGTATTTAGCTGGCTAATATTTAATGTAAAATCATAAACCAATAGAGGTAATAGAGCTGTGACTCATGGTTAGCATTAGAGTTGTGGGAAATTAAATGAATGGTTGCGTTGGAACATGAAATGGAACATGATGTTTGGAGGAAAAGTAGTTTTATATGGCTGTGTGTATGCTGAAAATGTAGACCAGAGGAGGATTCCATTAAGAGACACTGGAATGAAGCAGAGAGAGAGAGAGAAAACCTTATAATTGCCTCAATTATCAAAGACACACAAACCCTCATGGTCTTGGCCTTGCTTCCTCTTCTACAAGCTCCCTCACATTCCTCTGTAATCTAACAAGATCTTTCCTCCTCCTCCTCCTCCCCTCCTCCTTCTCTTCTCTTTTTGTCAAAACATTACTGTGAACCTGTCCTTTTTCATCTTTTCTTCTCTGAGTCTCTGAATGACAGAATCTGTTCTAGTCTCAGCAAAAGCATTATTCCTTTCATGAACTCAAATAAACCCAGTTACTAGGGCATTAAGCTCGACATATCTGACAATTCACAAGTTGTTGTGCACTTTCTAGAGACAGAGGGCATGGACTCAAGCACTCAAATATAATGTATGCTAGGGTTCCAAAAGCTGTGGCCAGGTGGAAAGGAAGAAAACTGTGATCAAGTAGAATAACGAAGGACAGAGAAGCTGATGGGGATAGCTATGCTCCTTTGGTGTGTGTGTGTGTGTGTGTGTGTGTGTATGAGAGAGAGAGAGAGAGAGAGAGAGAGAGAGAGAGAGAGAGAGAGAGAGAGAGATGGAGAAAAAGAATGCATACCATTCCTGTAACTTCGATTTGGATCCTACAGAGATCAGACGTTCTTTCTCAAATTTGTTTACTCTCATATCTTAAAATACATGTATTTATTTATTTTTGGTGACATCACATGTGTATTCTGACATGTGTGGGGGGGTTAGAAGAAATCTTCCCTGAATCAGTTTTTCCCTTCCACCATGTTGAACCCAGGGACTGAATTCAGGTCATCAGGCTTGGTGGCAAGAGCCCTTATACTCTGTGCTGTCTCGCTGGCTTCTTATTTTGTTTGTAATAAGAGTTTTGCTGACATACAGGTCACATGTAGAGCCCATATGCAACTCACCTATGCAAAGTTTAATGTTTTTAGTAGAACTGAAGATAGGCATAATCACCTTGATTTTAGACCATTTTTATCAGCCTAGAAAGCTTCTTATTCTCTAGTTGTCACTCTGTCTATATCACACAGCCTCAGTAAGCCTCCAACACCGACAGTTCACTTGGTAATTTGTAATTCTTTTTCATTTTCCTCCTCCTCCTCTTCCTCCTTCTCTTCCTCCTCCTCATCCTTCTCTTCCTCCTCCTTCTCCTCCTTTTCGTCTTCTTCTTCTTCCCTCTCCGTCTCTTCCTTCTTTTCTTCCTCCTCTTTTTTTCTCTTCCTCCTCCTCCTCCTTGTCTCTCTTTGGGGTCATCCCTTCTGATTGTTACCTAAATCCCATTGTTCTGAAATTCCATAGCATCATCCTCTAATATACCAGTACGAATGTGTGTAGTTTATATCCTTGTTATGAAAAAAATGTGATCTGAAAACCAGTAAAAGACAAGTAGTCCAGTAGCTTCAAGTGTAAGAAAAGATCTCCAAATGATGTGCTTATTTCTATGGGCTTTGTAACTCACTCTGAGAGCGAAACCAAATGACAAGAGAATCCTTATGATGCACCACTATCCACAAAATCAGCAAAGAAAGAGTTTTACAAGTGACTCACAGAAAAACCAGCTCTCTATATGAATTACATTGTATTTTTAAACATTCTCAATTTGTCACATCAATTGAAAACCATCATTTTATACTTTGTCTTCTCACAATCAGTTTGTAAGCTCCCTAGGCACACGTGTATACTCATGTCCTTCAATGTATACCAACTTGACTCCTGAAGGAGCCGCCTTTGTTGGATTTATTGACAAAAGTCAGAACAAGGCTCATATTGCTTCATTCCATAGTTGAAGATGAAGAGAGATGACTGTCTATTGGAAGTGACTCTTGATGTTGTTATGGGATTGACATAATGAATTTGAACAATAAGAACTGAAAATCTCCAAAGAATGAAGCTAAATGCAATTTTGAAAAAATAATGAAATGGTAAACTGCATTTGCAGAATTGCTTGTGGAAACTAGAATAGACATCAAATGAGGTAATGGAAATGCTGGAGTGATAAGTTTAATATTGTGGTCCCAAGAGATGTCATGATACCGGCAAAACTAATCAATTTAGATTATTCAGCCTGCTTATTACATTCACTTCAGGGGAATTCCTGAATCATTAAACTTCGCAATTTCTATAGCTACTATGGGTCTCTGATTACACTACTCACCTAATGAAACAGTAAACAGATTCCCAAATTAAAAGCCCCCAAGGGGTGCAAGGCTAAAATATTTATCTTTTCAAATATCAAATATTTAATCAGGGTTATTAGCTATTTTAAGTGAGCCTGAATGAAGTTTCATCCTGTAACTCACTTCAAGTAGAGAACTTGTTTCTTTTTAGATTTTTGTTTTAAAATACATGCAAATAAAATTCTATATTTTCAAGTGAAAGTTTATATGGACATAAGACATGATAGAAGCATTGAGTGAAACAAAGTATGCATTCCTGTAGTTAAAGGGAAAGCTGGCAGGATTTCACTGTCCGAGAGACCTTCGTATTAACAGTGCTGTTTTCTTTCATGAACCAAGCACATTATGTCAGGGCTCTTCCTCAGCTGTGGTTCATACACTGGATCCTCCATACAGGACATCAGCAGGAGCAGGGCAAAGTCACCAGGACTGATTAATAATAATAGCATTTATTGTAACTGATGATGCAAAGTGCCTTTCAGCTTACTTTTGTCCTTTGAAGTTATGTTGTTAGTTAAGTGTGGATTTATTTTATGCTTGTAAAAGTAGACATGTGACTTCTTAAGCTACATAGGTAGTGAAATCACAAAACACATAAATATAAACTGCACAAAATTACATGGAAAGAAACCTCCTAACTCTACTTGGGACTTGGGTTAGAAAAGCTTAAGGCATATGGGATAAGCCATCTAGAAAATAAGTCATTTATACATGCTATTTGACCACATTGATCAACTCTACTCTTTGTTTTCCAAACTCTTAAACATGAAGGACTTGTAAATGCAGTATATTTATAAATACACACACACACACACACACACAGAGAGAGAGAGAGAGAGAGAGAGAGAGAGAGAGAGAGAGAGAGAGAGAGAGGGAGGGAGACAGAGACAGAGAGAGACAGAGAGACAGACAGAGAGACAGAGAAACAGAGACAGAATCAGAAGCAGAGACAGGAGGGGAGACAGAGATAGAGAAAGAGAGGCAGAGAGAGGCAGACAAACACAGTGTTTTGTCTGTCAGTATTAGAAAATCATTCTGAAAATGAAAAATACATATGCAATATTCAATTTCACCTCCATTATGGAGTTATCCTACTATTTAAAAAGATAATAGGTGGTTTTTATATGCATGAATGTTTTGTTTGCATGAATGTACATGCATCACACATGTTAGAAGAAGTCATTGGATCCTCTGGAAATAAAACTCTATTATGTACAATTTTGAGATGGCATGTGATTTGTTGGAAACCAAACCTAGGTCCTCTGTAAGAGGATCAAGTGATCTTAACCTATAAGCCATCTTTCGAACCCTTAAAAGATGAATTCTTAAATGTCTCTTCTAAACAAAATGCATTATAAATTATATGATTTAATGAACTGTACATAAAAATGTGAGAACTATCTACTGGCCAGGTCATTACCAGTCCTCTGGGTATTTAACTTCAAATCTACCAGCAGATCTTGGAGTTTTGGCAGGATGTTCTGAGAACCCAGGCTTCCTGAATTTCTCTTGTGGTTAACCACTTCTGGTGATATTGCTGCATGCAATAAGACAGTCATCCATGTCTTAGGGTGCTCATGCTAAAGACATACAGAATTCATAAACATTGTTCATGAAGGAAGCATTTAAATTATTTACATATTAATCACAAATATGACAATTTTCATTAAGCCAACCTTGTTGTCTGCTCTTTGTCTAACTTCCTGTGCACCAAAAATATAAGCAAAATATACCTGAAGTGAAATAAATCCATATTGTTTCCAAATGTTTATCTCATCTGAAGTTGTATATTTAAGTACAGATTTGACTTTCACTTTTTCACTCTTACAGAACATGGTATCAATTAATTCTTATAGCAGAGACAATGTTTTATAAACTGAACTGTCTTGGGTGTTGTACTAAAAATTGCTGGTGAGAATTGAATAACAGATTCCTCCAAGATTGAGACATTCTCTCCTATAGGGACACTCCTAAAGCAATAAGGTAAACCATTCAAAATAGCTTCAGGAAGTCCCTAAGACTGAGCAGATTTACTAGGCCTCCTCCCTGCTAAAGTAAATAATCAAAGCTATTGAGAAACCCGCTCAGACATATATATGTCTAGCTAGATAAAAGATTTATATATACATATTACAGATAAGAAGGCCAGGGACCATTAATTTGAGAGAGAGAGAGAGAGAGCTGTTGGAGTTTAGAAAAGAGGTACAGAAGGGATACACAAAATTCTTTATGCATTTAATCCCAGCACTTGGGAGGCAGAGGCAGGCAGATTTCTGAGTTCAAGGCCAGCCTGGTCTACAGAGTGAGTTCCAGGACAGCCAGGACTACACAAAGAAACCCTGTCTCAAAAAACCAACCAACCAAACAAACAAACAAAAATTCTTAAATAGTATTTGAAATTAACTCTCTAAGAGGAACTTGCAGTAGACATTCAATATATACTTAAAAATGAACCTATGTTAAATCAGTTATATATTTTCAGGAAAAAAAAAACCAGACATAACCTAAAATAACCCAATTCAAACATTCTTCGATGCTTTGAATTTAGTGTCTGTCTACTCTAATATGTAAAACGGGGAATAAACAGCCTATCAAGAAAGGATTTTTAGCTAAATTTACTAAGTCACATCTTGGCATAATGCAGTCAAGGTACACTCACTGTCAACTTAAAACAACATAAAGAACTCTTGGCCTCGAGAGATGTAATGAGGCAGGTTAGGGAGGAAATGCTTCTGGGGAGGTTGAATTTTGAAGATCGAGGTGGGACTCGTGTTAACTGAGTGAGAGAGGATACTTCTGCAAAGAAGCATGCAAAATGACTTAGAGACACCAGCAGAGAGGACTTGCTCAGGGAACTGCACATCATTTGCGAATGGAAGGGTAGACTAAGAGAGGAAGGGGAAGAAACATGGTCAAAAGGAACAACTCGCAAAGACCAAAGTGTGGACACTGTGCCCCTTCTTAGAATTGGGAACAAAACACCCATGGAAGGAGTTACAGAGACAAAGTTTGCAGCTGAGATGAAAGGATGGACCATTTAGTGATTGCCATACCCAGGCATCCATCCCATAATCAGCCTCCAAATGCTGACACCATTGCATATACTAGCAAGATTTTGCTGAAAGGACCCAAATATAGCTGTCTCTTGTGAGACTATGTTGGGGCCTAGCAAGCACAGAAGTGGATGCTCACAGTCAGCTATTGGATGGATCACAGGGCCCCCAATGGAGGAGCTAGAGAAAGTACCCAAGGAGCTAAAGGGATCTGCAACCCTATAGGTGGAACAACAATATGAACTAACCAGTGCCTCCCCCCACCCCCCCGCCGGAGCTCGTGTCTCTAGCTGCATATGTATCAGAAAATGGCCTAGTTGGCCATCAGTGGATAGAGAGGCCCATTGGTCTTGCAAACTTTATATGCCTCAGTACACAGGAATGCCAGGGCCACGAAGTGGGAGTGGGTGGGTAGGGGAGTGGCAGGGGTGTATGGGGGACTTTTGGGAAATGTAAATGAAGAAAATACCTAATTTTTAAAAAAGGAACAACTCAATTTGCCACTTGAGTTTGCTGCTAGCCACTATTGTGATGGAAACACATGGAAGGTTTGTGGATAAGGGAGCACACAGTCTGATTTCTGGGCTCTTGGAAATGCAGATTGGAGGTACAAGGCAGGAGTCATAGCCACTGAGCCAATAGGCACGTGAAGTGCTTAGATCTCTAGCATGATGCGTTACTAGCTTTAAGCATAATGATCTTCCTTCATGTTGACCTCTCTAGCTAACTAAAGATTATGTTCCCTTCTCTATGCTAATGGATCCAGCTGACACTGTCTTCATCTACTTAGTGTTCTCTGTGCCTCCTTTTATCATGGTGGCCACTATTATTAGACAAAATATACCCAGTGCTCTCACTAATGGTGAAGATGAAGACTGCAAAAATATTTCCTGAGAGAAAGTGCCCAGGACCTGGTGTCAGGCAGGCTTGAATAAAATATTGGCTCCAATTGATTTAGCTGTGTGTTTTAGGGGAAATCTCGAAGACCCCAGGACCCTGGTTTTCCACCTTAAATAAATAGAAAAAAAGAAAAAAGAAATACGTGGTAAGGTTCAGAGAACCGAATACAGTTTTATTCACGGTCTCTAAAATAAGACCTCAGAGAGTGGTATGCATATTTATTATTGAAGGCTAAATACCATGATCTGATTTCCCATTTTTCCATTTTCTCTTTAAGACAAATACACACTGGCAGGGGCTCAGAAAAGGAGACAACCAAGCCTGGAACTTTCCTGTAATTCTAACTCCTGGTGATTAGTGCTTCCCAAGAGCTAAGCAGCTGATCTGTTCCCCAAACCTATGCAAAACAGCTCAGGCTTCCAGTATGTAATCAAGTTGACAGGGCCACTGCTGATATAAATGAGAGCTCCATGGCCAGGTGGCCTTGGGGATTGTACAGTGCAATTAACCTGCCCACTCCAGCTCCCAGAGAACCCCAGAGAGTTGGTTGCCTTGTCATTGGCTGAATTTGGTTCTGGCTGTTAATCTCCAAGCAACCCATTCCATTTGTAGCTCTGATCAGAACCACGTACAGAGAAGGGCATGCCAAATGCAGGGATGAAAGGAAAGCAAACACCCATTCCTTGGGAGTGGTTTCATAAGACACATAATGAAGCAACCCACTGGGTTTGTTTGTTTGTTTGTTTTTAATATGTTCTGATGTCCACAGTATAAACAGAAGACCTGAGAAGAGAGCAAACAGGGAGTCATACCCAAGAAGTGCAGGAAGCCAGTTCAAGAAGAAAGCTCAGCACTGGAAAGGTTTAGTCTTCTATGTTGCTGGCTTCCAGTCCACATCCATTTAGCAATTCCCTTTTTCCATTCCTAAAGATGGGAATATCAGAAAAATCTGCCCCTCTGGAACTGCATCTGGCAGCTCTGCAGCCCTTGTTTAGAGAACGTTGGCAGTGGGAAACAGCTTCAGTATTTGCAGAACTGGCTGTCATTTATGCCAAAATCTGACAGAAATAGAAATAGTAACATCAATATTGTTATCAGGGTACTAGGAGTCAGGAGCTGATCTGTGTCTGCAGACTTTGTGAGCAGTGTCTTGTGTCTTTATCACATGGGGGCTTCTCAGCACCATTTGTGTATGGGAGATAGGAAAATAGTCAATGAATTTGAGCAGGTAGCCTGACTTTGTCCTTCAACAGTGTCTTTCCCCAAGACATTTACCTCTTTTTAATTACAGGAAAAGCCAGAAAATTAAATCCATTCTAATGGAAGTTTTAATTAACCGAAAATTTCCAGAAGGCAATTTAGATAATTTCGCCATATTATCAGTAGCTTTATATAAAAAATATGTTGAACCAGAACACCATATCAAAGATTACATAGAAATTGCGGCAGGAAAATAGGGGACAGGAGAACTTCCAATTATTTATTCTAGGACAAAAGAACCTCGAACCCCACTAAAGGTGCTCACCAAACCCCAATCTGCCTATATAAAAATCATTGAAAATGCACAAAAAGATTTCTAAGTACAAATTTCTATCTTTGTAATAAAAAAATTGATTGAACATCAGTAAACCATTAAATAAATAGTCTTCCATGGTGAGTTCATTTAGCTGTTAAAGAAAAGGAATTTAATGATTTTAAGCAACATGAGAAAAATACTTGTTTTTTCTTTTGTTCTTATTCCAAAGAACAGTTTATGATCTCAAGGAAGAGGGATCTTGGGGGGCAGAATAGCTAGGAGATATGTGAGATAAAACTTAATTTGTAGGAATAGCACTCCCATTGGGAATATGGAATCAGAGTGGCTTTTAGAAGCCTCTGATCTGTCTCCTCTCTGTATTCCTGCCTTGTCTCCTATGGTCATCTCATTAACCCTGCTTCTTTGCCCATACCTGACTGCTTATTATTTCCCTTCAATGTGTTAAGTATAGAAGAACTTCAGAACAGCCTATCAGGGGATAGGCACACTTACAGCAGGGTTAAAGTAAATAAAGCAAAAAACACTCTATTCATATGATCACCTTTCACTAACAGCATCATCCTTTATGTAAAATTTGTATTGCTTTATGATCCACACTCGCAAAAGTCACGAGGAAACATTTGTTAATCTCAGATAGGATGCAGACAGCAAGCTAAAGAATTAATTCCATCCAAATCTAAATCGGAGCAATGACTTCACAGAGTTCCATAGAGGAGCATGGTAGATTCAAGGCAGCACAGCCCCATCTTAGTGCGTGAGTGGCAACCTCACAGAGGCTACTCCAATGGAGAAGGACCAGCTCAGACAACCTTGACTCCATTTCATAATCTTCAGCAACCTTCAGATCACATATAGCTTTGGGACAGGAGGGACAGATGTACAGAAGTCCAGGCAAGAGTCGCCTAATAGTCCCCATCTTCCTAAAGGGCATCTCAGTATCTCTACCATTACCATAGACCTAGCTATCACTGCCTTATCTTTCTTATTTTATCCCCATGCCTGTGAAACTAAACTACACAATAGGTCACTGTAGCCATTTCCCCACTTCCATTTCCAAAGTAAAGAGAATTTCTTAAAGGGTTTTAAAATTTGAAAATAAGATAATACCTGTTCTTTGAAAGCATAAATTCTAAGTGCAGATTTAAAGTAGTTTTGAAATGAGCCACATAGGTGTAAGAGAAATTTAAAGCAGTGCCTTTGGACACTGAACAGCGCCCAACAGGAACAGTCCAGTGATAACTTAGAAATGCTACTAACACTGTGAGAGCATATGAGGTGCTGAGCTGACTTGAGGGTTTCTGAATTGCTCAACTATTATGGATGTGAGACAAAAGCCATGAATGTGAGTCATAGCTCAAATAGCACAAAATCAGAGCTTAGTATCTTCATTTCTCTTCAAAACTATCACTTTAACATGAGTGATGATAACCTATATTAAAGCATAAAAAGGCATCATTTTGACAGTCCTCTGCTCGCTTCTACCCTCCTAAGACTGACATTGTCTGAAGGGACTTGACCAGTGTCCAAAAAGAATTACAACGAATTAGAAAAACATTAAGTAAATCAAAATATTATGGTAAGAGATATGAAGTTTTGCTGAGTGGAACTGTATAGAGAAAATTTGCTATGCCTGCCTCTGAAGTTCACTAGCAGTTGATAAGGAAATTAGATTTTGGGCTGGAGAGGTGGCTCACAACCATCTGTAATGTGATCTGATGCTCATTTCTGATATGTCAGAAGACCCAGAAGACCGCTACAGTATACTCATAAATTAAAAACAAAACAAAAAAAAGGAAATCAGATTTTAGTTTTGTTTTGTATATCACTTGACTGTCTTTTGTCTGCTGGGTCTTCTTAGGGGAAAAAGCAATGTTTGTTTGTTTGTTTGTTTGTTTGTTTTAATAATAAAAGAAGATGAGTATAAATGCAAAATACCATGTCAAATGGTAATAGAGATAGACTTGACTACAAAGGGCAATGGGCAGACCAAGGGAACCAGGGGTGCACTTAAATAGACACTGAAGTCTTTTGATGAACTGACAAGGAAGTGAAGATTGTCGTAGGTAGAAACTAAAGTGGGATGTGAAGTTTAGGGTGGAGTCCCTGCAAATGCCACTGCCATTGGATTAACCTTTGGCATGAGGAACACAGAAATCACTTCAGCACAATTTACTTAGTCAGTGTTGGGGTGTTGGTTTAAACTCTTCCAGTCTGACCCTGGAACAGTTTATTTTTGACATACTTAAATGTAGTACAACTTTGAAAAAAAAGTTCCTTGATGGCAATTATCACAGTAATGCTTAAGGTGTGGTCACAACCCAACTCTTTTATGAAGTGCACACAAAGTCCATGGGTCCTCTTCCATAAGAATGGGTTCTACAGTGTAAAGGCCTGGGGGAGGATCTGATGGGGTCTAGGTCATCATAGAGGTGATCAAGCTGCAAAGTACATGTGGCATCTCCCCTAGGTTTCTGGTGACTGGGAAACAATGCTCAACAAAGGTCTAGAGAAGAAGAGTTTAGGATAAACATTATAGTCTGTGGGATTCAGGTGTAGCCTGCCTCTACTAATAGCATCAGTCACTGGGATATGAACTACATCCACTCCCAGTTTTGGGTGGAAAACACAGACACCTCCTCCTTTGAGGAGATTACCTTGTGTGTTCAACATTCATGCTTTTCTTAGTGTTTGTCTATGAGCACAGGACTTCCTGCCCTTTACAATTTAGTTTTAATAAGAAATGTACACATTTGAATTGTTACAAAAATTAGTAAATAAGTTGAAAAAATATTTATTTTAAAAACCATAATGAAATGGGACAGAATGAAAGAAGCAGATGACAGGAAATAATAAAGACTAAGTCAAGAATGGTGGCAAAGTAAACAATATGTAAAACCATCAAAAGAGGAAAAATAAACAAGATGATCAGATGCCAACCAAACTAACCAAAATGCAGAAAAGAATCAAATTAATACAACTGGTATTGAATGTATTTGTACCACAGAATCTAACAAAATGCAGACAAATATGAAATACTAAGAAATGTTATACTTCAAAAAGTTATGATAAAGGATTAATAAATAGATATGTATCGTTTATTAGCTACAAAATTTAAACAAGATATAAACAACTGAGTCAGATCCATAACAAGAGGTTGAATAGTAATGAAAAGTCTACCAATAAGGGCATCCATGAACCTAGGAGGTTGACTATCAACGTTTGAAGAGCTGACATCTATCTAACATCTCCCAATCGTTCAGTAAGGTACTGAAGGAATAATACCAGCCATATTCTACCATGCCTGCATTTCTCTGATATCAAAACCAAGTAGGGACATCAAAGAAAAGGAAACTATACAACCAATTTCTTTGATAAATGTACATGACAAATTGTCAACCAAGAAATCTTGCAAACTGAATTCAAGAATGTAGGGATTGGAGGATGCCCATGTAAGTGAACTACAGCTAAATGTATGTTGTTGATTTGGGCATGGCCATAAAAAAAAGGACTAAAGTTCTGAATCTATGGGAAATTGGCAAAACTTCCCCCCATATGTGTCAGGCTTGCAATTGGCAAAGTCTTCTTCCTCTTGTCCAAGTGTGAATAACTGACCACTATGTACCAAAACTAGCAACTGCAATCTCTTCCTCACAAATGGGTCCAACCTGAGACTTCTCTCCTCAAAGTCTGCCTACTGAGACCAACCAATCTCTCCCCCTGTACTGTGCATGGTAACCACACTGAAGGTTGTATGCTGTAGGTGCTTTTCTGTGTATGTGTGTGTGTGTGTGTGTGCCCACCTGACCTCAGCTTTTCTATATGTGTCTGCATTATATTCACTCACTCACCATTCCCAGCAATGGTTCCTGGACTCAGCTGCAAAGAACACAGCACCAGAATATACCATTGCCAAGTTTATTTCAGGGTTGTAAAGATGATATAACACATGTCAATTGATAAAGGTAGTATACATATATAGACTCCAGAACAGAAATCATATAATTATCATAATAGGTGCAGAAGGCTGTTGGCAAAGCTCAATAACCTCTCATGAGAAGAAAATAGAAGGAACATGATACAACATAATACATTTATAGGACAGACATATATCCAATGGGGTACTGAGCTGGAAAACAAATAGAAATGATTAACTCTAACATCTAAGCAAAAGTGCCCACTCTGCAGGTTTATTCAACACAATGCTTGAAGTTCTAGTTAGAACAATGAGATGAAGGGAAAAAAGAAAAAACATCTAAAGGAACACAAACAGGAAAAGTACAAGGTACTGTAGCCGAAGGCAATATGACATGAGAGTTTAAAGGCCCTGTAGACTTCACAGAACTCCTAGATATATTTTCAGCAAAGCAGCACTATACTGAATCAACACATAAAATCAATGTTTCCTAAATATCAATAATGAAGCTTCTACTAAAGAAATATCTTAAAAATGACAATATAATAGACTACCCTCATGAAGTCTTATCAACATGGCTATTTAAACAAGGTCTGAGAGATATAGATATAGATAGAGATAGATACAGATATAATATAGTATATGTATAGTGTATATGTATGTATATATATATGTGTGTGTGTGTCTGTGTGTGTATTAGGTGTATGTGTACATGTGTCTAGGTATCTGGATGTGTATGTATCTATGAATCTATGTATATAAGTATGTATATATGTACATATCTGTATATGTATCTGTGTATGTATATTAAAGACACCATAAATTGAGAGAGTACAAAGATGATGCCGGAGGAAGGGAAGTGAAGGAGGAAAGAATAATGTAATTATATTACAACTTCGAAAACCAAAAGCTATTGTTTAAAAAATTAAAAATAGAACACCAGCAATAAACTAAATGACGAAAATGGAATACAAAAAACCCTCTACAATGAAAACTTAAAGACACTAAGAAAATTAATAAAGAATACATAAGATGATGAAAGACCTCCCATGCCAATATAATGACAGAATTAATATTGTCAAAATAACTATACTACAAAAGTTATCTGCAAATCCTATGCAATCCTCATAAACCGTTTAATTATTGTCTTCATCGAACCCCACAAATCAATCCTACCATTCAAGTAGAAATGGAAAACTCATAAGATTGCCAAAGAAGTCCTAACCAGAATGACCAATGTTGTAGACACCTAATTTGAAATTATGCTACAGAGCAATAGTATTAAAAATGGTATGGTATTGGCAAAATTCCAGACATGTAGACAATGGAACAGAATATAGGACCTGCCTTCCCCTGCAAAAGAAAAACCTTTGTGGTGAGAGCAGCCTAATTTTTGACAAAGTTTTCTCCAAAAATACAATGAAGACAGTCTCTTCGACAAAGGTACTGGGAAAATCTCCTATTTATATGGGGAAAAAAAAAGGATAGCATTCGCTCTATCTCTCTCCCCTGCAGAGAAATCGCTTAAAATGAATCAAATACCTTAATGTCAGAGCTAAAGCTTTGAAACTCAAAGTGGCAGTCAATTACCTTGCTGGATGGGACCTGAGAAAACACATCTCCAGCCATGACCCACACAGATTAAGGATTTGCTAACTGGGGTGTTGGGTAAAGAAGAAATGACAGACCCACATACAGAAAAACTGGGTCTTCTGGGTCATGCGCTCTGAAAATGGAGTACCTGCAGCAGTCCGGAAACTGAGGATGTTTGCTTATTGTATATATCTGAATAGACCAGGGTTTTAGTGCATACAACGGAACAAGGCAGCTGGTTTAGCTAATCTCGTCATGGAGCCTTTGTACTGAAGAAGTTTCAGGCTTTGAACAACAGGGAGAAAGAGGATGCAGTTGACATATTCCACACATACTGTCAGCATCTTCATGTGATTTTGTCACTTCCTTGTGCCTGATGCAGAGAAGGCTTTGCCGTTCTGGATACGGGGCAGTGAGGTCCTTGACCTGTCAGTAACATGCATTCATTCAGAGCTTCCCCTGCTCCTCACATCCAGGCAGTGTTTTCATTATTGTTATTTCTATTGTATCATTATTAATACAATCAACAGAGAAATCCCTTAGCAACATTCTCAGTTCAAGCTCTCTCCTTTCATTAATTTGAAGTCTTATAAATCAGAGCCTTTCACAAGGGAGAGGGTCCAAGACCTTTGCCTATAAAATGGTGGCATCCATACTCAGAGTAAAGTGTTTCTTCTTCAGTTAATCCTAAGTAGAAACGACAGTCAAGATGTCCCCAAAGGTGCCACCCCAAGGTGATCAGAAATAAATTTAAGTTGACAATAAAGATTAATCCTCAGGGAAGTATAATTGGAAATGGCTTTGAGATTCCTTCTCTCTCCATTAGAGTGGCTAACATGGAGAAAACAAATGGGCAGAAATTACCATCCCCACAAGCCAACAGTAGGGACACAGTGCTGCCTCTTGGGTGGTAGGTGTCACTGGAGGCTGTGAGCTGGGCTTGACTGTCATCCCATCCTGGTGTTAAAAGAATCAGATAATCTTCCTACAACTAGAATGACTTGTCATTTTAAGAACTAGGTCTATGTCAAGTTAGATGAGTAAAACCAGCCAACAGATAAAAAAAATCAACATGGCAAGTGTGCTGGGATTTACCTAAAGACATTTAAAGCGGCCTTTAAACACGGCTTTAGAGATGAATTATTAGTACCCCTAAAACAGAACCGAGGAGCTACTGTTTTAAAACAGATGTTAGGAAAAGAATTGAAATATACATTTTAGAATCCAAAATACAATAGCAAAAAGAAAAAGAACTAAAATTTCCCTTTGAATAAAGATGGACTGGCTGATTCCAGTGTTTATTCTGTGACCAGCGTTGCTCTGGCAAGAATAAGTACAAAAGTTGGATCAAAACACAAAGAAAGTATCAGTGGTCTTCAGGATCCTTGCTGAGCTTCCAACAGAGATGGAGCCCAGAGAGAACAAAACCATCTCTTAAAAAGCACTTGAAAGTTACCAACAAAGACAGAGCCTGAAAGAACAGAATTCTAGAGAGGGGAAAAACACATTGTGGTAAGCAGAGAATTCTTACTTTCCACTGGAGGTATGGCTGCATGTTAAAAGGCAGTAAGGTTTCTGATGGACAGAAACAGGGGTAAGCTCCATCCCTGGATCCAAGCTGGGAATCCATAGCGAGAGTTCTGAGCATCAAGTTAGGCCAAGCATTCAGCAGAGCTAACACACACAGAAACAGAATGTGCTAAGGGGGAAACAATAACTCTATTAGATTTCCCTCAAATAAATATGCTATTGCTAAAGCAGTAAAAAGTCTCAGGCAGCCTCAGGTGATCAGTAAATGATGGTTAGTAACCTTAAGGATGAACAGAGCTGGGCAAAACTCACAATACTTGAGAGAAATTTTATTCTGTGTTCTTGGACATGCACAATTTCCAAGAGAAAACAGAAAGGACAACAAGAATAAATCAGAAACAAGATATACCTCACAAATCTAAATCAGGGTTTCTACAAAAGAACTGCCGGTGAGAAAGCAAGGTGCATTCTCTTCCAAAAGGTGGAACAAGCCAATGGCTCAAAATACCCACGATATTTTTTTCGGACTCACTAATCAACCTTCAATATGGCATTAGTAGGAAGAGCAGCAGACCAGAAAAATAAAGCAAAACCCAAACAAGAAGGAAAAAAACAAAAAACAAAAACCAAGTGGCAGTGTTCTTCTTAATCAATACAGAGCACTCCAGATTGTAACCTATCAGACAAGGACAACTCCTTGACTTGTATCTAAATGACTGTATCTAAAACAATAAGAAAAATAGATGAAAAGATACAGCATTGTATTTTATGCTCTTCCTGAAAAAAAAAAGGTTTACAAAAGCTACTTAAAAATAAACCAAACGTAAAATGCAATACCATTTTTTTAAAACAAAATGTTGCAAAGTTTAGAAATACCTTAACAATATGACTATCAAATGTAAGGCAAATGACAGACAGTGACCAGATTAAAAGTGAAAGCATGAAAGATACACACAAGCTATGAGACACTGTAAAAACATTTTATTATAAGTACAATTTATAAAAATATTAAAACAAATACAAATTAAGTTTAAGAAAAATGAAACCATCATAGGATGATGGCTAAAGCAATGCAGAGACCATGACTGGGAACTTTACAAAGAGAAGACATCAAGCTGTACAGTTAAGAATGATCTGTCATAGTATTATTCAAAAACAAAACACCCAGAGAGCAGAAAGGTGACTGAGTGGGATGAAAGTGACTGCCACTTGGCCTGATGACCCATGTCAAACCCTGGATCCCATGCAAAGAAGCAAGGAGGGAACTGGCCACATAAAGTTGTCCTTTGATGTCCAGTTGCTTACAATAGCTCATGAGAGACACATAGACAGACAGATACACACACACATACCTACATACATACACACACACACACACACACACACACATATACCTTGTTATTATTTAAACTTTTAAAAAGTAATTATCCCATATCCCAGCTGACTGCTGAAACTTAAAGACTTTCTCCCCTATAATGGCAGGGCACTCCAGTCTTCTAGGTGAGTGAGGTAGGAAAATGCTCAGTCCCAGGCCAGCCTGTGCAATATACCCAAGACTTGCCTCAAAAAAATGCACAGGACTGATGAAGATGTCGTTAAATGAAGGATCACATGCCTAGTGTGTGAAAAGACAACTCCTAGCAACTACCTTGCTCCTCTTCAGTTAAAACAGGCAAAGACAAATGATGTGTATGTGTGTGTGTATATATATATATATATATATATATATGATTAAAGCCCAATAATACCAAAAGCAATGTTTTCAGCGGTGCCAGGAGCCTGCCTTGCCTCGAATGGGCTGAAGTAGAATGAGTCAGACTTAGGTGGAGCTGATGGTTTTCCAGACGTTCTAGCTCTCAAACTGTACTGAATGCTTTAACTCCCAGCCTGATAGTTGAAGTTCCTGTAACTGAAAATACTACTTGAAAATAAAAGCAAAAGTGTGTGTGTGTGTGGGGGGGGGACTATGGTGATTCCTCAAGAGTAGGAATCCTCTAAACACAAAAGTGTGAAAGCTGATGTGGAGAAAGAGGAACACTCCTCCATTGTTGGTGGGATTGCAAGCTTGTGCAACCACTCTGGAAATCAGTCTGGCGGTTCCTCAGAAAATTGGACATAGTACTACTGGAGGATCCCACAATATCTCTCCTGGGCATATATCCAGAAGATGTTCCAACTGGTAAGAAGGACACAGGCTCCACTATGTTTATAGCAGCCTTATTTATAATAGCCAGAAGCTAGAAAGAACCCAGATGCCCCTCAACAGAGGAATGGATACAGAAAATGTGATACATTTACACAATGGAGTACTACTCAGCTATTAAAAAGAGTGAATTTATGAAATTCCTAGGCAAATGGATAGACCTGGAGGGCATCATCCTGAGTGAGGTAACCCAATCACAAAGGAACTCACACAATATGTACTCACTGATAAGTGGATATTAGCCCAGAAACTTAGAATACCCAAGATATAAGATACAATTTGCTAAACGCATGAAACTCAAGAAGAACCAAGACCAAAGTGTGGACACTTTGCACCTTCTTAGAATTGGGAACAAAACACCCATGGAAGGAGTTACAGAGACAAAGTTTGGAGCTGAGACGAAAGGATGGACCATCTAGAGACTGCCATATCCAGGGATCCATCACATGATCAGCTACCAAACGCTGACACCATTGCATACACTAGCAAGATTTTGCTGAAAGGACCCAGATAGAGCTGTCTCTTGTGAGATTATGCCAGGGTCTAGCAAACACACAAGTGGATGCTCACAGTCAGCTATTGGATGGATCACAGGGCCCCTAATGGAGGACCTAGAGAAAGTATCCAAGGAGCTAAAGGGATCTGCAATCCTATAGGTGGAACAACAATATGAACTAACCAGTAACCCCCTGGAGCTTATATCTCTAGCTGCATATGAATCAGAAGATGGCCTAGTCGGCCATAGGTGGAAAGAGAGACCCATTGGTCATGCAAACTTTATATGCCTCAGTACAGGGGAACAACAGGGCCAAGAAGTGGGAGTGGGTGGGTGGGGGAGTGGGTGGGGGAGCATGTGGGGGACTTTTGGGACAGCATTGGAAATGTAAATGAAATAAATACCCAATTTAAAAAAAGTGTGAAAGCCAGTTACTCATGCCAAACAAACCTAGAACTATCGAAAGGTAGTAAGTGTAGGGGAACTCATAAAGAAGTGGAAACAGCTAAAAGTCTGAGTCTCTTTATGACCCAACATATTGCTGTGTGGTAGTGATAGTGTGGTCTGGTGTAGTTTAAATTGTTCATAGAATGAAAGCTCTCCCACCCCCATGCAGATGAGAGAATTCTAGACTTAAAGTCTTCTTTTCTCATTCCACATTTCAATAAGTATCATTTTTACCATATTCTGATAATCCGAGCGGTCTTTAGGTAAAGCTAAGAGAAAATAAAAGGAAGGAGGTGATGAAATAGTGAGAGAGAGAGAGTGAAATTCCATTTCAGCACAAGGAACAAACCTATTTCACACCACACTATGTTAATAAGATACACTCAACAATCACTAATCCAAATGTAACTGTAGTTCTAGTTAAGTGTCCTTAATATTTTTTTTAGAATTATTTTTTTTATTAGGTATTTTCCTCATTTACATTTCCAATGCTATCCAAAAAGTCCCCAATACACCCCCCTCCCCTACCCACCCACTCCACTTTTTGGCCCTGGTGTTCCCCTGTACTGGGGCATATAAAGTTTGCAAGGCCAATGGGCCTCTCTTTCCAATGATGGCCGACTAGGCCATCTTTTGATACATATGCAGCTAGAGTCAAGAGCTCTGGGGTACTGGTTAGTTCATAATGTTGTTCCACCTATAAGGTTGCAGACCCCTTTAGCTCCTTGGTACTTTCTCTAGCTCCTCCATTGGGAGCCCTGTGATCCATCCAATAGCTGACTGTGAACATCCACTTCTGTGTTTGCTAGGCCCCGGCATTGTCTCACAAGAGACAGCTATATCTGGGTCCTTTCAGCAAAATCTTGCTAGTGTATGCAACCCACACACCTATGGTCACTTGATCTTTGACAAGGGAGCAAAAACCATCCAGTGGAAAAAAGACAGCATTTTCAACACATGGTGCTGGCACAACTGGCGGTTATCATGTAGAAGAATGCAAATTGATCCATTCCTATCTCCTTGTACTAAGGTCAAATCTAAATGGATTAAGGAACTCCACATAAAACCAGAGACACTGAAACTTATAGAGGAGAAAGTGGGGGAAAGCCTCGAAGATATGGGCACAGGGGAAAAGTCCTTAATATTTTAAAGAAAACACGAAACAGTAGTATCAAAGTGTTACAAGCGGGGCACATATCGATATAAGGGTGATTATGATTTAATAAGATGATGTAAACATTAAGCAAGGGAAAGTTGGGACCTGCAGTAATTAATGTCATACAAAGTAAGATTGATGGCAAAAGCTCAACCCACAGAAAGTATATTCATGATGATAAAATGCTCAATTATCGAGAAAGGGGAAACTGGGACTTCATACATATTTGGTAAAGTAGCCTCAATATAAATAATAGAAAAAAGATGACATAAATGGACATGCTAACATTGCTGGGGAAACACTCCTGAAGCTTCAATCCTAGGCACAGCATATGGACAACAAAGGAATGTGAAGAGCTGGAGAAGTAATCTTCCCAGGGAAGATATCCCAAATTGGTTATCCCATCCTTACCCATCAGACCTGAAGTACTATATACTCAAGTACTCACACAAGTGATTTTATACAGACTGAGAAGCTTGCATTTCTATACTTATATATTTAGGTATATTCAAGCATATATATATATATATATGTTATATATATATATATATATATATATAACAAAAATAAACAATTAAAGGAGCCATGAATTTGTGAGAGAGCAGAGAGGGGTGTTTGAGAAATATTGGAGGGAGCAAATGGAAGGGGAAATTATATAATTATATTTTACTTTTAAAACAAAAAAATGTAATGTTTTGAAAAAATAAGAACAGATATATAGTTTTCTGGAGAACCATGAACAGTTATGTAATCACTCCCAGACCACCACCAGCAGACCATCAACATGCACAATACTCTAGTCTAGCTTGATGTGTGTATTTGTGACTTTCTGGAGCATGTCTTGGTTACTCAAAAGTGGCCACTTTACAAAAATCTGCCCAACACAAGCAATGACTCACAATATTTATGTTGTTGGGGTTCTCTACACAACTGGCAGGTAGCTGTTTCAGGGATACTCCTCTTAGATAAGCAAGGGAGGGAAACTTGTGAGTTTTCCACCTTTGTGACTTCCCAGAATTTTCTTAGTTTCCCTTCTCCATGAAAAACAAGGTTTCAATTTGGAGGACACAGTTACACAAGAAGACAGTAATTTCAATAGCACATCAAAAAGGATTATGCTCCATGCTCCCTTATTTACCTCTGTGATGCTAAATCATTCAACATAAGCAAAACAAACGCATGGTCACCAGAGTTCCCGGAAGATCAGCACCAAAACAGGGATGGCCACTCTCACATCTTCTACTTATAATATTAGAAACCATGGGAACATTGACCTAGCAACCACACTTCTGCATACATGCTTGTTGTGGCGAGTATGCTCCCTTAAACTCAGTGGTTGAACGCTGTGTACTCAATAGGGAGGCATTGGACATTAAGACTTTTAGAAGTTATGTAGACTGTGAGCATCCTATCCTCTAGACACTGTTCTAGTGCAGTATCACGCAGTGGATCCTTTGTAAAGCATAATCTCTCCTCTCCTTTCTTTTCCCTACCTTTCTCCTCCCCTCTCCCCACCTTTCCATTTCCATAGCAGGAAGGTCCTTTCTAGATGACTAAAGCTGATAATAGTCTAATTAGAAATTTTAGGCCATCAGAACTGTGAGAATTAAATTTCTGTTTACTATAAATTATCCACTTTATAGTATTTCATTATAGAATAAAAATGGACCAAAATAATATTTAATGGAATGGAAATCAGTATCTGAAAGAGATATCCATACCATCCCGTCTCCACTGCAGAATTGCTCATAATAGTAAGGCAGACTCTTCATGTGTTGAATGAAGTTGTTGCATATGGGTTCTGTGGAATATTATTCAGCTTTCAAAAGAAGATGATTCCATCTTTTTGACAAAATGAATGAAAGAGATAGCTATGAGGTGAGCCCCACAATCCAGCCCTGTCTGGTCTTCCATTTTGAATAAAACATAATAAAGTTGAAATCATAGAAAGGGCACTTGGATGATGTTTAGCAAAGTCTACAGAAAAAGCAAAAGGAAGTAAAAGTCTTCAACATTTTAATTAGACAAAAGAACTGTTTAAGTGATGTGTTGTATGAAATTGTAGCAATGGTAATTCAGACTTCCAATTTGCTGATGAGTAAGTTTTAAATGTTCTTAGCACAGAGCATATGTGAGGTAGTAGGTAAGTTAATTAGTCTTACTTAATGATTCTAATACATACACACACACACACACACACACACACACACACCATCTTGCTCTTTCTTGGCTGTATTGTGATGGGTAACTTTAATTGTCAACTTCACACAACCTAGAATCACCAGCCAAGAGAAAAGCTCAGGGAGGAACCATCTACACTGAGTTAGTCTTTGGGAAATTGTCTTAATTGGGTTAATTAACAGGAGACTATTTGGCCCACTATGAGTGGCACCATTCCCTAGATAGGGATCCTGAACTGTATAAGAACAGAGAAACTGTACAAGCAAGCAGAGTGCAAGCACAAATTCACTTCTCTCCACCCTTGAATGCATGGGAGGTGACTAGCTGTTTGACATTCTTGCTTTGCATTTCCCACAATGCTGAGCTGTAACTAATTGTACTTCCAGAGCTCCCAGAGAATATACCACCAACCAAAGAGTACACACAGTGGGGCCCATGGCTCTAGCCACATATGTGGCAGAGGATGGCCTTGTGGGACATCAATGAGAGGAGAGGCCCTTGGTCCTGTGAAGGCTCGATGCCCCAGTGTAAGGGAATGCTAGGATGGTGAGGTGGGAGTGGGTGGGTTAGTGAGCAGGGCAAGGGGGGATGCAAAGGGAGATTTTTGGAAGGGAAATGAAGAAAGGGGATAACATTTGAAAGGTAAATAAAGAATATATAATAAAATTTTTTAAAAAAGAATTGTAAGATGAAAAAATAAAAACCTCTTTTTTTTGTCCTATGCTACTTTTTGGCAGGGTATTTTAGCACAGTAACAGAAATACAACTAGAACACATGTTACAATTATTTGTTGATTTAAAAAAAATTAAATTTAAACACAATTTTGAAAACTAAAATGTGGAAAGCAGAGCTGTAGCTGGAGAATTCAATGTATCTTTTTCAATAACTGACTGAACATGAAAAGGGAAAAGTGATAAAGGTAAGTAAGACTTTACTTTTTTTTTTTCCTAAAACATGCTTGGATGCTGCTGGTGCTTTGGAAGATTGTGGAAGTTTTAGAAGTTGGACTCTCCCTGGAGAAAGTCAGTCACTGATAGCCAGTCTGGTGGTCTTACACAGTGGCCTGCTTCCTGTCCACTGCTTTCTAACTATGGATGCTTTGTGACTAGTCACCCAAATTCTCCATGCCATATCTTCCCTCCTGTGATGGGCTGTGTTCTCTTAAAACATTGTTCCAAAACAATGCTTTCCTTTCTTAGATTGCTTTTGCTATTATTAAAAAGTGAGAAAAGTAACCACAATAGTGTGTTTTAAAAAATCAACTGCATGTGGGAACCAAAAAGGTTTCTATCAAATAGTCAAAAGAATGACATCATACAGAGTATGTATGATGCTACCACGTTTATTTGACAAAAAAATTGGTGTCCTAATTAATGCAATAAGATTAACAAGAAGTTAAAATCCTATAAATTTGAATGAAAGCAATTTCCTTATCATTCCACATAGTTTTATAAGCATAGAAAATTCAAAAGAATTCACAAACTATTATAATTAATAAGTGAATTGAGCAGAAGGCTAAATACAAAATCATTTTTATCTCTGGGTACCAGAGCCATTTAGAAAATGAAATTAAACAAACAAGATAATGTGAACATAGAATATTAAATAATTAAAAAGGAAGAGATAAAACAGAATCTTATAATTAGATGTTGAGTAAAATATGATCTGATAGCAAACACAATATAGACAGGGAAAATTAAGAAACAAAACTGTGCCTTTAGTCGAATTAATAGATCACTAGCAAAAAAAAAAAAAAATATATATATATATATAAACATGAATTTTGCTAAGACCTAATGCAATTTGTTTTTTCATTTTCTAATTTATATTTGTTTTTGTTGTTTATTTATTTTATATTTAAAAACTGTTTAAAGTCTTTCAATTCCTTTTGTGTTGGTTATAGACATTAACTCTCAACTTACAATCTAAACTTCTGTTTTATGTTAATTTATAGACAAATGTTTGCCTTATACCACAGTATATTTGTATTTTTCAAAAAACTAAAATGCAGTAAATGAATATCTATTTCATAAATAGTTCCATATTTATTGCATATATGAATGAATCTGTAACTGAATTCATGTTAACATTGCCCTCTGAATTTAAGGCTGCTAAAATACTAGGTTTGTTTTGAATCCTCACGAGCACAAGAAGTATAGACAATTTCTGAGCTCTAACTATTGTCTTTACTTTGGGAAATAGGAAGACCCTAAACCTGTATTTAATAATCTGATGATAATAAGTAAAGATGAGATGCCTTTTGCTAGGATATTTCTTTCAGAAGAGGCGTGTGCTTGACAATAATTAGACAATAATTATTTGATACAATACAGAATGCTAAGTCTGAAAGGTGTGGGTCCTACCGGGGACAAGTTGTTTACAGTATTACCTGCGGTCATCATCCTCATGTGAGTGAGGCAGTGCATCACTCCCAGCATTTTTCTCCTTGAGTGCTGGTCCTTCCAAGGGTGTTCTCACCCAGCCAGTCCATATGCCCTTGGTAGACTCCCTTCAGTTCACTTACTTAATCATTAAAGCTTTCTCTCTGCCTCTGACTTCTGCATTTTCCCACAGTACAGGGTCATGATACTGAAGCTGTTCTCCTCAATGTGTTTATAAAAAGATAAAGGTATAGGAATATGTTCTATGGGGGTGTGGTGAGGTGTAGGGGAAGGGGATGCCTCAGCAGGCCCAAGCCAAAGCATCCCTTCTCCCTGAGGGACCAGCCACACGATTGTATAGTATAGAATAGAGTTTATTCAGGGCATGGAGAGGGGAGTTGAGAGCATAGTAGAGGCAGAGAGAAAGGCAGAGAGAAGGGGAGAGAAGAGAAGTAGAGACTGGCCATGACCACGTGGAGAGATAGGGGAAGGGGTTGGGGAGAGAGGGGAGCAAGAGGGCAAGAGGCAAGGGAGAGAAGCCGGAGTAACAGAGAGAAGAGGGGGCATGCAACCCTTTTTATAGTGGGCCAGGCCTACTTGCCAGGTAACTGTGGGGCAGAGCATACCTGGCTGTTGCCAGGTAATTGTGGGGGTGGAGTCCAGACAGAATACCAAGACTCCTGAGGTGCGCATTTTCAGGCTGCTTAAACCAGTCCAAGTTTCCTGAAGATAATTGCAGGAGAGTTGTGGATCATCTGCTTAACAACAGTCAGATGAACTGGAAAAGGTTTGTCAAAGCAGGAAGGATGCGCAGAGCCAAAATAATGATATTCCTTATATAAGTGATGAACTAAAAGAGTCTGCAAATTAGAGGTAGATCCTTTTGTGTAGATCGAGTTTCTTTTGATATTCTCCTGGTTTCTCTCCTTACCTCTGTGTAGGCTGGGAGGAGAAATAAAAATAACGTTATTAAAATCTGCATGTGTTAGAATCATTCATTAGTAAAGCATGGCATTAAAATGCATGCATTTTGTGTCTTGTTTTCTAACGTATTTCTTACAAGTTCATAAAAGTCACTTGAGCAGTTTTTGAAGGCTTTTCTCCGCTTAAGCTATACTGTGATCTTCACACACCCCTCCCACAACCCCGTCCCCATACAGGAAATGAAAGTTTTCCTTGTTGAAAACAAGCATGATGTTCTGCAACTCACAGGCCATGACACAGTGTTCTAGAAAATGTGTTATTTCCTCTTTAATCAGTTTGCTCCATCTTACAGCTATCACCCAAATGTAATCTTGGTCAAAGAAAACCCACAGAGAAAGGACAGAGATTTGCACACGGTTTGTGTTCAAATCTGTGTATTTGGTATTTGTTAAAAGCAAATAAAGGTGCAGAACACATAATTGCACAATTACTTGAAAATTTTATTTTTGCTTTATAGTTTCCTATGATGTAGGTAAGAAACTCTAAAAGTCCAAAGACAATTAATCCTAACCAAAATGATTACAGAATCCATGATTATCTTCAACGTCTCTCAGTGCAAGGAGAAACGTTTAAGACAACGACTGGCCTGTAATATTATGGAATCCAAGATACAAACAATAGCAGACACTTAAGAAAAAAAAATCCCCAGGCTTGTTATTTAAAATACATGAAAGACAAGATCTATGTCTTACAATTCTATACGATTTTGTAAAAATTATTTGTCTTTATTTTATATGTATGAGTATTTTGCCTGAATGTATATACATGTGCGGCATGCATTCCTGATACCCATGAAGAGCAGAGGAAGATGCTAGATACCCTCGAATTGAAATTACAGGTCATATAACTTCTTATTGGTGCAGAACACTTTGACACTTTGACAGACAACTCTGATGGCATCTACAGTGCCAACGTTTGTCTTATCAAGAGATGCTGGGAGTGCCCTGCATTCCACAGGGCTGGGAGGAGGAAATCATCCAATAACCTCCAGCATTTACCACACCTAACTCACAGGTCTGTAACGATAACCTCAGCTTCCCTTCCCTTCCCTTCCCTTCCCTTCCCTTCCCTTCCCTTCCCTTCCCTTCCCTTCCCTTCCCTTCCCTTCCCTTCCCTTCCCTTCCCTTCCCTTCCCTCCCCTCCCCTCCCCTCCCCTCCCCTCCCCTCCCCTCCCCTCCCCTCCCCTCCCCTCCCCTCCCCTCCCCTCCCCTCCCCTCCCCTTCGTTGTTTCAATCTGAAGGTATATACTCATAACTAATTCATCTACTTCTGATCTAGATTTTTACAAAGCACATGTCTTAGGTTCTCAGATAATCATCATTATGTGTTGCTGTGATTGTTTTTACTCTTCCGGACAGCTGAATTCTGAAATTAACCAAACACACATAAATAATCTTGAAGTGCTTTCCTTTTAACCTCACGAAGCACACTCTTCATATGACAGAGACCCTAATGACCAGGTCATTTTGGAGCAAAGTCTGGGGATATTTACTTAACAAACTCTTCAAGTGATTCTAATGTCAAACAAAATTCAAATCAATCAAAACAGTCAGAATGGTTGAGTTTCTTAAATGTTAATTTTAAATACATGTCACTTTTAGTTTTAAATGAAAATTCCCCTGCGTTTCCCTTTTAGCAATGACTTCAAATAAAAGTTGTTTCCTCAACCCTCTGGCTCTATGTACATCACTGACAAAGAGAGAAGTCTCTTTAAATTGCTATAGATGAAAGTTCAGTTCTGTTCACAATAGCCCAACAGGTGATGGAGAGCTGCAGTTATTCTTGGGCTGGAACTTGGGGGGAAAGTCATCACTTTTGTCTCTGTGGGCTATTTCCAGTATTATCACTTTTTAATAATACAGGGACTATTATCCATCAGAAAGATGCTTAATACCATTTGCAGTGAGTCAGTCTTAGCTCTGGAACCTGAAATTGATCCTCCCTCCTGCCGGTTTGTCTGAGTCTGGAAACGCAGATCAATATCAAGCAATTTGTCACTTCAAATGCAGCAGCACAGTTCCATTGTAGGATTTAAATTTCTAAAGGGTATTTCTATTCATCATTTTATGTATGAAAAATAGAAAAGACACCTAACTTTGAGCAACCACTGCTGGCTTTCAGGATTTAAAGTGCTGACATCATTCTTAATCTTCTCCTGTTGAGGATGTTGGTGCTTTCTTTCGGGATCAGAAATGTATTCAAGTGAAATGGACAAGGCTGGAGTGATGGTACAGTAGTTACAAGAACATACTGTTCTTCCAGAGGACTCAAGTTTGCTTCCCAGAACCCATGTCAGGCAACTCACTACTGCCCAAAACTACAGCTCTAGGAGAGTCAGCAAACTCTTCTGGTCTCCATGTGGACCTGCACATATGTGCATATATATCTTGTCCCCCCACATATGTGTAATTAAAATAAAATAAGTATTAGATTTGCTTTTAATTTCAATGGTCATTTTGTCCAATGTTCCGATGTCATACATGCTAGAGATGTTCTCATCTATCACGATTGACTGTTTATGATCTCAACCCATAGGTTCCCAACAACTTTCTCATGAATTCCACTTTTCGGGTTTTCTGAAGATGCCTCTGAAACAAAGCATTTGTCCATATCTAGCAGCTAATAATTATTTTCAGTGTTTTTATATTTCATGTATGAGCATGCATGTGCTGGTGCGTGTGCACATATATGCACATATCCTCTCACAGGCACTCACACAAACACATCATGACACATGAAGAAGTCAGAGGCCGACTAGAGGGAGTTAGTTCTCTCCTTCCAGGTGTTAGGGACCTTTACCCACTGAGTTATTTCCCTGGTCCAGATGTTGGCATTTAGTGAAGTTATTGTTGAATAATTTTTATTCAATATGTTAATCATGTTACATTATGCACTTGAAATACATATGGAGAATCTAAATTCTCAAACTCTTCAGACACTGTTCACATAAACAAAGACTACAAAACACAGGCAACATGAATTTGTTGTGTGCCTGTGATGTCGAGATTATTCTTTTACCCCTGTTTCATTCAAATGAACATATGAATGAAATTGATGGTTTCCAAAGGATAAATCAGCTCCAAGATAATGAGGTAACACTTACCATCTTTTGCTCTTCAAAACAATATTTCGCTAAATAGCCAGGGCCATCAATCTGAATTTAGGTAAAATCAAACTCTATTGTTGATTCCTTTACAATGAATATACTCATAGAACAACTCAACTCCTCGACGTATAACACATACCCTTTGTGTCATGACAATATTTATTTTCATGCCTATCTTGTAAGTATAAATATAAACTAGCTTGGCAAGAGATGTAGTCGACTATGGCCAACCCTCCACCCCAAGAGTCCTTTTGTACACTCTGTGCTTTCGTCTGTTCTACTGACTGAAAACCTTCCTCGACCTGTTGCTCTTCACCCAGGCCCATTTCTGAGGAAGTTTTCATAAGCTTGCTTCTAGATTGAAATCTGTAACTGCTGAAATGTTTATTTTCCTTCAACACTGAGTCTGTTTGCTATCAATGGATTGTTGTTGTTTTATTCTCATCGTCTTCTTTTTTTTTAATTTTCTGTATTAGATATTTTCTTCATTTACAATTCAAATGTTATCCCAAAAAGTCCCCTATACCCTCCCTCCACCCTGCTCCCCTACCCACTCACTCCTACTTCTTGGTCCTGGCGTTCCCCTGTACTGGGGCATATAAAGTTTGCTAGACCAAGGGGCCTCTCTTCTCAATCATGGCCGAGTAGGCCATCTTCTGCTACTAGAGACATGAGCTAGACATGCAGCTAGAGACACGAGCTCTGGGGGTACTGATTAGTTCATATTGTTGTTCCACCTATAGGATTGCAGACCCCTTCAGCTCTTGGATACGTTCTCTAGCTCCTACATTTTTACTACCTTTTATTTTGTCTACTCTGAGTGAACTACTAGATAATAAGGATTCTGTTTTATCTTTATTGCAGACTCTGGACTGTTGGTTATTTGCTGTTCATAAATGTTTATTGAAAGCATAAATGGATAAATGAATGAATGGGTGAATGTCAGTTAATATGGAATGTATAGGAAGAAAAGTGATTAAATTGAAATAAGCTTTTGTGTTGGCAACTCATAAGCTGGTTATTTAAAATATATGGAAGACAAAATTTGTGCCTTATAATTCTATCAGGTTTTTAAAAATTATTTATTTTTATTTTATATGCATGAGTATTTTGGCTGCATGTATACAAGTGTGCTGCATACATTCCTGGTGCTCAAGAATGGCAGTAGAGGATGCTGGATACCCTTGGAATAGAAGTTATAGGTGGTTCCAAACTACCGTGTAGATTCTGGAAACTGAACGTGGATCTCCTTCAAGAACAATGTGCTCTTAACTGCCAAATCATCTCTCTAGCAACTATAAACCTTTTGATAAATGATTATGTGTTTTAAAAATAATATAATATAATTATATCACTTTTCCCTTTCCTTTTCTTCCACTTGAACTTCCCATATACCCTTCCTTATGCTTTTTTAATTCATGATCTCTTCTTTTTACTAATTATTGATACATTGCTAAATATGTATTTTTATTTTTTATGTATGAGTATTTTGACTGCCTGTATACAAGTGTGCTGTACACATTCCCTGTGCCTTTGGAGGGCAAAACAGGATGCTGGGTACCCTTGGAATAGAAGTTATAGGTGTTTGCAAACTACCATGTAGATTCTGCAAACTGAACTTAGGTCAAAAACTTGGGTAAGTATAAAAACCTGCTTAGTCTGTATGCTACTTGTGAGCAAGAATGAGATCAAAACAGGCTGGAAAACAGTTGCTTGTTTAGGAACAAGGCTCCAAACTAACCTTGCAAGTTAAGAGGAGACCAAGACAAGAAAAATAGACCTTGCTGGTTAACAGTTCTGCTTGCAGTTAAGACCGTTGAGACTCCGTTTCTGTTTGCCCTCTCTTGGTTTGACCAGATTTTTTTTTTGCACCAGATTTTTGATCACGTGTGGATGGGAAGTATGTGGGCAGGATATATGTCAGGATGTATGTTTATCCCCTGATTGTTCCTCATGGGAAACACTGGAGCTCTGTGTTTTGCCTTTTAAGTCCTTGGAAAATGTGGCTCATGACTTTCCTGGAAACTCTGCAATGGACCCGGCCAGAGTTCCATCAACCCTTCCCAGGGTTTAATTAAACCTTGTTTCAAATTTGGCTTAAAATTGTGGTAATGGTCTCATTCTCGCCTGAGCGGACTAACATATTTTCAGGATTGACCATTTCGTGTTGGATAATCAATTGATTGGCTCTTCCCTAAGGAACACTTTTATCCTCTACCAGTATCCTTTAGTTGCCTGTAGTTCTTTGAGTTGAAGCCTCCTCGGTTCTACCCTGTCACCACTCATTTAAGAATGTTTGTTGGTTTTGCCCTTGTTCAGAGTGTGTTTAAGCAGCCATGTTGGTGGGACTTTATTACATTCTCTGACATAACTAGGAAACAAGACACAATGTCACAGCAAACAATTTTTCTGCCCCCTCTTCTCAAATGACCCCTGATCTATAAGGCTGTTCAAAACAAGCATACTCCATTAACGAGTCTTTTAGTTTTCTATGTTTTCATTTTCAAAGCTTACTTATACAATAATCTGTGTCCTTTTCTCCCCAGTGGTATCTCAGAAGGGCAATGGAAATCATGTGATATAAAGGACGAAGGTTCAAAGAACTGTCTGATATTCCAGCTTTCTCATGTTCTAGCTCTGAATTGGTAAGGCACGTCTACTCCTCCGAGTCTTAAAAGCTTTGTGTAAAATTATTATCATAATACAAATATCTTGTGAGATTTCAGTGAAGATCAAATGAGACAGGAAGGTGAAACTCTCATATACTTTTTGTTCTTACCTAAATAACTCTCTTCCCATCTCAGTGTGGATTTACTTTTAAAGAAGTTCAACAACAAAGTCAAATAAATTACTCATTAAAAACATAGTGTGGGAGCTGGGGCTATGTCTCATTCAATAAGGTTCTCACCAGGAAAGCATGAGGAACTGAGTTCAGAAACCTAGTACCTACAGAAAAGCTGGGTGTGGTGGCACACACCTGTACTCATTCATGGTGTTTGGGAGGCAGCCACAGAAGGATTCCTCTTTGCTGAATCAGAGAGTTTCCAGATTTCACTCTTGTCTCAAGCAATGGGACGGCAAGCTGAAAATAGTGACATATGCTTTTAGTCCCAGGATTGGGGAAGCAGAAGTAGATTAATCTCTGTGAAGTTGAGTCCAGTCTGGCTTACAAAGCAAAACCCAGGCCAGCTAAGAACTACACAGCGAGACTCAATCTCAAAAATAGATAAATCAGTGCAAGTATCCCCTGTGCTCCTCAGTTGATGTGAGTCTGTAATAACCAACTCCGCAGAATACTCTCTTCCAAATCATTTTCTTCTGCCTCCCTTGTCCTGCATCTGCCCAGAAGTTCATCCTTGTACCATGTCAGTGCAAGCTTTCTCTCTACTATCCATTTCTTCTGTCTGCTCAGAGGCATAATAAAAGCCAGCTATGAATGCATACATTTGTGGTCTATATGCCAGTCTTATGTGTGATGCCAAGTCATATTCTAGTCTCTTAAGACACTGTTTCCACCTGATAACCCAAATAACATTGGACTTAAACATTTTAGCTCTTACTACATGGGAGGAGCAACAACACCCTTCTTTCTGATATTTACTTATTCAATGTTATTAGGGTAGAACTTCACTAACGATAGAAATTTTATCCTCTCTTTTCAAAAACTTCAAAATACAGTAATTACTGTAAATACTGTATTTTAAATCAAATTACTGATTGATAAGTAAGATTAATGCAACTAGCTAACTTCTTTTGTGTGTGTGCCAACCACTGTCCAAATATCTGAAGATGTAATCATGAACTCTGCAAATATTAACAATATGAACTTAATTCGGGGAATGGGTTAAATAGGGGAAATAACTGGAACACCAGCAGACATACACAAGGAAATTATCATAGGCGTTTATCTAAGGAATAATAGTATTTTGTCAGAAATAAGCAAGAGATTTGTCACATATAAAATCAGAGTTTAGACAGAGTCATCACATAATAAGAGCTAAGAGATGTCTTAGAAATCTAAGCTGAGAATGGAAGACTCATAGACTGAAGAGATACTACATATGAGAGACTCATTAAAACCAGCAAAATATTGATACTTCTCCTAAGGGCAGTGGCACATTATCAAAGTAGTTATTTATGATTGTGGACAAAACACAGAGTGACTTGAATGCTAGGGACTAATTAAGAGCTAACTTCACTGGCCCAGGGAGAGGAATTGGTAGTATAGACTAGGGTGATAGTTGTCAATATGGGACAGACAATGTTGCTGTATAAAATAGAGAGGAAAATGCAGGAAATAAATTAATAATGCCTAACTATTTCTCCTAAAAACACAGGAGAAAAATAGAAGTTTCAGTCTGAAATGTGTGGAACTAGTAAGGTAAGGATACTGAGAGAGAAGCAGAAGGGGAGAGGACGGTACTAAGATCAGTTCTGTGGACAAAAGAGACTTGTTCACAATGTGTACTTAATGTATTTGTGTGAAGCTCACAAACAAGGTTAGATGCTGTTCTAGTTTTGTTTCTGTGGTGACTAAAACCACAACCCAGAGCCACTTAGGGAGGAAGGTTTTATTGGCTTGCATTTTCAGGTTAAGGTCCATGAATTCAGGGAAGTCAAGGCAGGAGCAGGAGCAGCTTGTCCCATCACATCCACAGTCAAGAGCAGAAAGAAATGCACCATCGGCCATGCCCATGTGCTTGCTGCTTAAGCTCAGCTAAGAAGCTAGAGAAACTCTGCTTCGCAGTCCTGCATTCAGGACCCAGCCAACCAGAGAGTGCCTCCCACAGGCAAGATGGGCCTTCCCATCTCAAGTACCCGTCATGTTGATCTCACACAGACATGCCCATAGCACCTTAGTTAGATAATTCCTCACTTGAGGCTTTCCTGTCAGGTGGAATGTTGACAAAACTAAGTAATGTCAACACTCTACCTGTGGACAGTTCAAGGAAGTAAAGAGTTTAGCAACTTAAGTGGTCCATTAGGGCAAACCAGATCTAGAGTCTTAATGTTGCTTGTAAGACTAGTGTGAAGAACAGAGTGAGGACTAAAGAGAACCCCATAACACTAACCCATAGGATAGACAAGCCAGGAATAGCATGTGGCCTGATACTAAACTCTCATTTGCCTATCACAAAGGAATGATTCCAAGCTATGACACAGGAACAAAGGCTCCTTTCAGCAAATGTCCTCATCTTCAGGGAAAAAGACAGAGAAGCGTTGCATTTGAAAGTCCCTTATGATGCAAACAAGCACTCAGCCCTGCCTGTGATTTTAACTGGCAGGAATCAAAAATAGAGCCCTTAACTTCAGGGGCTGGATACAATTTGAATAGTTACCCTGGGAAGAAGAGGTCAAGCCAGAAAACTGGTAAGAATCAAGATATACCTGCTGGGCCAACAAGCACAGCATGGCTGACTTCCTCATGTCTGCCTATGTTACACCTTGAGGAAGTCAGCCATGCTGTTCCAAACATGGAGACCAACTTCTTTTTTTATTAATCATTTTATTCATGTAAATGTCTTTTGTTTTGTATGTTTGTTTGTTTGGTTGGTTTGGTTTTTGAGACAGGGTTTCTCTGTATAGCCCTGGCTGTCCTGGAACTCACTTTGTAGACCAGGATGGCCTCGAACTCAGACATCCACCTGCCTCTGTCTCCTGAGTGCTGGGATTAAAGGTGTGTGCCACCACTGCCACCACCGCCACCACACACCTGGCCTTGTCAAATGATATCCCCCTTCTCGGTTTCCCCTCCACAAAATCCCCGTCCCACTCCCCCTTTACCCCCTCTCCTTTGCCTCTATGAGGGGGCCCCTCCATCCACTCACCTGCTCCTGCCTCACCACTCTACATCCCCCTATGCTGGAGCATCAAATCTACAGGACCAAGGGCCTCCTCTCCCATTGATGTAGATAAGGCCATCTTCTGCTACATATGAAGATGCCAGCTTCTTAAAACGCTTCACCTTAAGCATGTTTCCAGGGAAATCAGCAATCAGCCTCAAGGATTGTTTAGGATACTCTGTGAGACCAAAACAGGAAAACTATGCCTTACAGTTTAAGAGCTCTGTTTGCAGTCAAGGACACATTTCTGTTTGCCCTATTTTGTTTGACTCATCTATCTATATGGGGTGCGCTTGATCACAAGCAAGAGGGAAGGACGATGCAGCAGGAGGGATGTGGGCAAGAAATATGTCAGGTGTACACTCGTCTCTGATTGGATCTAATGGTAATGTGGCGAACTGTGGGTTTTGCTTTTTTAAGGCCCTCCAAAATGTGACTCGTGGCTGTTTTCTGGGATCTCGCAGGTGGACCTGGCCACAGTCCATCCTCTTGGCTAGTATTTAAAGTGTGCTTCAAATTTGGCTTAAAATGAGGTAGTGATCTTATTCTCGACCGGTAGGATTAGCAACACATGATCTAATTTTTAAAGTAATTTATTTGCTCATTTATTTTTCTTTGAGGCTGCATATTACATTATGCTACATATAACGAACAGACCATACTCACACCTGAAATACATAGAAACCCTGCCCACAAACTCTAGTACAGTTTATTCACCTGCTTATTTCAGTTTTTAATTCTTTGTCACTTCCTTAGGGTTTTTTTCCTTAATCTTTTATGAGGACATTGGCTAACACTTTGAAATCTTAGAAAACATTGCTACCATTTTTGTAGTAGAAGTCTCTAAAAACTATCACCTTGCTAACATGAATTTCTATTAATTTTTAAAAGTGCTTCATAAATACAGTTTTTTTTTTCTTTTCATGAACCACTTGAAAAGGGTGCATCAGGTCAGTGCTCCTTGTACATCGGGACAGTGCTCCTTGAGCCTCAGGACAGTGCTCCTTGTGCATTGGGACAGTGCTCCTTGTCTCATTCAGAAGCAGCAATAACAAACGGTGATCTGAAGCACTATTAAGGTAATTGGAAATACTATTATTCCAGAGAATTTTAAATTTAAATTGTCAGTTAACTGAACATGTTACTGGAATACCTGCCAATCTCTCCAACGCTGGCAAAAAGCAGTGGTAAGAATAATTCCAGATGAATTGATTTGAGAAGCAGAATATTCTGAAGTCACCATGTATCTAGTATGTACTATGACTTTATTTTTGAGTTGTATGTCTCAACTGAATTAATTATAACTTTATCTAGATATTTATTAATAAAATCATCAGCCATCATATGTATTTTCTTTTGTGTAGTTGTGGGGTTATCAAAATTTGGACTTTACTATTCATGTTTTCAAAATAGAAAGTTAAAACGTTTTGATTCTAGAGGAATTAGTAAAAGATTATCAAATGCAAGCTATGAAAAATCATGAGCAGATGGGTGGTAATAGTGCAGGGTCTCTGTGAGTTCAGGGTTCTACAGAGCAAATTCTAGAGCAGCCAGAGATACACAGAGAAACCCAGACTCAAAAAATCCAGCCCTGGGGAGGGAGGGGGGTTGTGGGGAGAAGCAGGGAAAAACAACTTTTAAAATAAATAAAATGGAAGAATTTTTAATTAGGGCAACGATTTATCAAGGCAAAAAGAATTCCAGACAACCATGCCTGCCAGAATCTCGATCATCCTGTTAGCGTTTTCACGACAAGTGAGAATCCACATTCCTGAACCACAGGCACGGACACAGGCAGGAACACTGTGCATTCTCACACTGAAACTATGACATCATACTTTGGGAAACTAAAAAGTTCAGCAATAGTTCTGTATACTCTGGCGTTACTTGTGAAGTCACTGCCAAAGACGAAAGAGCGCCACCTAGTGAACCTCTTGAAGAATCTTTCCTACCAGTCGCTCATTGGTGACCAAGGCATCAGTGCTCATGTGCCTCTCAAAGCCACTGATGCTAATGCTGCAGGGAAGGAAACCAGCCTTCACAAGGTGCTGTGTACTTCTATCTGTATCCTGTGTCGAGAATGTCCATGTGCCTTTGCATCTGCTAATTTTCTGTCCATGCTTCAAGGCACAGTTTAAAATTCTGTTTCCTCACTAGGACTCCTCCACTGTTCTTTCTCCCAGTCAGTTACTGCCGGTAGATTTTGTGCATTGTCTGTTAGCTCCTTTTCTCATATGCAAGTGTATTATAGTCAAATGTCTGTGTGCCCCATTCACCTGTATTTTAAGGGCAGAATACGTTTATGATCAACACTCAGTTTTGTTGCAAGGATTAAAGAATTAATCTTTAGAGGCCATTTTTCTTTTGTATTACTATTAGCTACTACTCTGCTAAGGAACCCAGACTCTAGACTATGTTCAGAAAGTATCAGAGATCTTATATAGTACTCCTGTAATATCTTCAACCAGCTGGCTAAAAGGAAATGTTTGTACGTTGTGGACTTCTTTATTCTTGGTGATAATTTATAACCAATCATTCCCAAAATAACAACCTTTTCATTACTTTATAAACCTGAAAACTTAATGAGTAAGTGTATTGACGTTAAGAGAGACATTAGAGAGAGAATCAACCAGAAAGGGAGCACTGATTGGCACAGTGAAGCCTTTATCATGGATGTTCCCTCATTCTTTGGCCAGGACTATATGAACTCGCCAGCCCTCCTCGTCTGTAACGAATGCCACAATGTGTAGAAGGCTCAGTACAATAAGCAGGCCCTATCACAAAAATGAGGCAGTGGGAGGAAGTTCAACTGGTGCAGGACTCTTGTGGTGTCTTTGAAAACAATCAGGTCTCTTTTTCGGGATCTGGGATACCCAAACCTTCACAACCACCAAAGCTGTCCTGAGCCAATGGCATTTGGGTATTTGTATCACAATTCCAAAATTATAAAACTCACAGACTCATGCGGGTGAGTTTTAGCGAGAAGTCCATTCTGGATTCAGAGGTGGGAGCTGAGGAGGGAGGGAGTGGTGAGCTCCGACACAGCAGGAAGGGTCCTGGGAATGGAGCACTACGAAGTTCTACGTCCGGAAGTTGTTTAAAGGATTTCTGGGCATGGGAGAGTAGATGAGTCAGTCGATCCACTCAGCTCATCCATATGCGCAGGTGTCTCCTCCCCTTTTAGACATAGAGGCATGCATAGCCTATAGGCAGAGTGCTCATTTAGGAGACAACAAATGAAGAAGAACCAGGACTTTCTTTGGGATTTCTTGCCTCAAGCATGGACGTTCTCAGAATTGTTCTTGACCATCTTCTATCTACTCTTCTCGTCCTAGCTAGACAGACTCAGGCACAAGCCACCAGGGAGAAGGCAAGTGAGTTCTTCGAGTCAGGCAGAGAATGTACTCATCAGGGGAAAGGCACCTGCAAAAATGGCTTTGGAGGAGCAGGAATGTGTCCTGGGTTATGAATACCCTGCACTTTCGAGGAAAGAGGAAGGCAAACATGAAAGCGTTAGGCTTGTATTTCTCAAACTTGTCCCACGTGTTTTAAAAACCCAGTTATAAAAGCTGTGCCTCGTGCCAGTTAATTCAGAATCTTGGGAGGCAGAAGCTAGCTTTGAAACTTAAAAAAAGAGAAAAGGTAGAAGCCCTCTGCCTTAGTATGAGAGAGCTACCCTCACACACTCTCTGCTCCAATGCCTAGGCTGATAACCAACACATCAACTGCCTTTCAGCTTTGGACCAGAGAAAGCCAGGTATAGCTGAGATGTTCACCACAATACTGGAGTCAATGAAGAGGCTGTACAGAGAGTAGGGTCTCTTGCCCACAAGAACCAGTGCCAGACGACAGCAGAGTATGAGCAAGGCTGCCCTGGCTTTTCTGGAAATCAGCCCCCATGCTCAGCTGTAGGGAAGGGCAAGGAGGAAAGGTTCAGCACTCACCCTGGGTGCCCCAGAGAGAAGAAGACAATCCCTGCCAACTTCATTCCACAGTAACAGCTATTCTCTGCCATGCATTTTCTGTGTCTTAGTTAGACTTTCCTGTGGGAAAGGAGCTGTACTTAAATGACAAGCTGAATGTAAACTCCGTTTCTGTTCTTTTGGTTCAAATTAGGGGTGGAAAGGAAAGAAATATAGGGATACCAAGGAAAGGCTAGACATATGAAGAGAGAAAATTTTCATTACCAATGAAATATAAAACTTTACCCTTCCCCTAGGTTCATATTTGTGTAGTGGAAGGGCTATTTGAAAACATTGTTTCTCTTTTTAAAATAAAAGGATAAAACCTAAATTAATCATTTGTATCCATAATTTAAATTATAACATTCAGACAACAGTGTATTAGTCAAACCTATCTTTTATTATCATTTTAAAATAAAATTTTAAAATGTGCATGTGAGATTTACTTGAATATGTAAATATTTATAATTAATTTTGCTTCTGGGGTTTTTCATTCTACCATGTATGGCTCATTGTGAATATGAAGATTCAAAAACTCAGTGGATAAATGATTCTCACTAAACAAAATAAATATGCATTAGGTTATGCAAAGCAAGCAATTACAAATGTTTATGTTATAAAAGCTAAACAATTTCAAACTTTTAAACTTATAAAATCAACAGTAGCATCCACCATTGGAATGGTTCTAAATTCACAATACTGCTGAGTTCTAGTCTAGCATAGCCTGTTCTTACTTTTATATACTTCCAAACATAAATGATAATACTTTTAGGATTTCTATTTGAACACTAATTTTTTTCTGTGTCAGAGAGAAAAAAAGTCAGCAGTCCCTTTACTTAATATACAGAGGGAAAAACTCTCAAGTATACTACAGTAAAAATAAATGATCAGAATACAGTAGGCAATGTCGATTATGTTCACAAGCTTCACACTCGAGAGGAGGTAAATGATATCCGACCCTGAGAACGTTTACCAGGAACACAAACAGGCAGAACCTTCCTTATAAACTCTGTGCCAGGGATAGCTCAGCAGGAAAAAGCATTTGCCACTGAGCCTGACAACTTGAGTTTGATTCCTGAGACTGGCACAGAGGATGAAGAGTCCCACAAGTTGTCCTCTGACCTCCACACTGGCTGTGGTATGTGTATAAACACACACACACACACACACAAACACACAAATAAATGGAATAAAAAAGTTTTAAGGTAGTGGTTTGCCCTGACAGTGGGAACAATTTGTGGTTTTAGGGCTGCTAGTAATATTCTATATTTTGGATCTGGGGTTGCTTAGCTGCCCATGATCAGTTTAAGCAAAGTCATTAAACACACATCACGAATAGGTGTGTTTTTTTAAAAGCATTGAGAAAATGTTCAATGGTGGGAGCCACGTTGTATGGCCTGGGAAAGGTGTGTGAATGTTCCATGAATGACCTCCAGGAGGCAAGGCCCGTGGCGCTTCTCGTCCACGTGGCAAGGACCAGTGGGAATGACTTCCAGATTGCCTGGGTCAATCCTCTGGAGATGGGCCATGATTGCTGCTTGCTTAAAAGTATAAGTAAGTGAACAAGACCTTAGAAAAAGATTCCTTATTGAACAGTCTCAAAACGGGATAGGAACGTGAGGAAAAGGGAAGGGCTTGGGGATGTCTGCGGACGTAAGCATGCCTTGAAACATTGAAGAGAAAGTTCAAAGCTCATCTAGAGAAGATAGAGCTTGAAGGAAAATAGTGAAGAGCCCATCCTCAGGACAAGTCAGTTCACACCTAGGAGAGGGAACTGGGAGAACATGGAGGAATCAGAAGGGGTGGAGTAAGGAGTCAAAATTATGTAACTAGAGATTCATATATAAAATTTGCAATCTTTTTAAATTGATGAACTAAATGTGAGGTGTAATGAGAGACAAAGTCAAGAGAAACAAGGTTTGGAGGTTGGTTGGTTTGTTTTAAGACAGAATCTCAATGTGTACCCCTGGCTGGCCTGATACTTGCTATGTAGACAAGGCTGCCCTCAAACTAAGAGATCCAATGGCTTTGGTCTCTCAAGTGCTGTACTTAATGTCATTAAATTAAGTCACTGAGGGAATCAAAGAGTCATGTGCACTAAGCACTAGATGGACAGTTTATGAGCAGGACTAAGAGACAATGAGGAAGGTTTATTAGGAAGAAAGTGGACAAAACATCTGGAGGGAACGGGAGCGATCAGCTTCAAGGAAGGTTGTTAGGCTAATGACATGAATGACCGAGAAGTGAAATTTAAATTTAATAAAGCAGAAGGCAGGAGTGGTCCCAACAAGAATTATTTATGTGGAGGGGAAGACCAGCTCAAGAAAGGCTGCAGCATTTTTCTTTAAAATGAGAGAGTTTGCCAAAAATATCGATATACATTTATTTAATGCTTTTGACAAGATTAATAAATACAGATCATTCTTGAAAAAGTTATATTTTAAAAGAAAGCTAAGTAGGGATCCTCTGTGCAGAGGGGAAAGATACAAGTCTTATCTTGTATCAAAAACTACGTAGAACAAAGACTTTTAGAATAGGGTTGCGGAAATTTAATTTTGATGGAGTGTCTGAGAAAGATGAATCAAAGCTAATTATTCACAATATGAAGTGTAAAGAGAAGTTGGAGAGACCAAGAAAGAAAATATAAGCTATATCACTGGTGTACATGCTGTTAGCTAAATTCAACTATGCACTTATTTAGAATAAAATACATCTAATTTTCTTACAGTTTACAAACAGGGGTTTCTGGTTTTGTTTATGTTATACTTTGTAACATATTTGCTAGTAACTGTGTATTTTATAAGGGGGGATAATGAAATAAAGGTGGAAAAAGACAGACAGATAAAGTCATTGAGCAAGACCCTAAAGAGGGGAAAAGGGGTGTGGGGCTGAGGACACGGGGGCATTGACTGGTCTCAGATGGGAGTGATGGGTAAAGGCAGATGTGATACAGCTGTACGCTGAGGGATTTGGTTATTGATAGGGTTACCTTTCTTGGGTGAGAGACAGAGAATAACAAAGGCAATGGGATGGAGTAAGCATGATAAACACAATGGTTTGGATTTGAAAGAACCACTCTGGGAAGAAACAAAGATGCTGAAGACGTGTGTGCCGAGGAGAGCTAAGTGTCCCTGCTTCTCCTCTTGAGCTCTGATTGTGTGTATTTTGTGGGACAACAGTCCATATGGTTTACAGATTTTCTCCAGTATTCTCTAAAGCTAAAAGATAAATGTCTTTTTTTTTAAATGGAAGTCAGCCCTTTTCATAAACAGACACAGCAGAAGAAAATGCAGGCTGGCTACATGTCATAAAGGTAACACTTATGGAATATTAAATGCACATTTATTGATTTAGCCATTCAACAACAGGTTAAGGAACATCCTGTATATGCTACAAGCAAAAACAAAACAAAACAAAACAAAACAAAACAAACAAACAAACCTTTAAAGTAGCTTGTAGTCAAATGGAAAGATATTAGTCAATTTAGCTCACAAACAAATGGGGAATTGCAAAGTAAGCCCACTGTAAAGAGAAGGAGGAAGGGTCTATAATAACATTCAATAATGACTCTACTCCCTTGGAGGACCACACGAAGGCTGCTCACAGGGAAGGACTAAAGTCTGCACACAATTCTGAAGACTGAGTAGGAGTCTCTCAGAGGAAGATGGTGTGCACACTGTACCCTGGGCAGAACAAACAACATATGCACACCCCAGAGCAGGCTGGGGGTGGGGATGAGTGCAGCGGGTGCTCTAGACTGAGTGCCAGCAAGAGGAAGAGGAGTTGGATCATAAACAAGGCTGGGTGACAACCATGTTAAAACTGTCCCTTTATGCTGACGGCAAAATAAAATGATGAAACCTTCAGCAGGAAGGCCATATATGTATCTGGTGCAGAAGTGATGGGTCAAAAAGTGTTTACAGGGCATATTTGAAACCCAAATCATAGAGTCTTATGATGGATTTGATAAAAGCATGAGAGAACTGGGGACAGTACAGCCACCTGGCTTCATTGTCCTGTTTGACAGTATAGATGATACACTATTAGGCATTGTGGAAGAAGACCAATAATTCAGATATTAGCATATTAAAATTGTGATGGTGAGAGTACAAATGTACAAATTAGTTGCCTTTAAGCAACTGTAATGAATACATTTTTGGTGGTGCTAAGTATAATCTATGTTCTAGTATTTGTTTCTGATGTTACCTGGGTTAACTTTGGGATTTTTGCCTCTGCTGATTGATTTTGAGACAGGATCTCATAATGTGGCATTGAGTAGATTGGTAGTCGCTATGTAGGTTGCAGTGGTCTCAAACCAACATCCAACAGTCTCTGCCTCCCATGAGCTAGAACTCTGGGCATCTTTGTTGTTATTATTTCTGGTTTATATTGAATGATAATGATCTACTCTGCACAGTAACTTCAGAACTTGGCAACATGATTTCTATTATAAAACATTGGAAGTTGCAGAGGAGCCAGCTCAGGAGCAGTTTATAGAACATGTTGCATCTGTCTTCAGGAGAAATGTAGTGGTTAACTGGCTGTCTAACATCAGACTTAACCTTTCTTTACTTCAATGCATTTGTTTTTAATTCAATACTTAAAGGGATACTAACTGAGGTAAACCATGATTTGTTCAGAGAATCCCCTGGTGGCAGAGTGGAAACAATTACTTGGGAACATAAAACTACATAGTAAACAGTTAAGGATTTTCTCTGTGGTCTTAAATGGGCCAACTTCTCATCTCTAAGTAAACAGAACAACAACAACAACATAGACAGGAATGAAATTAATCTAAAAGCAAAAATTTAGAGTCAACAGAAGTCCAATTTTGTAGGTAGGAAGGGAAAAATGATAATTATTCATTATCATAAAAAATACACTGTTGAATCAGGAGCCAACCACACAAATACACACAATGGTAGGAACAAAGCCACAAAAGAAGGATGTGAGAGGACATGTCACGGAGAATTGTTATAATTAGCTATTATCAGCAATAATAGCAAGACACCTGCAATTTATTAGCTTCTAATAGGATGTGCTGTGCCAAGGCAAAATGGTTCCTGGAATGATGTTATTATAAATATGGATGAATGACTTTGCAGAATGTATGATTTCTTTTTCCTGACTTCTAAGACAACATACCTAACTTTAAATGTGAAAATCTGACAAAAATATGAGTTATCAGACTCCTAATTTAACTCACTTTTTCTTTTACCTCTTCAATTATCAGTAATTTTTATAAACATGGAAACCATCCTCTATATTTTGTAAGCACCTTAATCTCTTACATTAAACTTTTACTTTTCTCTAAATATACACAGCTTTATTTTGTGCATAGTTAGTAATTACAGAGATATTTCATAACGTATTAATCTAATAACTTATGTTTGAGACCTTATGTTTCTATGTATTCACTGTTAAGAATATAATTAAAATCTTTAAATGTACATATTTGCCTCTGATAACACAAAGCCAGATATCACATCAAATGATATGAACCACTTTAATATTTTATATGTTTTAGTTTTCTTAGCTATGCACTGAGCATGGTACTACACTCCTGCAGCTCCCGAACTCAGGAGGACAAGGTGGAAATCTGAGTGTGGGGCTGCCTAGGCTACTGAGAGAGCCATGGGACTTTTGATGAAGGATTTAGGAGGGAAAAGTGGCCTCTTCAGAAAATGAATATCCACAATTAAAGGCATGAAAATGGATTCATCACTTATAATGTATAATAATAAATTCAACTGTATTATTGATCCTACTGAGACCCAAGATCTCTGAACTGCTAAGAGGAAACACTTCAACATACAGGGATATAAGAAGCCCTTTCTGGAAAGTGCTCTGATAGCTCAAGAAATTATAGAAAGAATGGGTAAGTGGGGTTGTATGAAATGAAAAACTACAAACCAAAGAAAATACCCAGGTAAAGACAAAGCACATGCAGTGGGAGAATACATTTGCCAGGCATTCATGGGAAAAGAGATTAACATCTAGAATTTATAAACAAAAACCCTTTTTAAATTAAAAAGCAAGAAGATGGGGAAATGGCTTAGTAAATAAGAGTGATTGATGTGTAAGCATTAGAGCCTGCATTCCAATCCCAACAACCCACATTGAGTTGAGTGTGCTCCATTCTCTGTTGTAACATCAGCACATTCAGGGTTGAACACAAGGAACTGTTGGATCTCCCTGGGTACCTGGTTAGTTCTATCCTTAATAAAATACATTGTCCCAAAGGAATGTGGCAGAGAGTAATAGAGGACACCAAATATCCTCCTCTGACTTCCATGCATACCAATGGATATATACACTCCACATACATAGATACCCTATACATCACACACACGCGCGCACGCGCACACATACACACAACCTATACACCTCAACCCTCCACACACTTACACGTGAACATACATGCACACACACACAAAGTAAAAAGTATTAAAACCCATTATCTAATTGATCATGTACAAATGTATTGAATAGATACTTCTCAAAGGAGATAGAGAGAGATAATGTGCATCATCATCCTTATACAAATCTCCACTGAGAGCGCATCTTTCTCCAGTCAGTTAGCTATTGTTAAAATAAATCACAAATGCTGGTGAGAATGTGGAAACAGTTTGCTAGTGAGAACGTAAATTGTAACATCAAATATGGGAATCAGTACAAAGGTCCTCAAAACAAAAGTAGGGGGAGCTGAAGACATAGCTCGGTGGTTCAGAGGGCTTATTGCTCTTACAGAGAACCCAGATTGGCTTCCCAGCATCCATATGATGGCACACAATGCTCTATAATTGCAAGAAGATGGTTTTCCAGGTCCACATAGCATTGACTGCAATGGCAAGTTAATTGTACTGGTAGATAATATGCCCATAGAATAAATAACCATTAGAAGATTTTTGATGGAGCCTATGAAGCATTTAATCATAGAACTTTAGAGACAATAAAAATATTTTAAAAATTGCAGTTGGCTAGATAACTATCTACCAAAGGCAGGTCCTAATAACCAACACCTCTGATGTTGTCTTACTTAGGAAGAGGGAGCCTTGCCACTGCAGTATTCCAAGAATCTAGAGTTGGAGATCAGTCTAGATAATACGCTGAGTGTATTTATAAGAGGCAAGATGAAGAAGAAGGCAATATGAAAAGAGAGATAGCAATACATCCACAAGCCCAGTAGTGGAAACAGTTGCCAAAAAACTGGTGCCTGGGACATGGATGTGGGAAAGGTCCAATTTTTTTATACAAGTCTCACCTTGAGTTGATTGTGTTACCTTATAGTAGAATCAAAAGCTGAGGGAAGTAGAAAAAAATGTCTCGAGCACTTACAAGGAGCATAGGTCTACTGGACATTAAGTTTCTGGCCTCTAGAGCTGTGCATTAAGTTTCTTCTCTAACCATCTGTTATGTCCGCCTTAGAAAATGACATATCCATCTACATTACACCTATTTTAAAGATGCCCAGAGAATTTGTTCCCTAATGAGAACATCCTGGGCAGGTCCTTAGCAAAAGAGTGATTTTATACAGGTCCCACCCTGAATTACTTGTGTAACTTGGAGCAAGAACCTGAGCCTTCCTGTTAATTTCTTCACATTGGTTGAGATAGGCAATGTTAAATCTTACTTTCACCAATAGAGTTTAGATTTGTTGTAGCAAGAGGTATTTTATTAGCTAAAGGAGTACAAATAACAATGTATATACACAGAGTTACATACACAAAAACATACACACACACATAAACAGTCAAACACACACACATGTACACACATACATAGTCATACACACATCCATGCATACATAGCTCTTAAGTGCATATTTCATAAGAAAGCTTGTTTGAAGGGGAGAAAGAAGGCTGTTTATATTTGTTCTCAATTGTGCTAACATTCTTTCTTATAGTCTTCACTATATGAAGCTTATGGTAACAGTACAGTCGGGGACAGTATATCTGAAATTTGTAGGCACATGATGGACCACTCTTCTGAGTGCAGGAGTGGGCAGGTGACCAGCATTGGTAGTGTGGTACTAGCTGGTGAAGAAGCCCATGGAGTACCAGAAATGAGAGTCTGCAGAAGCAATGACTTCTTAACCACAGGATGCTCTGAAGCATCATCAATTCTCAAAGCATGCACAGAGTTATCTGCCTACATCTACAGAGTTACCAGAAAGTCCATGCAAACCTAAGTATTTGAGATCAGCTGTATCCAGGGCTGCCGAATGGAATGGGCTCTGCCAAGAGCCCTCACTCCCAAGCTATTCAAGTCTGCAGCACACACCAAAACTCTGTGAACCTCTTTCTTAGCAGAAGCCTCTTGACCTTATGAATAATTTAACTGAGAAACAGTTAAAGGAATTGTATTATGGAACATATATTGAAGGAAATTTCTAAGCAAAGAATTGATAGTTGGCACTATTGCAAACTAAGTGTTATCTACTGTCACAAGTGGACACACTAAGACTTTGAGGAGAGAATGTTCCCACTAAGTGGGAGAGCCAGAAGAATTCTATCCAGAGCCATAAATGGTAGTTAAGTCCTGAAACTAGTTCCTAACTATACCTCAAGAGCAGTATAATAGAAATTACCCACTTGAAGCTTTTCATCTCTATATTTCTTCTTCAACTCTATATTTTGAGCTCATCATTGTAATTATGATCATAGGGTAAAGATTCATATGAGGACCCACAATCATCATTTTGACAAGATAAAGAAGCAAGTGAAACCATCCTCTAAACTTCTTTGATTTCTGTTCTGCTTTTCTGTATTTTTTTTTTTTGAGGCAGATTCTTTTGCAGCCCAGGTTGACCTTGAACTTGGTTTGTAACCAAAAATGACCTTAAACTTCTAATCATTCTGTCTGCTGGAGTTTCCCTTAATAGGAAGTCTGATTCAAATGCCCCCTATTTCTTTATTAAATGCCCCTCTACTCTCAGAAAAATATACCTTTAGATTTCTTCCAAGTGTTCACCACAGTAATGTGCAGTAATCTGTTACCTGTGTAAAGGCTGAACCATACTTGGTCAATTTGGTGGCTCCAGAGTCTCAAGCCATTATCCTGCCACACACACACACACAAATATTGCAACAAAACAAAGTCCATATCAGAGACATGGTCAGACAATTTCTAGAATATAACTCAAGGTCAAGACTGTCCACTGGTCAAGTGGTTCAAGGGTACCCAGCATCTCTTTCTTCTAGGGCTCTTGATGACATGAGACGTTTGCCACATGAAGAGATTGAAAGAGTGAGTTTGCAAAGTCAAATACTTCAAGGAGACTCAACGCTTTTTAAAGGAAATTTTGCTTTATTGACCAGGTTTTCATGAGGCCGTTTTCATGCAAGTATAATTTGACTATATCTATCCCCTCTGTACTTGCCTACCCTCCTATTTATCTCCTGTTTTCCCCCATTAGTCCTCCTTTTCTGTACACACATTATTTATAAAGCATGTATCTATAAAGTATAAGTCCTGTAAATGAGAGGAAAATATGTGATGTCTCTTCGAGCCTAGCATAATTTATAACATAGTATCATGCTTCCGGAAACATTGATTTTTCTTGCAGGGTCCATTTTCATTCCTCTTTGTAGCCGAAAAAAATTCCAATATTTATATAAGTCACATTTTCTTTCTCCACTCCTTTGCTTATAGATACCTGACTTGGTTCCATAATTAACATACTTATTAAAGAGTACCTTCCAATAGGAACCTGCATCAGGTCAAGGTGACCAGTACCAAAAGTAAAAATGTGAAGTATGTAGTGTGACTGAGAGATTAGAAGTTGATAGAAGGAATGCTTATGCAGGGGAATACATTCAAGTGGGCAGCTTGGAGGAGGTCTTGACTGGTTCTGGGTGTAACATGCCTCTGACAGTCCCAAGACCATCCCAGGGTATGATTATGGAGTTAGGACTTACTCACCTAACATTATCATAATCTGTTTCTCTCTTCCCTCTAAAGCTTCTAACACTGCTCTCTACAGCTATTCACAGTCTTAAGTCCACCATCAGTTATGACTGTGCAGCATCAGGATCACAGCCACAGGCAAGTGACTGGGGACATCTGCAGCATCTGCATCCTTAGCCCTGTAACAAATGCCCCTTCCATCAACAGTTTCCTGTTATTGTGCATTTCTATCAATGTTTGTATCTAGATCTCCTTTACTCTGTTCACCAGCTACTTGGAGAACAGAGCTTTTTGTGTCTTCTCTGCTAAGTCTCTCTTCATTTCTAAAATTCAGATTCCCATGTATCAATTTATGCTATCTAAATTCAGTTCAACCTAAATCACATTCTTCCTGAGTCTGAAACATTTTTCAATTTGTGTCCATATTCTTCCTTTCCACTTGTTTGACTCCTATATGATTCTTGGTGGTCAAGTTTCTACCAGCCACAACCTTCCCAACTGGCTTTTCAGAGACATTCTAGTAATTAAATGTCAGCTTTGACCCTCACATATAGAAGATATTGAAAATAGAGACCTGGTGAATCTACATTGACCTCGTATAGAGTTCTGTATTCTTGAGGCTCAACATGTTTATCTATAAATACTGCTAACCTCATAGACTTATGGGAAATAGCAAATTATTGCAAAATCTTCCTGCTTGTCAAATAAAATAAAATAAAAATGTCAACATTGGCAAAAATGTATAAAATTGATATAAATTTTACTTAAATGCATATGTGTCATTTATGAGTTATAACAGAATTCAAAACTAAATATGTTGGGTTTTATATGCATACCATCATTTTGGTCCTAAATGTACTTAATAGATTTCCATGATTACTAGCTTGGGAGTTCTTTTTTTGGATTGTTCCTTACAAAAATAATGATGCATAAGACAACAGAATTTTGGAACATCAATTTTACTGTGAAGAGATATAATGAGAATCTGGACAAGATCCACATTGAGTTCACAGAGCTTCCAGAACATTTCCTAAATGGTTCCAGATTCAATTTTGAGCACAAGTGAGCTTCTCACAATTTATTGTAAGCACTACAAGTTTTCAAAGTTTTATTTTATTTTTGACAGGTATAAAATATTAATAACTGAGCTTTTACATCCCAACCAGACAAATGATTGGACATGGATTTACACCCCGTTCTTAGACAACAGAATGCCAGTCTAGATATACAAAAACAATGGGGTTTTTGTTTGTTTTACTTCCTGGCACTCAGAGAAAATTTCTATTAAAACAATGTCTGTCTTGCCAACCAAACTGAATTTTCAAAAGCAACCTCATTGTTCATTATATAAGCAAATCAAAATGACCATAGCTCTATATCCTTTTAAATATCTACAATAATAACACTACAACAACATTATTAAATTTAAATGTCCAATTAATCCTACAATTTCTGATGCAGAATATTGCTCTGGATTGTCTTTTTTTGGTACAACATTGTCATACATTGAATGATAGGTAGTATATCAGTACCATAGATCTGATCATGTTCTGAGGTGAATAGGTAGACTTGCCATTATCAGGGATGCAAGTTAGATTGAATTTGTAGGATAAAAGACTGGTTGAGATAGGGACACTCAGGGTTGGAACTGTATGGCGATAAGAATGCTGTCCATAGATTGAGGCGTGTAGAAAATACTTCAAAGATTGACAGGGGGCTTCTAGGATTCTATGTGGCAGAAAACGCTGAAGCAAAGAATGAACCTCCAAATGGAGCAAGCAGAGAAACTACAGATAAAACAGGTTGGAGATGGGTGTCTACAATGCAAAAGATAATAGATAAAGTATCTCTGACAATTGATAAAAATATTTTTGAAGGATATTTCTCTGATAGTAAAATATATGTAGCAGATATGCATCTCAGTCTTCATGTGGGACCCAACAAATGGAGTGGGAGCTGTCCTTGAATGTTTAGCCTACTGGTGGATCCATTCCCCTAACTGGGCTGCCTTTTCTAGCCTCAGTGAGAGGAGAAGGGGAGGGGGAATGGGGTAGAATCTTCCAGAGGGGAGACAGGAAGGGGAGAGGAGGTAAGACATTGGGATGTAAATTGGGTGTAAATAAATTTTAAATTATTAACTTTATTCAATTCAATGATATTTGTAAGAAAACAATAAATATGCCTTCTGAATAGAATAAAAATCACATCTGGCGTTAGGTCTACAAAAAAGTAAAAAAAACAACACTTTATAAAGGGGAAAATCAATTACTAGAAAGCCTACAAGACATCATCGACTACAGAATTAGTGGAAAGGGACATTAAAAGAGCTATTATAACTATGTTCCATATGGCCAAAACTCTGACTAATTTAATTACTCTTGGCAATAATACTATGTATTAGATTTCAAGTTTGCATATTATATATCAGTCAAAGGCATAGTTATTTTGTTGTTCTTACAGAAAATTTGAGGGATTATGACACTTAAATAATTCAAGGGATTCATCCAATTTAAATGAAAAGAGAATGCTTTTCTGTATTAGATAAAGTTGGAAGTTAGTGAACTATTGCTGTCTGCTGAATTCAAAAGAGGAATTTATCACTGCATGGATATTTTTCTCGAATTATTGCATTGTTTTATGGAATTTCCAGTGTTTCAAAGCATATTGGAAGTTGGGATGGGGTATAGTGTGATGGGATTTAGTAAATGGTCAAAAGGCAGTGGGAGAGAAAACAGTCGAATACACCAGAAATACATCCATAGACATGGTCTAGGTTAATAAAGTGATGGAGTATTTTGAGCTATAGCCAGGGTGAGTGTGATGAATGATTGAGCAACAAAGTATCCCCTCCAGTTGTCTAGGGTATAAGTCATTTCCTTCTCAGGATCACCAAATAACCTCCCAGCATCACACAAATCACTTACAATCTCCTGGAAACAGAACCAATCTAGTTCCTGCAACTAAAGGTAAAGGAAGTCAAGAAGAGAAATAGGTAGTTTGTGTGTATGGTGGGCAAGTGGTTGAACTCTACACCATATCTGGAACATCTGTTATAGAAGAGCCATAACAGAAACAAACAAAACAAAACAACAAAAACTTCAGTTGGAGAAACGAAGAAGTGATTCCTCTTATAGTTACTTTCTTGCTAATTTCGCAAGCTCAGGGCAAATAACCCTATATATCTGACAGGCTGCCTACTCATTGTTAGATGCTGATTTTGTCACTCACCACAGAGCTACTGTAATGGATTTCTGGCTGCTATGATCATAGTGGAACAGGTGTCCTTGTGATAGAGTGGAACATTTTTTAGAAATATGCCCATGTGTGGCTTAGCCAACTTGAGGTAGAACTAATTCCCAATTTTCTCAGAAACTTCCAAATGGATTTCCAAACTAATTGTACAATTGGGTTATTTGGTTTGTTGATGCCTGGGTTCCTCAGTTCTTAATACATTTTGGATATCGGCCCTTTGTCAGATGTGGATTTGGTGAAAATCTTTTCCCACTCTGTTGGATGCCTCTGTCCTTTTGACAGTATCATTTGCCATACAGATGCTTTTCAGTTTCATAGGATCCTATTTATTAGTTGCTGATCTTGGTGCCTGAGCTGTTGCTGTTCTGTTTAGGGAAGTTGTCTCCTGTGTCAATATGTTCAAAGACATTCCCACATTTTCTTCTCTCAGATTTAGTATATCTGGATTAATGTTACAGTCTTTGATCCACTTGGAATTTACTTTTGTGTAGGGTGATAGATATGGATCCATTTGCATTCTTTTACATGTGAACATATAGTTAGAGAAGCACTATTTGTTGAAGATGCTTTCCTTTTTTAGTTGTATAGTTTTGGCTGCATTGTCAAAAATCCATAGGTGTGTAGATTTACTTCCAGTTCTTCTATTCTATCTCATTGATCAACCTGCTATTTATATGCCAGTACCAAGCAGCTTTTATTACTATTGCTCTGTACTACAGTTTGAAATCAGGGATAGTGACGACTTCAAAAACTCTTTTATTGTACAGGATTGTTTTAACTATCCTACATTTTTGTTTGTTTGGTTGGTTGGTTTTTACATATGAAGTTAAGCGTTGTTCTTTCAAGGAATGTGAAGAATTTGAATGGGAATTGCACTGAATGTGTAGATTGGTTTTGGTGGGCTGACCATTTTCATTTTGTTAATCCTACGGATTCATAAACATGGGAAGACCTTTCCAGCTCCTTCAAATTCTTTCGTTAAAGATTCGAAGTTCTTTTCAGGTCAGTCCCACAACACCCAGAGAAAGATCTACTCCCAGATACTCTAACACTCCCAGAATCATAGGATCAGAGGTGAGAAGGACACAACATCTGCCCCAACACCAGAAGTAAATGAGACCAGAGGGGCTCAGGTACACAGGAACTCTGCCTGACCAGTGGTATGGGTTCCTCCCAATCTTTGCCTGTGCCCTAAGCAGACCTTGGACACAAACTCTGTAGCCAGTCCCATAACAACCAGAGGAAGATCCACTCCCAGCTGCTCTAACATGCCCAGGCCCACAGAATCACTGAATCCCGGGATCCTGGGATCCCAGGATCTTGGTCACACAAGAATCTCAGGATCCCAGAGGCAGCTTGACTCCCAGGAACTCTGACACACCCAAGATCTCAGGATCATAGGATCACAGAATCACAGGGTCACAGAGATACCTTAACTCTGAGGAGTTCTGACACAACCAGGATCACAGAAAAAACAGGGTCCAGTAAGATATAGCAAGGGCAGGTAGCACTAGAGATAATCAGATGGCAGGAGGCAGGCATAAGAATATAAACAAAAGAAACCAAGGTTACGTGGCATCATCAGAATCCAGTTCTCCCACCACAGGAAATCCTGGATATACTATCACACTAAAAAGCAAGATTGAGATCTAAAATCACTTTTTATGATGGTAATAGAGAACTTTAAGAAGGACATAAATAGCTCCCTTAAAGAAATACAGAAGAGCCGGGCGTGGAGGCGCATGCCTTTAATCCCAGCACTTGGGAGGCAGAGGCAGGCGGATTTCTGAGTTCGAGGCCAGCCTGGTCTACAAAAGTGAGTGCCAGGACAGCCAGGGCTACACAGAGAAACCCTGTCTCGAAAAAACCAAAAAAAAAAAAAAAAAAAAAAAAAAAAGAAATACAGAAGAATACAGGTAAGAAGGTAGAAGCCTTTAGAAAGGAAACACAAAATCCCTTAAAGAACTACAGGAAAACACAATCAAACAGGGAAAGGAAAGAACAAAACCATCCAAGATTTAACAATGGAAATAGAAGCAATAAAGACATCAAAAAGGGAGAAAACCCTGGAGATAGAAAACCTAGGAAAGAGATCAGGAGTTATAGATGCAAGCATCACCAACAGAACACAAAAGATAGAAGAGAGAATCTCAGGTGTAGAAGATACCATAGAAAACATTGACACAACGGTCAAAGAAAATGCAAAAGGCAAATAGCTCCTAACCCAAGACATCCAGGAAATCCAGGACACAATGAGAATACCAAACCTAAGGATAGTAGGTATAGAAGACAGTGAAGATTCCCAACTTAAAAGGCCAGTAAATATCTTCAAAAAAATTATAAAAGAAGACTTCCCTAACCTAAAGAAAGAGATGCCCATTAACATGCAAGAAGCCTACAGAACTCCAAATAAAAAAGAAATTCCTCCCTTCACATAGGATTCAAAACATCAAATGCACTAAACAAAGAAAGAATATTAAAAGCAGTAAGGGTAAAAGGTCAAGTAACATATAAAGGTAGACCTATCAGAATTATACCAGACTTCTTACCAGAGACTAAGAAAGTCAGAAGATCCTGAGCAGATGTCATACAGACCTTAAGAGAACACAAATGCCAGTCCAGCAAAACTCTCAATTACCATAAATGGATAAAACAACATATTCCATGGCAAAACCAAATTTACACCATTGTCCATATGCCCAGCCCTACAAAGGATAATAGATGGAAAACACCAACAAGAGGAAGGAAACTACACTCTAGAAAAAGCAAGAAAGTAATCTTTCAACAAATGAAAGAAGTTAGCCACAAAAACATAATTCCATCTCTAACATCAAGAATAACAGGAAGTAATAAACACTTTTCCTTAATATCTCTTAATATCAGTGGACTCCATTCCCCCTAAAGACATAGACTAACAGACTGGATATGTAAACATTTTGCTGCATAAGGAAATGCACCTCAGTGACAAAGACAGACACTACCACAGAGTAAAAGATTGGAAAACATTTTTTCAAGCAAATGGTCCCAAGAAACAAGATGGAGTAGCCATTTAATGTCGAATAAAAGTAACTCTCAACCAAAAGTTATCAAAATAAATAAATAAATAAGGAAGGACACTTCATACTGGACAAAGGAAAAATCTAACAAGATGACCTCTTAATTCTGAGCATCTATGCTCCAAGTGCAAGGGCACCCACATTCATAAAAGAAACTTTACTAAAACTCAAAGCACATAGCACACCCAGCACAATAATAGTGAGAGATTTCAACATCCCACTCTCATCAATGGCCAGATCATGGAAACAGAAACTAAACAGAGACACAGTAAAACTAACATAAGTTATGAACCAAATTGTTCTAAGAGATATTTATAGAACCCTTCATCCTAAAGCAAAAGAATATACGTTCTTCTCAGCACCTCACAGTACCTTCTCCAAAATTGACCATATAATTGGTAACAAAATAGGCTTCAACAAATACAAAAAGATTGAAATAATCCCATGCACCCTATCAGATCACCACAGATTAAGCTTGGTCTTAAATACCAACAAAAACAATGGAAAGCACACACACACACACACACACACACACACACAAGCTGAAAAATGCTCTACTCAATGATAATTTGGTCAAGGAAGAAATAAAGATAGAAAGTAAAGACTTTTAGAATTTAATGAAAATGAAGATGCACCATACCAAAACTTATGGGACACAATGAAAGCTGTGGTACGAGGAAAATTCAGAGCTCTGGGTGCCTCCCAAAAGACACTGAAGTGAGCTCACACTAGCAGCTTGACAGCACACCTGAAAGTTCTAGAACAAAAAGAATCAAATACACCCAAGAGGAGTAGATGGCAGGAAATAATCAAACCAAATAGAAACAAAATGAACTATAGAAAGAGTCAACCAACCCAGGAGCTGGTTCTTTGAGAAAATCAACAAGATAGATAAACCCTTAGCCAAACTTACAAGAGGGCACAGAGACAGCATCCAAATTAACAAAATCAGAAATGAAAAGGGAGACATAACAACAAAGTATAACTTAAAATAGCTATTCAGTTTGTTGAATATTAACAGTTGAAAATATTAAAATCATAATCTACAGAAGAAGAAGAAGAAGAAGAAGAAGAAGAGGAGGAGGAGGAGGAGGAGGAGGAGGAGGAATAAGAAGGGGAAGTGGAAGGGGAAGAAGGAGAAGGGGAACGGAAAGAAGGGGAAGAAAGGGAAGGGGAAGAAGGGGAAGGGGAAGAAGGGGAAGTTATTGTCAGACAGGTCTTTCACTTGCTTGGCTAGAGTTATACCAAGATATTTTATATTTATTTGTGGCTATTTTGAAGAGTGTTTTTTCCCTATTTTCTTTCTCAGCCTATTTATCATTTATACATAGAAGGGCTACTGATTTTTTTAGTTAATTTCATATTCAGCCACTTTACTGAAGGTGGTTATCAGCTGTAGTTCCTTGGAAGCATTTTGGGGGGTCACTTATATATACTTTCACATCATTTCTGAATAGTCATACTTTGACTTCTTCCTTTGTAATTTGTATCCACTATCAAGTGGATACAAATTTTATTTATTTTTAAATAAATAAAATTTTTTGCTATAACTAAACCTTTTAGTACTATATTGAATAGATATTGAAAGAATGGGCAGCCTTATTCTGTTCCTGATTTTAGTGGAATTGCTTTAAGTTTCTCTCCATTTAATTTTATGTTTGGCGATAATTGCTTTTGTAATTTGCTTTTGTTATGTTTAGGTATGTCTTTTGTATCCCTGATCTCTCAAAGTCTTTTATCATGAATGGGTATGCTTTGTGTCAAGGTTTTATAGCATCTAATGAAATGATCATCTGTTTTGTTTTTTCTTTGGGGGTGTTTATTTGGTGGATTACACGGACAGGTTTTTATATGTTGAATCTCTGCGATGGAGTCTTGTTTATCACAATGGATGATATCTTTGATGCATTCTTGAATTCTGTTTATGATTATTTTATTGAGTGCTTTTGCATCAATGTTCATAAGGGAAATTGTTCTCATAATTTATTTCTTGGTTAGTCTTTATGTGGTTTAGGTATGTTACTATGGTCTTATAAATTTGGCAGTGTTCCTTCTGTTTCTATTTTATGGAATAATTTGAGGAGTATTGGTATCAGCTCTACTTTAAAAGTCTGGTAGAATTTTGTACTAAAATTTTCTGACCCCCGTACTTTAGGTCCATTTAATTCATAATGTCGGTTATTTTTGTTATTTTTCTGTTTAGTTTTTGTCTGAATAACCTGTCAGTTGGTAAGAGTGCGATGTTGAAGTCTCCCAGTATTAAGGTGTAGTTCAATGGATTTAAGCTTTAGTAATGTTTCTTTTATAAATGTTTGTGCCCTTGCATTTGGGGCATAGTTATCCAGAATCAAGGCATCATCTTGGTGAATTTTTAATTTAATCAGTATGAAATGTCATCCATCTTTTTTATTCATTTTAGTTGGAAGTAAATTTTATTAGATATTAGAATGGCTACCCCAGCTTGTTTCTTGAGTTCATTTGCTTGGAAAATCTTTCAATCCCTTTACTCTGATGTAATGTCTATGTTTGATATTGAAGTGTGTTTCTTGTAATCAGCAGAATAATGGATCTTATGTTTGCATCCATTCTGATAATCTATGCATTTTTATTGGAGAATTGGGTCCACTGATGTTGAGAGATATTTGAAGAGCAATTATTGTTAATTTCTGATATGTTGATGATGTTGCAGTTGGTGGTGGTGGTGGTGATGGTGATGTGTGTATGTGAGTGTGTGTTTCTCATTTTTTGGTTTTGCTGGTGTGAAACTATTTCCTGTGCTTCTTGTTTTGTTGGGTGTAGCTGACCTCCTTGCTTTCTAATATCTTCTGTTGAGCTAGAATTGTGGATATATAATTGTTTAAATTTGGTTGTGTCATAGAATATATTGTTTCTCCATCTGTGATGATTGAACGTTTTGCTGGGTATAGTAGTCTGGACTGGTATCTGTGCTCTCTTATATATTGCAAGACATCTGCTCAGATTATTCTGACTTTTAAAGTCTCTGGTGAGAAATCAGGCTTTATTTCTAATAAAGCTGTTATTATATGTTATTTGACCTTTTGCCCTGGTAGCTTTTAACATTATTTCTTTGTTCTGTAATTTAGTGTTTTGATTTATGTAGTGAGAGGATTTATTTTCTGGTCCACTCTATTTGGTGTTCTGTAAGCTTCATGTACATCTATAGGCACCTTTTTCTTTACGATAGGGAAAATGTATACAATCTTTTTGAAAACGTTTTCTGGGTTCTGGAGCTAGGATAGTTCTCCTTCTTCTATTCCTACTATTCTTATGTTTTGTCTTTCACAGTGTCCCAAATTTCATGGATGTTTTGTGTCAGAAACCTTTTAGATTTATCATTTTCTTTGACCAATGTATCAATTTCTTCTATTGTATCTTCTACACCGGAGATTTTGTTTTCCATCTGTTTTATTCTGTTGGAATTGCTTATGTCTGTAGTTGCAATTCTCTTTCCTAGGTTTTCCATCTCCTGGATTCTCTCAGTTTGTGTTTTCTTTAGTGCTTCTATTTCCATTTTCAGGTCTTGAAAAGTTTTATTCATTTCCTTCACCTGTTTGATTTTCTTCCTGCATTTATTTATGAGATTTATTCATTTCCTCTTTAAAGGCCTCTATCATCTTCATAACTTTAGATTTAAAGTCGCTTTCTTGTGCTTCTGCTGTGTTGGGATATCTAGGGCTTGCTGTAGTAGGATGGCAGGTGGTACCATATTGCTATGGTTCTTGTTGATTGTATTCTCACACTAACCTTTCACCATCTGGCTGTCTGTGGTTCCACAGGCCTCCAGGTATGAAGACAGAGTTGTGTGCCAGAAAAATGGAGCACAGAGGGCAGGTGGCAGTTTATAGTTGTTCTCTGTGGTTTAGGGCGACTTAGCAAGCAGGGAATTGGGCAAGGGTCTTATCTGGTTGTCCCTGGCACTAGAAGGTCTCCAGAAATGAAAGTAGAGTTGTGGGCCAAAAAAGTGCAGTGGATGGGATGCAGTCTGTAGCTGTTGGGTATGCCTTATGGGGATTTGGCAGACAAGGGATTCAAGGGAGCAGGGTCTTATCTGATTGTTCCTGATGCTTCCAGGCCTCCAGGAATGCAGGCAGAGTTGTGAGCTGGAAAATGTAGCACAAAAGTCATAAACATGACATTTATTCTAGCTCCCAAGTGCGAAGAGATTGGAGCTTTTTTAAATGTATGATCAGGTAGCTATGAATGAAGGCATAGAATTCTGCATAAATTCCTGTCATCATGTCTGTTAAAAATTAACTTCTCTGGAATCTAGCTGTTATGTGTCAACACTGGTACCCATAGATGAATAATGAAATGATGTTTTCAGCCTCAGAGCTTTTCTCTAGACAGGATTTAGATTGACTCTTTACGATGTGGACAACTTTAGAACCTAGTCCAAACCATTTACGGTTTTCATTTCTTGCTGTTTTAGCTCCTTTAAATACAATATTGTATTATCTAATTTAGATGAAAAAATACTAAAAAAAGAGGAGGGGGTAATGTTGCTAAATGCAAAACTCTTTCTTTCATTAACTGCATTAATGCCAAAGATCTAACTATGTTCTTCCAATCAAAGTGGAACTATCCCTGAGCAATTTACACTCATCAAGTCTAGTGAGCTTTTCATGGACCCATCTGTGTATACTTACACACATTCATGCTCTCTCTCTCTCTCTCTCTCTCTCTCTCTCTCTCTCTCTCTCTCTCTCTCTCTCTCTCTTTTTCTCTCTCTCTTATATTTGGGTATTTTTGGTATATTTCCTGGTACTCCTTAGATGCATTTTCTTTTGTCAATCATTTTATTATTTTTAGAATTTTTTATGTGTGTGTTTCTTGCATCATGTGCATGCAATTGATGTCAGAGACCAGAAAGGGGTGTCAGATCCTCTTAAATTGTAGTTACAGGTGGTTGCAAGCCATCTGAGATGGGTGGTAGGAACAGAACCCACGTCCTCTTCAAGAGTGGCCAGTGCTCTGAAACTCTGATCATTTTCTTCAGTCCCCTCAGAGACATACTTTTTTACTTAATATGAACATTATTTTAAAACTTTCCATTTGGGAATAGAGAGGTGACTTAGAAGTTAAAAGCACTAACTAATCTTGCAATGAACCAAGGTCATTGGGAGCTTCTAGGTCCCAGGTAAGATTACTCATTACTACCTGTAACTCCAGATTCAGGAGATCTGAAACTCTTTCTGGTCTCTATGGATACCTACACTCACATGTACATTCTTTCCATAATTAAAAATAAAATAAATATTAAAAAAGATTCATTTATTGGTTTATTAACTGCAATGTTCTGTAAATAAGACTTAGTTCTAGTTCATCTAAAAAAATTTTTTTTGTTGTTTTTTGTTTTTTGTTTTCTGCTGTTCGAGATAGGGTTGTTCTGTGTAGAACTCACTCTGTAGACCAGGCTGGCCTTCAACTCAGAAATCCATCTGCCTCTGCCTCCTGAGTGCTGGGATTAAAGGGATGCACCACCACTGCCCGGCTCATCTAAATTCTTAGTACACTACATTATGCTTAACGCCCAGGAAGTACACAACATACTTTTTGAAAGAAATATGTTTTATACTAAATTATCATTGTTAGAGACAATTCATTTCTCTACAAAAGTTACTTCACAGACATCTAAATTACATTTCCACCAAAGCTCAACCTTTCTAATATTTGTAAAAATGATAGTCATAAATATGTAGTGATTCCTGGGTCAGCAAATTTCCTACTAAATATATTTAAAATGTATTTTTATGTGATACTAATATAATATTTTCTGTATACCACGAACAATTCTAAGTGCCTTATAGATATTGACTCCAATTATCCTCATAACATACTATGAATAATCTCACTATTTCCATTTGCAGTTGACAAAGCAAAGATTCATAGAAACCAGGTACTGGCATAAGTTTGGTCAGTTTGTAAGGAGAAAAATCAAGATTCAAATTCAAATTCAAGCAATGTGGTTCTCAGGCCATGGTCTCTATTACAGGACTAATGGGATTGCCAGTCATTCTTCAGCCAGAAAGTGAATGGCCATAATCATATATAAGAATCCTAATGTATACGTCATCCCCCTCTTTGCTTTATAATGTTCTTCAATAGATGTCTTAGGGATTTTTAAGATTTTATTTCTATTTTATGTGTATGAATGTTTTCATTGTATATATATATATAAGTGTACCATATGCATGCCTGGTGGACATGGATGCCAGAAGAGAATGTTGTATTCTTTGGATAGAGTTACAGCCTGCTGCAAGCCACAGTGAAGATGATGTAACCTGTAGTAGTAGATGATGTCCTCTGTCATAGAGGTAAGGGCTCTGAACTACTGCACCATCTCTCCATCCCCAACAGATGTCTTTTAGACTTCACAATTTTATTGTATCACTTGCCCCTAGAGAGCCTATCTTATTTTACAAAAAGGAAAAACAACACAAAAATGAAAAGAAAAGCTCAATAATCCTCACAAAACCCAGGGAGGGATATACATGTTAAGAAAGGAAATATTTCCGAATGGATATTAGCAAAATTCTCACCTTCTCAAAACAAGACAGGATAATGGTTTCCTGGGGTTGCTTTTAAGTTTTAGAAAGGATGTAGAAGGATCTAAGGGCTCTTCATGAAAACCAATTTTCTCTTTTTTTCTTGAACTTCAAATCTTCCCAGGATTAGCTGCAGCTGACCTTATCTCCCTTCTGTGCTGTCATAGAAATGAATTAGTCTCTCTTCAGCCAAACACTTCAAGTTACAGCAAGAAGAGGCAATCTGTAGACTAATCAGCCCCCTAAATTTTTTTAGCAGCATCTTTGCTGGAAAAAAAGTGGGGTCTTTGGCTAGCATTTCAATTCAGCCACAAAGGAGAAAAGCAGTAAAAACAGATGCTTCCAGGACTAATTGAAAACTGTGTAATAAAAGGAATGCTATCAATTAAATTGCTATGTTCTTAAAAGGATCAATAGGGGTCACAGAAGAGATGTTCGGCACCATTTAGAAAATTGATGAAGAAGATTCCTCGGGAGATTAACTTGGAAAATTGTGTTCTTAGCCAGCAAGTGTATAAGGAACAAATTGTATACTAAAATAAGCCCTGAGCTTGTCTCCAAGGGAAAGGGAATTTCCAATTATAAAAGAATTCATCACCTTCAGACCTCACTATAAGAATTGTTGAATATTGTTCTATAGGAAGAAAGAAAATAATTGGCAGAATTGTAAGCGAGTGTTCTAAACAGAGAAAGAGGACTGGAGAGGTGGATCACCTGTTAAATATACTGGCTGCTCTTCCAGAAGACCTGGATTCAATCCTAGCACTCACATGGTGTCTCACAACTCCAGTTCCAAAAGATCCATTGCCCTTATCTCCCCTGCACCATGCAAACTCATGGTTCACAGACACATACAAGAGAAATACCCATAAGCATAAAGTTAAAATAAATAAATATTATGAAATAACATATTCACATGCTTGCAACCTCTAACCCCACTGGATAATTCTTTCTCCATTCTAGCAGTTTCCTCACATTCATACACTGAGCAATACTCAGTTGAATACCACAGCAAACCTCTCTCAAATTTCCAAATACCTAGAATCCTCTGCGAGTTGCTCTTCTGTTCAGCAGAGTACAACCCTCTGAGAATTCTAACTGCCTCAGTCTGAGGGACTTAGGTAGTCTTCGGAAGCATTCTGAGTTCCAACTGGCTTATGCCTTCTAGCCCAATGCCTGGAATTTTCCTCAGTGCAACAGGCAGGCAGTCAATAAGCATCACTATCCAACCACCCCCATGCCTGACTCTCAGTGGTCAACATGTTTTCTTGATAGAGTTCTAGTGAGGGAAACCATCTTTTCTTATATATTTTGCTTTTCACTTAGGGGTAAGGCTTACCAACAGATTGCAAGATATGGAAGAGAGGATTTCATCTTGAAGGCAAAGTAGAAGAAATGGATAGCTCAATGTTGTACAATGTTGTTGAGTAAATCTGTTCCAAACTGTCCCAACTTTGCCAAGCAGAACAACTTCTTCTTCTTCTTCTTCTTCTTCTTCTTCTTCTTCTTCTTCTTCTTCTTCTTCTTCTTCTTCTTCTTCTTCTTCTTCTTCTTCTTCTTCTTCTTCTTCTTCTTCTTCTTCTTCTTCTCCTCCTCCTCCTCCTCCTCCTCCTCCTCCTCCTCCTCCTCCTCCTCCTCCTCCTCTTCTTCTTCTTCTTCTTCTTCTTCTTCTTCTTCTTCTTCTTCTTCTTCTTCTTCTTCTTCTTCTTCTTCTTCTTCTTCTTCTTCTCCTTATTCTCCTTATTCTTCTTTCTTGTCCTTCTCCTTCTCTTCTCCTTCTCCTTCTCCTCCTCCTCCTTCTTCTTCTTCTTTTTCTTCTTCTTCTCTTCCTTCTCCTTCTTCTCTCTCTCTCTCTCTTCTTCTTCTTCTTCTTCTTCTTCTTCTTCTTCTTCTCCTCCTCCTCCTTATTCTTCTTTCTTCTCCTTCTCCTCCTCCTCCTCCTTCTCCTCCTCCCCTTCTTCTTATTCCTCTTCCTCCTACTCCTCCTCCTCCTCCTCCTCCTCCTCCTCCTCTTCTTCTTCTTCTTCTTCTTCTTCTTCTTCTTCTTCTTTTTTCCTTTTCTTTCTGTTTTTTTTTTTTTGTTTTTTCAAGACAGGGTTTCTCTGTGTAGCCCTCCCTCCCAAGTGCTGGGATTAAAGGTGTGTGCCACCACTGCCTGGTGCAGAACTTCTTAAAGTCCCTCTTAATCTTCATAGAAAAAAAGATTTTTGTTTTCTAATAGAAAAATTAGGTTTATGTAAGTGCACAACTAATTCTTCATATATTTGCTTGCAAAAGACACTTTTCCAAATTAAGCTCTGGGACCCTCTTCCTGGTAATTTTTGTTAACTTTTCATATAATATATAAACATTAACTTAAAATAGATTACTGACAGAAATACAAAACTTAGATTATAAAAGGTATAAGAAATAATTTAATTTTAATTAATAGGATTAAGGAAAGATTATCAGGAAAATACCATCATTCCTCTAATAGCTACTTAAAAATTGAAACACAAACACACACACACACACACACACACCACAAATGAAAAATCTAAAAGACCAAAAGGCCAAAATCTAAAAATTAAAAGTCAAATTGCAGATGGGCAAAAATTATTTTTCAAATTACATCTCTGATAATGAACTTGTAGCCATAAAAAATTTCTTAATCTTAATACAATAAAATCTGAATTAAAAATCCAACCAAACTTTGTTGTCCCTGCTGCAGGAGGCCCTCCTCCCAGTTTACTGCCATTCCCTTGGGACTCTGCCTATTGGTATAGATCTACGGTCTCGTCCCAATGTCCATCTCAGCCTTTTATGCTAGCCTATCTCCATTACTTTCTGTCACTCACTGACCAAGAGAGGCACTTTCTACTAGGTAGCCTGTAGCCACCACATTTCTCCTGGAATGAGAATGGGGAACTACTACTACTACTACTACTACTACTACTACTACTACTACTACAGCAACATAAATAGCTAGTATGAGTATGTCCTAGTATCTGAAAGAGTATACGAGCACAAACCTTAATAAACACCTTGAAAACACACACACACACAACTGAATGAAAACACTTTAAGACACAAAGTAGAATTTAACAAAGCAATAAAATCACTTAATAAAAGTCAAACTGAAAAAAACTTAGTATATTTGTCAAACAGAAACCTTAGGGGTAAGGCTTACCAACAGATTGCAAGATATGGAAGAGAGGATTTCATCTTGAAGGCAAAGTAGAAGAAATGGATAGCTCAGGTGAGAAAAATATTAAATCTAGAAATCAGAAACAAAACATTTAGGAAACCTTGGAAAATATGAAGAGACTAAAGGTATGAATAATAGATATAAAGAAAAAGGAAGAAATCCAGTAGAAAGTCACAGAAAATGCTTTTAACAAAACTATAAAAGAATATGTTCCTAATGTAAAGAAGGAGTTGTATAATAAAGTACAAGAAGCATACAGATTACCAAACAGACATGACCAGAAAAGAAATACCCCACAACAATTTTAAAAAGTGTAAAACACTAAACATACAGGACAAAGAAAGGATATTAAAAGCTGTAAGGGAAAATCAAAGTCACATCTAAAGGAAGGCCCATTATAATAACACACAAATTTTTCAGTGGAAACTCTGAAAACCAGAAAGGCCTGGAGAACTGATTTACAAACTCTTAGAGACTACGGATATACAGCCCAGACTACAATATCCAGCAAAACTAACAATCACACTAGATGGAGGAAGAAAAAACCTTCCTAATATATTCAAACAATTTCTATCTACCAATCCAGCCCTATAGAAAGCACTAGATGGAAAATTCAGTCTTCAGAGGTTAATGACATCCAAGAAGATATAAGTAATCCAAAAACAGGAAATAGAAAACTGGGAGGAAAATCACAATATAACAACAAAATACAGGAATCAATAAATGTTTGCTCACTGATATCTCTCAATATTAATGGCCTCAGTTACTGAATGAAAAGATAACATGCTAACAGATTTAATTAGAAGATAAGCTTCATTCTTCTGCTTTATCCAAGAAACATACCTCTCCATCAAGGATAGACATCACCTGTGGGTAAAAGGACAGAAATTTCTCCAAGTAAATATACCTAAGAAGTCAGCAGGGGTAGCCATATTAATATCAGACAAAATAGACTTCCAACAAAAACTCATTAGAAGAGATAGGGAAGGACACAGCATACTCATGAAATGAAAAACTGATCAAGATAATACTGTAGCTCTAAAAATGTTTGCACCAATAACAAGGACAACTAAGCTCATGAGAGAAAGACTAAAATCCCATAGTGACCTTCACACAACGATCATGCGAGACTTCAATACCTTACTCCCATCAATAGACAGGTCACTCCGTCAAAAATAAACAAGAATTACTGCAGTCAAATAAAGTCATAAATTAAATGAACCATACAGATATTTATAGACCATTTCCCCCAACACAAAAGAATATACTTTCTTCTCAGCAGCTCATGGAACACTCTCCAAGATTGATTATATACTTGGACACAAAGCAAATCTCAACAGATATAAGAAAGCTGAAAAAGCAGCCTGCATACTATCAGACCCCAATGGATTACAGCTGCATATCAGCAGCAGAAGCAAAAGACAGTATATAAACTCATAAATTTTTTCAGTATAGAAACTGGAAAAATCACTACTAAATAAAAATGGGTCAATACTGAAAGGGAGAAAGGAAGAAAGGAAGAAAGGAAAATGGAAAGAAAAAGAGGAAGGAAGGAAGGAAAGAAGAAAGAAAAAAGAAAAAAGAAAGAAGGAAAGAAAGAAAGAAAGAAAGAAAGAAAGAAAGAAAGAAAGAAAGAAAGAAAGAATTTTTTTCAGAATCAAAAGAAAATGAAAATACAGCATATACTACACAATGAAGATTCTAAGGGGCAGAGAAACACTTAAAGAAATGTTCACCCTCCTAAGTCATCAGGGAAATTCACATTGAAAGTACTTTTAGATTTCATCTTATATCAATCAAGACAAGTAACAGCTCACTTCTGCTGGTGAGGATGACAGGAGAGAAGAACACTCACTAGCTACTGCTGGGAGTACAAATCAGTGTGGCAGCTTCTGAGGCAGCTGGGAATAGATTGACCTCAGCATCCACCTATACTATTCTTAGGCATGTAGCCAAGGGACTCTACATCCTACTCCATGTTCATTGCCGCCCTATTCATAGTAGACAGAAATTAGAAACAGATTAGCCATCTTTCGGCAGATCAATGCGTAATGAAAACACGGTACACTCACACCGTGGAATATCATTCAGCTGTTAAAAAAATGAAACTTTGAAATACACAGGTAAATGAAGATAGAAAAAATGATCCTAAGTGAAGTAACCCAGATCCCAAAAGACACAAATACTATGTGGTTCTTTTCTTATGTGTGGATGTCAGCTTTTAAAATTTCAAACTGTGTGCTATAACACAAATAACCGCAGAGGTTATTGTTGAGGGGTGAGGATCGTTCAATGAAGGGGAAATATAGTGCTGTAGACAGAAAGGGGGGACTAAAATACAATACTTAAAGAGGGAAATGGGCGAGAAGAGTAAAAGAGAGAATACATGGAGGAATAAATAACATGAACAACTACTTGAGGCGAAGACTAATACTATATATAGAAGCTTCTATAAAATATATACATATAAAAATTCCAATGTAGTAACCAAATATTAGGGGAGAGAATGCTCCCAACCAGACATCTTTTTCCACCAAATAAAACCTCCAGTACCAGGAATGGGCTACATCAGCTGAATCTCCAACCAAAGAAGCCCCATGCTCAGCTATTGCCAAGGCTATTGATTGCTCTCAACTACCTGATGGTAAGGTTGTATTGCTGAAGACAGCACTCGGTTAAGTCACTGAAGCCAGAGAATTATAGCTGGTGCCTAAGTAGACGCTTACTGACTAGGATCCATGCCTGATGCTGGAAAGTATAGTTCATGCTACTGGAGGACAGAGGTAGTCACCAATATCACCCATCTACAAACGTTGCTGTGTGCAACAGCTACATACCTGCAAGATACACTGCTGCAATAGTAACACAAATGTTATGGGCATAAACAACACTTCTTAATTGGGTGTAAGTCCCAGTTGATGACATGGAACTCATGCCTGACACTGCTGAACCTGTGTCTAGATAGGACATGCACCTAGGGGAAAACCTAATTCTGTTTATTTTGCTCAAGAGACATCTGATCAAATGACTACAAATGACACTCTATTAAGCCCGTAGATCAGTGTCTCTCTCACTCAGCCGTTGTCAGAGAAGCTTCTTGTGGTAAATAGGAATTAACAGAGAGACAGAGACCCACAACTAGGAAATATGCAGTGTAAGACTTTGGTGCACTCAGCCCTAAATGAGATATCTTCCCACCCTTCCCCTCAAGGCTTAGGAAATCTATGAGGAAGAGGAGGCAGAAAGACTGGTAAATCCCAGAGGTGGTAAATGAGTCCAAGGAAACAGTTTCTTCCTGACACAACAGAGCTGATGCACATATCAAATCCTGGAGGCGATGGCAGCATGCACAAACCTGCACAGGTTCAAGTCAGAGCAGAGAGGGTGAAATGAAATGAGCGCCCACTCTTAAGCAAGAACATATCTACAACTGGCACCAGCTGGCAGAGGAAAGATCAGTTTTCTCCAATAAAGTCACACTGCGTATATCAAACACTCTCTGGGGCTGGCCCCATGTCCTCGAATAATTGGCCCATACAAACTGAACAGTGCTATTTCTGTGAACTTTTTTTTATAGTGTGCTTTGTTTTGGTATTGGCCTTGGGGGAGAGGGTATTTGTTCTTTTTTATTATTATTATTTGTTTTGAGTTTCAAGTATGCATTTTTACTTTTTCGTGTATGTGTTTCTTGTGTTTTTCTGTTCATTTTCATGTTTTTAGAAAGAGAGAAAGGGAGGGAGAGAACGAACAAAAAATTGGCCAGGTATGGCAGTGGGGAGAATGTGGAAGAAGCTGGGAGGGGGAGATGGTCAAAATGTTTTGTATAAATTTATTTTCAATAAAATGACAGAATAAAATAGAATAAATACAGGTAAACTTTGGGCAAATAAAGGAAACAAACAAATAGTTAATAAGCATATGAAAATATTCAATATTATCAATAGTAAGAAGATGAAATGTGAGGCGCACAGGGAGATACTAGTCTACCCACAGGGTGACTGTAATAAAATGTATGTACAGGGAGGATACTAACAATGATAGAGTGAGACTGGGACACTCGTGCAAATGCTTGTAAGGTTGTAAAATGATTTAACAACTGCAGAGACATTATTTCACCTTCTGGAAATAATTACGGTATGTATATTATGAGTCCCAGTAGTTCTACTCCAAAAAGTTTACCTAGTCAAAGAAGCTAAAAACCACATCTGCACTATTGGCTGTTGGTTGCTTACAGGACTATGATTAAAATGGGTAATCTATGAGAAAAAATCCCAATATTCATGCAATGGTGAATGTATCTGACAGATATGAACCTCCATCCCATAGCTACTGCTTAGAAATGAAAAGAAATGAAGAAGGAAATGTACAGTAGTGCAGAGATTCTGGTGACACTACACTACGGCCAGACACTAAAGGTTACAGGGTATTTGGGGGCAGGCAAGAATAGGAGGCAATTTGTTGCCCTCATTTGCTTTTGGGTTATGTGATTTCCTCTTATAAAAATGCACTTGGCAGTCTATCTCCAGGACCTACATGTGCACATACACCCCTCTCCAAACAATGTCTCTAGCAAACTCAGAACCCCTTTGTGCCCTATCTGCATTGGGGTACCCATAGTCTAATCTCGGAACAATAATATACTTCATTGCCTGTGGTAATAAGCAAATTGAGACATTTCCTATTAATGTTATTCCTGAATTGCCTTTGTGTACATTTCATATGATGGAGAAATTGTGTCCTCTAGTAGCCTGTTAAGGAGAATCCCATATTTACCACCTTATGTCTGTGTGTAACTAGGCGTTGTTATGGGAAGAGGTATGCACAACAGGTAAAGGAATGTACAGGGAAAACAGAACCACTCAAAATATGGCCCCTGGGGAACCAGCTTCTCCTTCTGAACCCCTTAACGGGAGCCATGAGCCATCATCGGGGCTCTTGAGCATTCTCTGATGGGCCACTGTCAATCTAGACGATGTATCCCTTTTTAATTTGTACTGTAACTTTACTACAATATGGCTGTGTTGCTCTTTTGCAATTCTATGGGAATTGCCAATTCTATGGCCCAGACTCTAGTGACCAGTAATGGTTTTGTTCCATGTGAACAATATTCCAATAGCAGTAACATAAAAGCAACAAGTAGTTCCTTGGGAGTGAAAGCTGGAAGATGGAACTTAAAAACAAATGTGTTTGGGGAGTATGGCTGTATTGTAGACACTTTTCCTGTAGCTGTAACAAAACATGTGGTTAAAGAACTCAAGAAGGAAAGGTTTGTTTGAGGTCACAGTTTAAGGGATCAATTGGCAATATGAAAATCATGTCTTCAAGAACAAAAGACATTGGCTGCTTTGGTCCTCAACTGAGATACTCACTTTCTCTGGATTCAGGGTGGATCTTACCTGTTCTGATAAACATGAAACAATCTCCCAAGCACACTGAGAGCTGGGTGTCCCCCAGCTGATTCTAAATCCAGTCAACAATCCTTGATGAGGTAGGGTGTTCTAAAACTGGATTTATTTGATAAATGCAGAATTATGCAAATTTACCAAAGCTATATAACTTTCGTCTACAAAGTGAAAATTTTTATTACACGTAACTTGTAATTTGATCTGCTACTCTTAAAAATATATACAATTATGTTCTTTTCCCCTACAAACAAACAAAAAAAAAGTTATACAAAAAAAAAAACAAAAAAAAACAAAGAGAACTTAGGAGTCTATATTTGATCACTTTTTCTCAAGTATAAACAACCCAAAATTTGGACAGGTTTATAAATGATTGTTTTTTTCTAGAATATAAAACTATAAGTAAGCAAAATAGAATTGTGAGGCAGATTGCTATCTTCAGCAATTTTACATCACTATAAATCTGTTAAATTATTCAGAGATCTATCGCAATCCTATAATGTGGATAGAGACAACAGTTTTGGTTCATTTTAAAATGTGAAAAATATTAAATGAATATTAAATTAAAGGCTTTATCAAAAGTCTTAAGACCTCAAATTAGAAGATAAAAATTATTTTCCAGGTCATGTCTACTCATTGATATTTAAATTCTTCTCTACAACTCTCCTTAAACCCTGCCAAATCTGTCCAGGAAGAACATACCAGATAACTCAGTACCCCAAGAGGGAAGGAACACTTGTTTACTTTCGCAAAGCATAAACAAATAGAAACACCAAACAGGGATTCTCTACTTGATGCTGATGGCACGAGGCATACACCATATCCAGAACTTTTGGATTCAACCATATCACAAGCTTCCAATATCACCACACAAATACTATATATAAACCAATAACCTAGATCTTAGATACCCAGCTTCTCGTGAAGTATAAATTCTGTGAAAGGGGAAAGAACTGGTCTTCCCTCATTGACTATTGTACTCGAAAGCTCATCAATGTGCCCGAGAGTTTAATGAGAATCTAAATTTATTATGCAAAACTAGATATGCACATGTAAATCATCGGCCAGTTTTCCACCACCTGTACTCCATAACCATGTTTATGGTATGCTGTTCGTTTGAGGAACACAGCATCCTTTTTCGTCTTTTGTGACATCTAATAAAATTGTGGTGTGATATTTGGTTTTAATGTCAACCTTCCATAAATTAGAATCACCATAGCTGGGAGCCTCAGCCAAAAAATTGTCCTGATTACCTTAATTGCATGTGGAAGACCTAATCCAAGTGTGTTTACCTGGTAGCAGCCCAGATAAAAAGGAGCTCTGCTGGTGGCAGATTTCTTATCCTTTGCTCTCTTGGCTTTCTCGCTTATCACCAGGTTGATGTACTCTGTTGCTGCCGCTGCTGCTGCTGCTTTCTTCCCTGATACCAGAACCAGTCTTTCCAAGCTTCTATCACTGGCTAAGGACCAGAAGCTCCCCTTCTAGCACTGGGGGTAAGACTGGAACAGCTGAAGATCCAGCCTCTTGTACTAAGCGACTACCAGTTTCTCAGCCTTCCAGATGTGACACAACTGGTGTTACTATTTTACAGTAAGCTGACTTAATAAATTATTTTAGAATATGTACATTCAACCTATTAGTTTTGTTCCTAGATAACCTGATGTGGTGGCTTGGATGAAAACAGCACCCACAGGCTCATGGGGAGTGTCACTATTGGGAAGTGTGCCCTTATTGGAGTAGGTGTGGCCATGTTGTAGGAAGTGTGTCACTGGGGCATGAGGCCATGCTTTCCTCCATGATGACAATGGACCAAACCTCTGAATTGTAAACCAACCCCAGTTGAATGTTTCCTTTATAGAGTTGCCATGGTCATAGTGCCTCATCACAACAATAAACCCCTAAGACAGCTGGCTACAATGTTTGTGACAGGGTATGTGTTACAGGAGGTAAATCAGAAACCAGAGATGAACGTAATGATTAGCAGCAATTCCAATGTCATGAATATACAGGAGCCTAATACTTGGAACATAGCCTTAAGAAAATCCTGTCTACAGGCAAGTATTGTATTTTAGTATTAGAAATAAACTTTGTGATAGTTTTATTGGTTTGTTTAAACATCTACATTGTTACATACTGGAGAGACAGCTCAGCAGATAGGAGACAGTACTGATTTGCAGAGTGTCTGAGTTTGCTTCTCAGTACTCACATCAATGTCCTCTTCTGGTCTCTCTAGGCACCAGGCGTATACATGGTGCACATACATATATGCAGGCAAACACTCACACATGTAATTAAAATAAATATTTTCAAAATAGTGTGGGTAACTTTTTAAAATTACTATTACTGATTAGTATATATTATCGTGTGTGCTATCAGAGATCTGATGCAAGAAGATCAATACCCAGTAAAGAACACACATGCATATTATCAAAAATTTAGCAGACACTGTATAGCCTAGAAATTGAACTTTATTACATAGATCCTAAGTTCAGAAGCTGTTATTACATGATTGGGTACCTTAGACGAGTTAAGTCTTCTCTTCTCTTTGTGTGTGTGTGTGTGTATTTTAAATAGCAGTTTAAATTCTTGTATTTTAGCCTTTTTTCAAGCTGTAGTTGTACCAGGCAAACAAGCATGGAGTCATTATTCAATGTGTGATAGCATTTGTAAACAGCAATGAGGTGGAAAACTAATTAAATGTGGCTGGAAATTATAAATTAGTTAACGTTACCTCCAAGTTCTCTTGGTGAGTGGTTGAGGTAGGGTAAGCATGGAGGATCTTTAGGGAAAGACTTTTGCCTTTTGTAGAAAATGTGCCTAGGCCTCAAATTGGCAATAAAACTGTGTTTCAGGAACTTGGGCCAAAGCTCTCCTCTTGTTTCTTGGCAAATGTGCATTTGGCTGGTTTCAGAGAGTCTGCAACATTCCTATGTGATGTGTAGAAACTAAATCTGAAACGTTTATCACGTGTATTTATTCATTATTGTATGTATGCATAATGTAGGGGGTGGCGAGAGTACAACATATATATGTGGAGGTCAGAGAACAACTTTGGGAATCTATTCTCTCCCTCATCCTTTAGGTGGCTTTTGGGGATTGAATTCAGGTCTCCCAACTTGCATAACAAACATTTTTACCTCCTGAGCTACCTCACTAGCCCAGGTTTCAGTTCTTGTTTGAGGAAAACACACTGTATGGGGAAAAGACCTGAACCAACCTTTTTTATGATTCTATTCTGTTAAAGTATGCTGCAGTTAACTATAACCACTTTCTTTCTTTTTTTTTTTAAATTTGGAAGGAGTTTTTCACACATGTCCCACAAGGAAAATCCATTTTGAGCTTAAAATTGATTTTCACTTATGTTGTAACAGATTGTGTAATCCCTGCATCTAAAACACACTGCAGTCTGCCTACATTCAGGAGGCAAGTATCCATATCCAACCAGCAGTCTTGCTGCAGATTTTACACGGGAATTCGTTCTCATTTCCATCCTTCATCATCCCCCACTTCCTCAACCCCATTCCAAATTTTTCTTTCCAGAAACTAAGTTTGACCAATTCTTCCACCCCCGACCAACCATATGGCCAAAATCTAATCTGTTTTAACCTAAACCCTGAGCCAATGACACAGAATCTAGCACTAGAGGTTAGGCTATAGCATCCTGCTTTCTGTCTATAGAAAAGTGTTCAAGTTTAGTGAAAATAAAGTGAGAGTTGAATTAGGAATTTGGCAACCAAGAAGATTTGACATCCAAATATTTCAAAATATTTTTCCTTGCAGTAGAAATATGCTCTTTCTCTTCAACCTTATCATCACCCAAACAAGCAATGGCGTGAGAGACAGACAGACAGACAGACAGACAGACAGACAGACAGACAGACAGACAGACAGACAAAGACAGAGAGTTAAAAGAAGTAGCCCTTTCCTGCAGGAGGACAACTGTTTCCTAGGCTAGACATGAGGATAATGAATCTCTAAGCTTTGCCTCTCAAAAGTTCATATGGTGTGAGCTTCAGGGCAGTCAAGGGAATTTTTGGAAGTGGTAGAGGGAGGAAGACATGTCTCTCACAACTTGCCTGATATTTTAGCAACTTTGTGAAAATCCAGCTTCCTTCAAACGGCAAGAAAGACCACCCTGTATGATGTTTTCATTCTGTATAATCCTTTACATTCCCTGCCTCATGAATTCACATCACTGGATTCTGTGTCCACATGTCTGCTATGAAGAGACACCATGACCAAGGCAACTCTTATAAAGGACAACGTTCAACTGGGCCTGGTTTACTGGTTCTGAGGTTCAGTCCATTATCATCAAGGCAGGAGCATGCTTACCATGTTGTGTTCAGGCAGGCATGTTGTGAAAGGAGCTGAGAGTTCTGCATCTTGATCTGACTGCAGCCAGGAGAAACTGACTCTTCCTCATGGGGCAGAGCTTCAAAGCCCACCCCCACAGTGATGTGCTTCCTCCAACATGGCTACACCTACTCCAAAAGGCCATACCTCCTAATAATGCCACTTCCCTTGGGCCAAGCATGTTCAAACCACCACACCACACCATACATTGACTAGCTGGAATGATTTTCTATACCTGTAAACTGCTTGTCCAGGCCTGTTCCTGACCAGATCTTACACAGTAGGTGCTCAGGCTGGTGGGAGGGATTGGTGCCAACGGAAGACAGAATGTGCACTTATCGTGAAACTTAACAGGTGTTGGAGCCTCATTTGAAATGAGTGGAAGATGGATTTCAAAAGCTGTCAACACAAGGCCCAATAATCACCTCAAATTGCAAACATTTAGAGAGCTCTCTGTCAGCTGAAGAGATGTCTCCTGACATCTCTTAGGCTCTTTAGGCCCCACTTAATGACAAAGCAAGCATCTCTATATATTCCTTTGCTCCAACAAAAAGTGTACAGGGGATGAGACCAGAATGGGGATTGGAAGTTGATAGTGAATACCTTGAAGGGTAGGGTAGTTCTGGGTGGAGATACCTTTTGGTATCTAGAGAAAAATAAAAGAGAGGCTCTATTTCTCTGCTTCCAAAGTCAAGGCTCCAGATCTGAACACCAATGAACGTAATTATCTATTAGAACAATACCAAGCATTTAATATCAATGGATCTTGTTTAACATGTTTCGGCTTATTAATTTTATTTTTAAACAACTGTAAATGTACATTTTTATTACTGTCTTCCTTGTCCCCATTCAGTGAAGAAAATGAGCCAAAAGTAACCACACTTGTAAGAAAGAGGCAGGGGGGAAGCAGAGAAGAAATGGAATCGTAGCTAGCTCTTGGTGTGCTGGAGGTAACTTCTCACCGTATGAGTTGCTTTTATTGTTGCCATTTAACAGGAGCAAAATAGAGGCTTGAAACAGTTTTGTGACTTGTCTGGACTTGCTGAGCTAGTGACGAGAATGGAATTCAAACCCAAAGATATAGAATACCAATTCCCATGTCTCCATAGCAAGAGGGAAAACAGCTTCAATGTCTTTAAAAGCTCCAGGTTGTGCTGAAACGTTCGTACATTACTAACTCCAGCAAGCCTGGGACGATATCCTGGCTTGAGCACAGGTCCTTGCTGTGGACTGAGAAATGATGGGCCAAGCCTCAAAGCCAGCTGGAGATTACTAGCCAGGCACTGAACTACGCGAGGCTGCCTGGTGGAAGTTAAGCCTAGCAGGAAGTGCTTTGGAAAAGCTCCGGGTCCTGGAAGGGTAGATTTCTTGGTTCTCCATCCTCTGAAGTGGGAAGGGGTATGACTTGAACTCCTCCTTCAGAGAAAAGAATGGGTGACAGCAGCCCCAAGTCCTTCCTTCTACGTCCTCCCTTGGTCCTCCCTCTTCTGCGTGTGTTCTTTCTCCCCTGGTCGCATGTCATAGGCTTTGCTCCCTGGAGACAAGAGAATAACTGTCCTTCAGCATTTTCTACCATCGTGCCATAGACTCATTTTACAAATCTACTCAACTGATAGAGCAACCAAACAAATGAAATTAGCATTTTTACAGGTATGATTCGCTTGTTGACAGTTATACTTTTAAAATGTATTACTCCTTAATCCCTAGAGAAATTGGAGGAGGCTTCACTTAGAATAAGGACCGCACGTTGCTGATGATGTCAAACTCAGCAGTTTCAGGTGATGTGACTCACAGAGATCAGGGAAAAAGTATGTTAATTACCAAAGTTACAATTCTCTACTTATGGTCCTAGTATGGTTCTTTGTTTTTAAAGTCCCATCAGTTTAATAACAATTTTTTAAAGTAAAATTAAAAAGCCAAAATGAAAAACTGAGGGCGGGGAAATGGCCCCTAGGCAGGGACAAGAGGATCCCTGCTCATGGCACCAGGTTTGGCTGCAAGGTCTCCCAGAATTGCTGTTGCTAGGAGACTGGGGGACAGCAATTGTCCTGCGGGAGCCACGGTCATCCGAGTCAGTACCTTTTTAGTTCTTCAGGGGTATGGTCAGCTTCTGCATGCCCCGGATCTTATCTAGCAGGTCATTGATGAAGGCCTCAGTGGGTTTGTAACAGTCAACTAACAGCTCCTTGACTCTAGCAGCCCGGGTATCGTCGCTTTCCATGTCCAAGAGTTCGTCCACATCGATCTCGAGCTCTGGGATTTCCTCTTCCTTGCAGTCGTAGAGACTGGTGAGCTGTTCTAAGATCCAGTCGTCCAGGTTGAGGCGCTTCCGTAGCTCCTTGCGGTCGTACTTGACGACGATCTTATCTGGCCTCTGTGGCCGTCTCACCTGGTCATCTTTATCCGGGTTGTTCCCGGGGCCAGGGGTTTCACCTGGGGTCCCAGGGGGACTCTGGAAGTAGACTCGGGGCCCTGTGTTGGCACTGCCTGGCTCGGGGCCTGGATCAGTCAAAGCTGGCCCCCCCGAGGGGCCGCTGTCCGTCATGGCGGCCGCTGGGGCCACATATGAGCCTGCGCAGCTGCCTCCTGGACCCCCACCCCCACTCCTCCTCCCCGGCTGGTTGGCTCGTGGCTTCAGGCTCTGGCAGCTGCCCTAATGTGGTTCGTGATGTTCCCTACTAGGGAAATTGCCAAATGAATACCATAAATGAAGTATAAATGTTATACTGCGTGCAGTTGTTCTTGTTCATCATCATCATCATCACCACCATCATCATCATCCTCAACAGTAAGCTATACAAGCTGATAGCAAAAACAGGATGCCATGAGTATATTCAAAGATCCAGCAAAGACTTTAAGAATTTAAAAGCATCAAAAACTAAAGGTCAATTTGAATAAGAATTTGAGGAGATAGATAGGTAGGCCCTGGACATCCTATAACTTTCTCAAAAAGTTATGAATGATAGAGTATTAACAGTAGACAAAGAATTGCTGCAGGTTTGAAATAGAAAACTACCAAGAACCCCAATCAGCCTGGGCACCTGTGATGGCAAGTCTTGGATTCTGATCAAAACCAGAGAGTACTTCCGTGTTGCTCCTGCATCTGATGCTGCCCACTATGTGGAGTAGGTGGGTAAGGTTGCACCCTCAGCCTCGGCAGGATTGCTGGGCTGCTGAGTGCTAACATAAAATGGACGTGATTGTACTAGGAACTCTAGAAGGTCCGACACTCTTCTGTCATTCCTATACCTCCGCGAAGCTCATCTCTCACAGTAGTTCTCAGATAGTTTCTGTGTCACATAGTTCTGGTACCCCACAGGCCTGGCCACCATCTCTTCTTTTCTCACGGGCTCATAAAAACCAAGTTCCTTATCTCCTGGAAATCCAGCTTTCCAGATGGCAAAATCCCAACCAGAAGGGCTGCAAACAGAACAAGTAACTCTATTATTTAGCAGAGTCTCCAGGCCCCGTTGTGCTTTTAGAAGTTTCTTACTCAGAAATGTCCTTAGAGCTTTTTCAATACATGATTGGGCCAGAAATAAGAGAAAACATATTTTGCTGTGTGATTGGGAAGGTCAGCAACCTTGGTCCTATTTCCTTAGACCTGCCTTCCCCTCCCTACTCTCTCAATGTGGACATTAGGAGACTAAATTCTACTTTCCTTGGACAAGGCCTGAAACTCTTTCAGACTCTTGAACACCTTCTAGTGTGATAGAGCCCCACCTGGTCCTCTACCGTGCAGAGACTGATTGGCGGATTAGAATTTCCATGGTGTAACTCTGCAGGTACAAAGGCTAGATCCTTTATCTTGGGCTAGCTCTAGCCTTCTGGAACAGCTCGTTGTTGCCTTCCTCTGTGTTGGAATTAACATCTTGTGACTCATAGATAAAACCATGTAGAACCTTATTAACTTTTTATGCTACTAGCATCCACCAATCTAAAAGCTAAAGATGTCATAAGATGACATCTTGGGCCTCTAGGAAATCTTTCTCAACACCCAAACTGAAGAGACAGTCATTGTACAGCCTGGTGACTTCAGTTATCAATGATGGACCATACACTTGAACGTCACCGAGAGGACCTGCACGTGTTCTCAATGTGAGTAAGCATGGAAGTGAGTGCCTGTCAGCTCGCTTGACATTTTATGATGCATATGTATTTTTAAAAAATGTTGTATCCAATAGAGACGTGTAATTTTGTTTGTCAAGCATACAGTTGAAACATATATGAGGCTCTGTGATTGAAATGATTTGAAATACATGGATAGTTAGACTGTTCTCTGCAAATCCCTGAATGGTTTATTTATAACCTATCTTGTACAGTGAGTGGGAAGGGAAAGGAGTGGAAGGAGAGAGGGAGGGAGAAAGAGTGAGGGAGAGAGAGAGAGAGAGAGAGAGAGAGAGAGAGAGAGAGAGAGAGAGAGAGAGAGAGAGACATACCTGATCTGAATTAGACCTATGCTGACTCAGAGCTTCACATGAAACAATGAACAGAAAATGAAAGATAACCATGGAAGGTACATTATCCCTGCCTTCCCAGGCTGGAAGAAAACACCACATGAGACTCTATCTCCCAATGTACAAATTTTTAATACTAATTTTAAGACTTTTTTTGTGTGTGGCACTGTGCACCAAAATAACGTTAATTAGTATAAAACCATCCAATTCTATTACAATGGGCACAGTACTTTCAAGAGCTAATAGGGGGTTTGGGAGCCATAAAAAGGAAAAGAAAAGAGGCCATCTCTTTCATGAATTGCTGTGTAGAGATGGCTGCTGCTGGCTCTTTCAGCTCCTTTGTAGGTAATTCAACTGATAAAGAATTAGGCTCTGGCACACACAAAAGAATATCGATGCTACCCAACCTTTATGTAATAGAACATTTAGCACTAAAATAAGTTAAGCTGGGAAGGATGCTAGCAAAGCAAGTTACAGGTTTCTGGGAAGAAAAACGTAAGCCAACAGATGCCAATGTGACAGCTGTGAGGATGATCCCTGGGGCTCTTCTCTGCAGAGTCAGCAGGGAAGGACTCCTGCAAACCTGAATGAGTCTTCCTTTGGATCAGGAAAACCAAGGCTTCTACGTTGAATCAGGGGTAGAAATTTAACTCCTCCTCAAGTGGACTCCTCTGCATGTGGATAGGAAGATCTCAAGACGATCCATAAGGTCGGGTTATCGGTGTGGCATTTTGGGATAACGGCAATCAGGTTCGAGTTGAATCTGGTCTCAACTCAGAGAATAATTGCTGTGTTGCTTTGAGGCAATTTATTGTGTTGTCTTGGCTTCCCTTTATTGAAAACGGTAGAGACAAATGGAAGATTCCTCCAGGCATGTCCATATGAACAAAAGTCTGTCCTGGATCAATAAAAGCCTAAGAAGATAAGGAGCCAAGTGGTAGGCCAAAGCTTGGCTGGGGGACAAAGCAAGGGTGGCACGTTTAAAGAGAGCCATTTTAGAGACCTGGAATAGAATCAACGGGACACAAATAGGAAAAAGTTAAAGGGGTCAACATAAAAGCCATGCTTTCATCCTGTCAATGCAACGTATTCAGTAAGTGTTTGCTTCCTAGATCAGGTGCTTTGACAGACACAGTAGGAGGAAAGCAGGCTGATCTCCGACTCACAACCTTTAAATCCTTGCAAAGCAGACACAGGAAAGCAAATGAGAAACGACATGAGCCACGGGAGATTCATAGTTTTCCTGTTAGTTTGCTTTGCTTCCCATGTTTTCTGCAATGAACATGTGTTATATGTCTAATAAAAGTGTGTTTTAACATACAGATGTGCATTTATCATGTTGGTTTTACACAACTGCTTTTCGAGAGAGATGGCTACAGCAGATGAACTGTCTGGAAGAGCAGATGAAATGGTGTCTAAACACATAGCTGTAGTGAATACACTGAAGAGAGACAGGCACGCACATGAGCACCTCTTGCTAAAGGAATTTTTTTCTTTCTTTCTTTTCGGAGAAGCTTAAAAACCTAAGTCTGCATCCAGGCATGGTGGCGCACGCCTTTAATCCCAGCACTTGGGAGGCAGAGGCAGGCGGATTTCTGAGTTCGAGGCCAGCCTGGTCTACAAAGTGAGTTCCAAGACAGCCAGGACTATACAGAGAAACCCTGTATCAACCGCTCCCCCCCCCCAAAAAAAAACCCTAAGTCTGCTAAAGTCTCTGAATCTGAGCCCTTTCTGCTTCCTGGCAGTATCTGCAGGTAATCCAGCTCAAAGATCAGGGCAAGAACTGTAATATCGTCAGTTATTTTGTGTTTGTTTTCCTGGTGTGAGATTACTTATTGCCTGTATTTCATGGGTGTCGTTAATGTCCTTGGGTTGAAGTTTTCCTTCTAGTATTTTCTCTGGGACTGAATTTGAGGATAGATATTGCTTACATTTGACTTTGTCATGAAATGTCTTGTTTTTCCCATCTATGTTGATTCAAAGTTTTGCTGAGTATAGTACATTCATGGTCTCTTAGACTGCAAGACATCTCTCTAGGCTCTCAGGTTTTTAGCTCTCTGATGAGAAATCAGGTGTAATTATAACAGGTTTGCCTTTGTATTTTACTTGGCCTTTTTCCATTGCAGATTTCAATATTCTTTCTTTGTTCCGTATATATAGTGTTTTGATTATTAGTGGGGGAGATTTCCTTCTGGTCCTATCTATTTTACATTCTGTGAGTTTCTTGTACCTTTACAGGTATGTCCTCCGTTTGGTTAGGAAAATTTTTCTTTATGATTTTGTTAAATATATCTTCTGAGTTCTTGAGCTGAAATTCTTCTTCTATTCCTATTATTCTTAGGTTTAATCTTTTCTTAGTGTCTCAAACTTCCTTGAGGTTTAGTGTTCAGGATTTTTTACATGTAACATTTTCTTTGACTGATAAATCTATTTCTTCTATTATATCTTCAACTCTGAGATTCCTTCTTCCATCTCTTGTAGTCTGTTGGTGATGCTTGCATGTATGTTACTGTTTACTTACCTAGATTTCCCATCTCCAGTATTCCTTCAGGTTGTATTTTGTTTATTGTTGCCATTTCCATTGTCAGGTCTTGAGCAGTTTCCTTCAGCTATTCGTTTTTTCCTTGGTTTTCTTGGCATTCTTTAAGGAACTTATTGATTTCCTCCAACTTTTATTTCTTTTCCTTGATTTCTTTAAAGTACTTTTTCATTTCTCTTTAAAGACCTCTGTCAGATTCATAAGACTGGTCTTTTTAAATTAATTTTCTTTTACTTATTCATTTTACATCCTGCTCAGTGCCTCTCAGTCACTCCCTTCCACATTCCTTTTCCCATCTTCCCTCTCCTCCTTCTCTGAGCAGGTGGCACTCTCCTGGGTTTCCCCCAACCCTGGCACTTCAAGTCTCTGTGAAGCTAGGTGATTCCTCTTCTACTGAGACCAGACAAGGCAGCCCAGCTAGAAGAACATAGCCCACATGCAGGCAACAGCTTTTGCGGGATAGCCCCTGATCCAGTTATTCAGGACCTACATGAAGACCATACTGCGCATCTGTTACATATGTGCAGGGAGGCTTAGGTCCTGTCCAGGTATGTTTTTTTGGTTGATGGTTCAGTCTCTGAGAGCTCCAAGAGTCCAAGTTAGTTGATTCTGTTGGTCTTCCTATGGAGTTCCTATACCCTTGGGGGGCTGCAATTTTTCTTCCTATTCTTCTATAAGAGCCCCCAAGCTTCATCCATTGTTTGGCTGTGGGTATGCCTCTGAGTTAGTTGGTGGGTGGAGCCTCTCAGTGAACAGCCATGCTAGAATCCAATCTGAAACCATAACAGAGTATCATTAATAGTGTAAGGGATTGGTGCTTGAACATGGAATAGATCTCAAGTTGGGATCATTCTGAGTGAAGTAACCCAGTCCCAAAAGAACATGCACAATATATATTCACTTATAAGTGGAACTCATAGGTTTGCCATAAAATACAGGATGCCTATGCTACATGCCACAGGTCCAAGGAAGCTGGACAGGAAGGAAGGCACAAGCATCCTTGAAAAGGGGTATGGAGTGATAATGGAAGGCAGATGAAGGGAGAGAACTTGGTGGGAGAGGAAATTAGGAAGAAAGTGGAGGTTCAGGGTCGAGTATGGGGAGGGACAGGGAGAATGGTCATATGGCCATGGGAACGGAAATCTGCAACATATGATGTAGGGGACATGTTGCGGGAAATATTAAAAAATGAACTGGCACGTTCTTGCGCTTGTGCTACCAACTCTCCGCTCTGTGGGCCTGGCCACCCATCATGCACTGGTGGGCAATGGCTGACCTATTTTATCTCGTGGAGACTCTGGCCCGGAGCTCCTGAAACATCTCCACCCAGCTTGCTAAGTTTCCACTGGTGGATTGCTACCACACCAAACCTGTTCTTCACATCCCCCACGGCCTTTGTGGTGCACCTCAGGCAAACCCACACTTTGCTGTTGTACCTTTCTCTCTTGAACCAGGACGAGCCACCACGTGAAGGAAAACACAACACAAACTTAGTTCAGAAACGACAGTAATTCAGTTGCTGGGCGCAGCAACTAAAATCCTAATCTGGTAAACCTTATTAAATCTAAATCCTCCAGTGGCGAATCCTAATGGATATGCTATTGAAACTGGGAGACAATCGTAGCTACGTCTTGTCCTCACTCTATACCCCTCCAAAAGGACCTAACTCCCTCCTGCTTCCTTTCTTCCTCCAATCAACCCAGAAGTCCTGATTGGCTCCTTTATTCATTAGGGGATTGGTTTACAAGAAGTCACCTGAGTACATGACTCACTCCTTGTCTTCAACCCTTCCCAAGAGACCTGAATTAGCATAAAAATACAAACAACACCATGCCCATCCTAGGACTGGGACTTCTCCAGGAAGAGATGAAAAGCTGAGATAAGGAAGCTCAGGAGAATCAAAGGAAGTGTCCTTAGCTGTGTCTCATAGCACTGGGGACATGGAGCCCAGGGAGGCTGCCAGGCAGGAAATTGGAGTGAAAGGGACACCAACCCACCCGCGAACTTTCAACCCAAAATTTATCCTGTCTACAAGAAATGTAGGGATTGGGGATGAAGCAGAGACTGAAGGAATGACCAACCATAAAGTTGGTTTTAAGATCATTTTCTTGTGCTTCTACTGCATTGAAATATTCAGGTTTTGCACTCACAGGATCCCTGGACTCTGGTGGTACCACATTTTCCTGGCTGTTGGTGATGGTGTTCTTACACTAGTATTTAGCCATCTGGGGTTCAGATCATTATATGTCTAGGTGCAGATTTCTGAGTTTGTCTTTGTTGGATGGGTGTTTTGTTCCTTGGTTTCTGATTCCTCTTGTCTTTGTGGGCTGGATTTTCTGGTGGCCTGCTTGACCTCTGCTCCACTAGAGAGTCTCTGGCTGGGTTGGGGACTTGACTTCTGGCAACAGGCTTGTCCTTTAGTGCAAGCAGGGGGTCGGGGGTGTCTCTATTCATATGATTGCTGTGACCTGCACCTGAGCATATGGAGTCTGCCAGAATTGGAAGCAATAGTCCCACTCCAAGAGACAGGTGGTAAGGAGAGAGGGGGAGACTGTGGAATGTGTCTTTTGGAATCTAGTCTAGGGAATGGAGCAGTTCATCTGGCAGACTGGTCACTCACCTATTCTTCTGACTGGTGTGGCTTGCAGCTGAGCAGCTGAAGTCTGCTGCAATTCTGGCAGAGGCCTAGCCACTGGGTGGCTGGTGAGGTGGGTGGTGAAATGTGTCCTTGTGTATTCTATTTCTAATTAAATACATGTTCTTAAATTTTATTTGGAAATTTAAAAATGAGAACATAACACACATTCTATTATAAATTTCTATTATTAATGCTTAATTATTTTACCTCTTTCCTTTGGGTTAGAAACATTTTTAGTATTATAATTTCTCTATATACTCAGTTATCAGTGTTTTGTGGATTTCTGCTATAATTATTCAAAACCAATATGAAATTTTTGGTTAACAATAAGGAAACAGTTCTAAACTAAAAGGCTACTGAATAATCAGATAAAAGTTCTTAGATCAGCATTTCCTTAAATATCTATCTATCATAAAATACTAGACTCATAAAATGCTTACTGAGAAAAGCAGTCAGTAGTATTTAGGAAACATTTCATGTTTCCATTTTATTTTGGAGATTCCCTGTGGACTTGGCAAAATTTTTGAGAGAATCAGTATTTAAGGGGAAATATGAGAATACATGTTTAATTCTTTTTTATTCCAGTATTTTCTGAATTTATTTGATTGTAATATTTCTAGATAGTTTATGTTTATTAATTACCATGCATAGAAACAAATTTTGGCCTCCATTACATTGAGATCCTTTCCAAAGTTCTCCTTGTCTACTCTAGACTCAGTAGACATTGGTTAGATATGGTTGGAGACGCTCCTTACCTAGACTGCCGCCTTCAGGACTTGCAGGTTTTTGCCAAGAATTAGGTAAAGAGGGATTTATATTAGCTTACAGTTACAGGTTACAGTCCACTGTTTTGAAGAAGTCCTAGTGCTGGGAGTTTTACACAGCTGCTTACATTGCCTCCATGGCCAAAGGGTAGAGATGAATCTGGAGAATGGCTCAGCAGTTTTTGTGATATTCAATCATGTAGACCAAAGCTTGGATTCCAGCACCCCCAGGAGGGACAAAGCACAAATGCCTACATGTCTTGCTCCAAGAGATCTAACTTTTGTGCATGCATATGTTAATGTACTTAGACACATACACACATGAATACACACAAATAAAGCCTCATCTTTTTTTTTTTTTTTTTTAAAGCAGAAGAAAGGAATGCCTGTGTTTAGCTTACGTTTTCCTTTCTATAAGTCCAGGACCCAGCCCATGAAAGGGTGCTGCCCACAGTCAGCACGGATCTCTCTACCACAAATAACTCAATTAAGGAAATTCTTCACAGGTTATGCTTACAGACCAAACTGATGTAGACAATTCCTCATTTTGGTCACCTTTCCAAGTGATTGCAGACTGTATAGAGTTGAATTAGCATTCACTTTGACACTGACTGCCAGCAATAAGCTGACAAGTTCTCACATTTTATAAGAGATCTCATTTAGAAGCCAGGGGCTGTACCCTTCACCTCTGCTGTTCTTCTAGCATTTCCTTTGTGCCTCTTTTAAAGCACATATCATTATGTGTCTTGAGTTGGAATTGTTTATGCACTTGTCTATTTTCTGCCTTGGATGATGGGCCCCTTTTGAGGAAGACTCATATTTAATTCACTGAATCTCACCCAACTTGGGCAGGGGGCCTCGCACTGAGTACCCCTCCAAGCATAGGGTGCTACCAATTTAATGATTTGCATCCTATTCTAAACTGTATTGCAGTCTCTGAGAGCGGACGTCATTGTCCTGTTTTCCTAGAGAAACATTTGTGAAGTTAGGAATTAAACTTTCTTTCAGTGAGGAGACAACTATGGATGGCAGAAATGTGGGGTCCATGAATTGTCCTATGGTTATCCCTGGGAGAACTCCACTTTCTTAAAGATGAAATTCTTTTCATGCCTTCATAGCAGACTAAGCAAATGCAAGTCATCTCCCCTAATGAGACATTTCCTTTCTCATGGTTGCTTACACAAAGGCATGAATGCACAGAATGCCCCACTATCTAAATAACTAGGGAGGGGAAGAACAGGAACAGTTTGAAGAAAATATATGGCAATGACCTCTTTTACAGCATTACTAAAAAGGACAAATGATGCCAGGCTGGCTATTCCTGTGGATGACCTCAGCACTAACTCAGCTCAAGACGATGTTCACACTTGAGGAAAATGAAGCGCAGAGGTGTGATTAAGCCCATGGCAAGAGGAAACACCTCTGCTCTGAAATGGAATTTAGGTCAACTGATGTTGGAAGCAGGGGTGGGGGTCACACTGAAACACTGTCAGAGCCTTCTAACTTTAGGCGTGGTAACTTTCATGTCTCAAAGTTCAGCTGCCCCTTGCTGTCAAGAATCCTGTGGAAGAGGTCAAGGGAAACAGATGTGGAACCCAGCAGTGTTCAGCATGGCTCTTGGTGCCTCCCAGGAAGCCAGGAAGACTTAAAACTGAAGGTAACTGTGGGGAGGGCTCTGCTGTTTAGAGTCATCTGGGAAGAGGGTACCACAACTGAGAAAAGGCCTGCATCAGATGGGCCTGTGGGCAAGTCTCTGAGGGCATTTTCTTGATGAATGATTAGTGTGGGAAGGTAGAGCCCACTGTGGGTGGTGCTAGCCTGGGGCTGATGGTTCTGCAGTACAAGTAGGCAAGCTAGGAAGCAAGCCAGCAAGCAGCATTCCTCCATGGCCTCTGCATCAGTCCTAGCCTGCAGGTTCCTGCTTTTAGTTCTTGCTCTGACTGATCTTTATAATGGACTACACGTTGTCAGGTAAAATAAACCCTTTCCCCCACCCCACCTCCCGCTGCCCTAAGTTGCTTTTGGTCTTGCAGTTTATCCCAACAACGGAAAGCAAACTAAGGCAGAAGGTCACTGAAACCCAACTCTAACAGTGAGATGCCAGCATCCATGATTGTGCCCAACGTTAACCTGAGGTAACATACACTATGAGAACACTTACCATCTACTTCATCTTCATCATAGTCCCAACCCATTTGATGATGATGTCTGTCATGCAGACATTGGACCTCTGGAGTCACATTCACTTCTTCAGTTCAGTAGTCTCCGTTCCAGGCTTCTGCCATTAGCCTTACTCTTCTTCCTTTACAGATCTGGCCACATCCAAGTTAATTTCAACCAGATTCCCTACGTGCTCCCAAATGCAGATGTGAATAGCAAACAAACAAACAGCCCTCCACAACAACTCATGTATTAAATTAAGTAGATCTGTGTGTGCATGCAAAAAAAGAAAAGATGAGAAAAAGAAAACAGAAAAGAGAAAAGGAAAGAAACAGCAGCCACTAAATGAAATAGAGGTAGGCTTCTCTCTGATGGGAATATCGTGGGCTGAAAAGGTAGAAGCATGGTTCTGTAGCCTTGGGCTATTTTTGGCTTGCTCTAATCTCTTAAAAAGTAGCTTCTCTTTCAGGAACCATGAAGTCTATATTCTAGTCAGGAAAGAATAAGAGAAAGGAGAACATGTTTTCTCTTCCTTTAAGGGTTTGATTCAAAAGTTACACATGGCCCTTCCATTCACATTTCCTTGGCCAAAATCTAGCCATTGACTACATCTGATTTCACAGGATGACATGTGATTTGCTAAGCTTCTGTTGCTGTAGCAAGGAGAGAGAATATAAAGTGGAGAAGAAAAAAACACCAACGACCTCTATCATACAGAAGATGTAGACTTGTAGAAAGTAAGTCAGTTATACAGGTGAAGTGCTTAACACAGAGCCTAAAACAGGAAATCTGTGACAGCCACTAGATTTTAAGACTATAATAACTGGAATAGTGACTCAGTGTGGTCATGTATGCTTCCCATTTTAGGACCACATATCTATTGACAATAAAATTCATGAGAACTCTTTAGACTTCTTAATTTTAAAAAGCTCATTATTAATGTGTCTGACATTTAGTTTTTTGAAATCTAGGTGAAAATGAAATATGCACAATATTTGCCCATCTAACCTTTTAATTATAGAAGATACATAATTATAATAAAACTAGTTCTGAGCATTAGGATCTTCTTGGTGTTTTTTATTAATACCTTAATACATCAAGGTATTAACTAGGGAAATCAACAGTGTTTACTCTGACATTTGAGCCCTCACGTTAGAAAGGAACTGAATTTCTTTAAAGAGTTGACAATTAGAGGCATTTTCTTTATGAAAGATCAAAGGATTTAATTTGTTTGCTTAGCACCTCTTGTATCCAGGAATATAGCTAACCGAGTTCACTCACTTCCACAGGCACTTTGGAGAGAATAAGAGACCTCCTCTAACCTAGATATAAAAGTGGAAGCAAAAATACATGAAAGTGATCTTGTTAAACCAGCAAGTGGCCACGCTTTGGCTGCAACAACTGTGCAGAAAGGGTTCTCTTTACGGCTATTATTAGCTCTTTAAAACTGTGTGGAGAGCTGGGCTTTCTACCCACTGGATGAATTTACTTTTTAATGCTGTTTGTTACCATGGAAATGTATTAGAGTCTTAAAGACAGCTAAACCTTCCTTATTAGTAATTTTGCATTTGAATTAATTTTGCATTATTTAACCCATGTATGAATTAAGGTTGCATCTAAACACAGGAATGATAATAGTATATGGTCTATAGAGTAATTATGGTGATTAAATTTTAGAGTAGAAGCATTCAGATAACATTGAACATATAATGTAACAAACACTGTTGGAGTTTATGGTGTTCTGAATGTTAACCTCTACCCTTTACATAGCTTTACCAATCTCACAACCTTTTAAAAAAGATCTTATTCATGTGTATTTGTGTGTCTATATGAGTGTATGCCACATGTATGTGGGTACCAACAGAATCCAGAAGATGGCATCAAATACCCAGGATCTGAAGTTACAGGTCATTGTGAGCCACCCGACTTGGGTCCTCAGGAAGAGCAGCAAGTGCTTCAACCGCCTAGCCACCTCTTTCAGCCCCTCAAACCTCTCACAGATCTACAGACTCATTAGATCCTTACTCTAGTTCTCAACTCAGAGTCAACTTTCCCATTTCCAAAGCATTGCAAATGGAGGTTTACAGCAGACCATTATAGAGGATCAAAGAACTTGTACAAAACATCCATTTGCTCAACCCCGTTTGCAATCCAGGGTTCACTAATACCAACAGGTACTTCCAAAAGTGTAGACTCCCCTAACCCATACTAAAAGCAGAAGCAAAATAAGTAACAACAAACTTCTCTAAAGTTGCTAAGCCCAGGAAGCACTGTGCAAGGGCTCAATCCCATAGCTGAAGGTTTGTGTGACAGTACTCCACCCATAAGCCCTGCTGTAATCAGAGGACCTGGTCACTCATGGTGGCTATCAGTGACTCAGATAGCTCTTTTGATGACCTCTACCAATTAATCGTGTCTTTCTGAATACTTCTGATCGACCTGGCAATGGACAGCATGAGTTAAGACCAGGACAAGCTCTGCCCAAGCAGAAATCTAAAATAGATGGGTTCCACTTTGTGCCTAAAAAGAGGCTCTCTGCCCTAACGCATTCATCTCCTACTCCATAATTCCTTCAAATGAATTCTATTAGTCACAAAGACACTCTCTTAAGGCCCCTGCTCAGAACTCAGAGGAGCCCTTGAGTCCCACTTACACAAAGTACTAAATGTGACACTGAAAGAGGATTTGAGCTGTTCTTCCTTCTCCAGTCACAGACACAGAAAAGCAAATGAAAGCCAGCATGTGTAAGTGAGGGTGACTCTTGGTAATCAGGCACCCCCGTGGTCAGCTCGAGAGACCTAGTGACAGACGGACCATCAGGCACCTCCATGCCCAGCCCGAGGGACCCAGCAGCTGCAGAAAACATCATCACTAGCTGCCAAGAGGTGACACATTTCTACTGTTGTTTTATGTCACCTGTCCTCCTGCACATGCGCTATATCCCCAGGAAAAGGCCGCGCTTCTCTTACCTTCCCTAACTCTTCCACCCAGAGGTCTGCTCAGGTCCAACAGTGACCATGATAAAGGCTGCCTAACATTGACGTGTCTGTGGTTGGGTAGTACTGACAGCAGCTGTTAGAGCAGAGGAAGTTTCTCCACACTGAGCCAGAATCAAGCTTTTCTTCTGTAAATTGTTTTTGTCAGACACTTTATCACAGGAATGGAGGCAGAAATGATGACAGATACCCGGTAGAAACATGATAAACTCTTTCTCTTGACTCAGGTTCAAGTGGACTTTCCTAGGCCGTGGGGAAAAAAAGCAGACATAATGCTTATATTTCTTACCCCAGAAGTTTGTATGGAATTCATCTAGTTTCATTTTATGTACAAACCAAACAAGAACATATATGTCCCTGATGAGACTGAGAAGTCTAGGGGAACATAAGCCCACACTGGAAATTCTGAACTTGACCTTAAATTTCCTTATTTCTGAAAACTTAGTCCTGTACTTCACTGATGGTCAACTATGGGGCAATGATGTGTAGATTCTGAATGCTGTAAGTTTTTATAGCTAGGAACATGGGCACCTGGATTCAACGGTCATCAAGTAACACTAGAAAAATACCTTCAGAGAGCTATAGATATGTATCTTTCCAGAACCACTTATTTGTCCACAGTAGAGAAAGTAGTGAGCATCTGCCTGTCCCTCTTCTCCCAGACAGAGTTGTATACACTTCCATACGAGGTAAGACCTATCTCCATTTACTCTCATTGCCACACCCAACACTTCCGTACGAGGTAAGACCTCTCTCCATTTACTCTCATTGCCACGCCCAACACTTCCGTACGAGGTAAGACCTATCTATCTCCATTTACTCCAGTCTCTGGATGGCCTTTTCTTCAGTCTCTGCTCCACATGTTTTCTCTGTATTTCCTTTAGATAGGAGCAATTCTGGGTTAAAAATTTGGAGATGAGGGGGTGGCCCCATCCCCCATCTGGGGGAAAGACGTACAAATTTATTTTATTTATATGGATATTCTGTAGCTGTCTTCAGACACACAAGAAGAGGGCATCGGATCCCATTGCAGATAGTTGTGAGCCACTTACAGTTGCAGGGTATTGAACTGAGGACTTCTGGAAAAGCAGTCAGTGCTCTTAACTGCTGAGCCATGTCTCCAGACCCTATGTGCAGCCCAGGCTGGCCTCAAACTCATGATCCTCCTGCCTCTGCCTCCTTCAGCAAATCCTACCAGTATGCTCCACCACAACCATCAAAGGTGTATGTATGTATGTATGTATGTATGTATGTATGTATTTAATGTATATGAATGCTCTATCTACACCTATACCTGCATGCCAGAAGAGGGCATCAGATTCCACTATGGATGGTTGTGAGCCACCATGTGGTTGCTGGGAATTGAACTCATGAACTCTGGAGGAGCAGCCAGTCTCTTAACTGCTGAGCCATCTCTCCAGCTCCAGCAATTTTTATTTGAAAATTTCATACATGAATACATCTTAATGGCACACCCATCCCCCCCCCCCTGCACACACACAGAAAAGAGGGTAGACAAACACACCAGATGCCCTTTACAAGTTCTGAGATTTCCAGTGTGACATTCCTTTCTTACACTTCCTGTGCAGCCCTTCTGCATTCTTACAGCATTCCCATGTGGGAAGTGCTTGGCACAGGAAACTGACTTGAAATACTTCGTGATTAAAATAGAAGACTCATTTCCTGGTCCACCCAGAAGTTTTGTATTCTGATAATATGAGTTTCTGTATTTGTACACACAAATGTATATGTAAATATATGCATCTATGTATTTATGGATACATACATATTAGATAACAGGCTATCTTGCCAGCTTATAAGAATAGCTAGATTGAAAAAAAAATCTGCCATTTATCTTTAAATCCAGTCTGGTTTACATAGGGAAGTCCAGGCAAGGCAGCTCTGCATAATGAGGCCCTATCTCAAAACAAAACAAGAACAAAATAACCTTTTATTTCCCCTCAATGCACCATTCACACTTTCCCAAGCTAGTAAGTTTACTCTTGTTAGCTAGAAAGACTCAACTCGGAACCTTCCTTTCGCTCTCAGAAGAGCCCTATTTGCAAAGTAAATTATTCTGTCATCCAAAAAGTGATGCACATAGTCTGAGGAAGTGTCATTGGAAAGGTTGAATATTATCTGGGGTTTCTGTGTGGCTTTTAACATGTGGAGATTAATTCTTAATTTGCCACTTCAGCAAATTTGCCACAGAGCAGCACTTCCTCTGTGCAGGTTGCCACCCAAACAGCAAAACTGGTTTGTGTTGGTTTTGTTGTTTTTGTTTGTTTTTGAGACTTTCTACTTTCTAGAAGTCAACACCAATGACAAAGCACAAATCACTTTCTCCTTGCTTATACAGGGTATTTAGGTAAATTTTTCTTTGCATATGTATTCATTGGCATCCCTAATATGGGGCTGAATGAACAAATGATCTATCTTTGAATAAAATAAGTGGTTAACCCCCAATATAATACTAAAGGACTCAGGGTGTTTGCAGGATTACTAGCTCCGTGGTTCATTTATTCTAAAGTTGTGCAGCGACAACCTACCTTGCAGCCTGAACAGGTTTGCTACTGAGCTCCTTCCACAAGTGCAACTGAAACACAACATTAAATCATTTACAGTAGGTTAGTGGCAAAGAGGGAAACCAAACCACAGTTGTTGCTATTGAAACTCCCGCTCAGCACTCTGCTTTGGTGTGACGACATGTTGGTATTGAAACTCCCGCTCAGCACTCTGCCTTGGTGTGACGACATGTTGGTGTTCTTTGTGTGTTGTGTGTACGTTTCCAAGTTGCTGTATTTCACGCAATCTATGATGCACCTTTGCACCATTACGGTGCCTTCAGTCTAAAAACACATTAGTAACACTGCATTTATTGAAAATCAAGTTTTCAATATGTTCATATCTTATTTATATGTAAATGAAAGTTCAAAATAAAACTGCAAGAGATAAAGCTAAAAGGAATGGAAGAACATGACAGCTGAAGAGCCTGATAAAAGGAAATGAGGATTATCACTGCGGTTGCTAAGCACACAGGTGGAGCCATCCCAGGATACTTGTGCACTAGGGTAGGGATCGAGGCTCAGGACCACTGGGGTGAGAGATGCACCTGTGCTTCTCTGTAAGAAGGCAAACAGCCTGTGCAAATCTCCCTGAATACTTTAACTCATCTCTAGATTACTGTTAATATCAATTTTAATGTAAATGCTGTACAAAACACTGCCATGTTGACTGGTTTATAAGTACAGTGTTCTACAGTATGAATTTTTTAAATTTTTTTTTCATTTGAGATAGGGTGAATCCTCAGATGCTAAGGTTATAGAAACCTACAAGTGTATAAAAGGACTAATGGATATAATCATGATAGATGATAGATAGATAGACAGATAGATAGACAGATAGATGAATAATAGAAAGATGATAAATAGATATTGATGTATAATAGATGATGATAAACCTCCAGAATTATGAAAATAGGAAAACATATAATTAAATTATAAAGGTTTCACCATTGTAAAGAATATATAGATGACCAGAAAGATATATCTATAGATAAATAGAAGATAGATAGATAGATGGATAGATAGATGATAGACTCCCAGAATTATGTTTTATTAAATTATAAAACTTAATTAAATCATAAAACTCTTTTACAACTGGAAAAATAGTCTATCTTCAACTTAAAATACACACATACTTTCAAGTGAACTTTATCTACATTACAATTTTTGAAACAATTTTAAAAGCTTGATTTATCCCCCCCCCTCCCTCCCGCCAAATAGTATGATCCACAGTGTCTAAAAAAGAAATTGGCAGAAGTTTCTGTGAGAGGAAAACTGACCAATATCTACAGATTGTTTCAGAGGGCAGAGAAGCAGGTGTCACTGGTTCATTAAAAAAAAAAAAAGTAGAAAAAAGCATGTCGAGATTACACCTTATGTAACACGAGAGAACCAAACACTTAGTGAACTAGCCCAAATCCTCATGTCTCACCGAAGCCAGACTGTGCAGCAGCTCACAAAAGGAGCCAGAAATAGAGATCTGGTGAGCTAATGTTCACGGAAATACTACACTAAGTCCATATGATGCAGTGCAGGAGAGAGGAAGAAAATGGGGGTGAGGGACAAGAGGGAGAGAAGAGGGGAAGAGGGAGGTCCTTTGTATTCCTGGCAGTTCACTCAGTGCCCAGGGACTGTCCTGACACCTGGAATGAAGCTCAGGCATCTGAAGCATGAATTATTATACAAAACTTGCACTTGCCTCCTTCAGCATATTTAATAATGTTAATAACTAATCTACATATTGCTTTTCACTGTCAAATTTGTATAATTACATAATTCGAATTTGGTATAGCATATAACCATTGGCCTAACCAGCTGGAAGTACAGCCCTTCAATATGATATACAATACTGGATGTTATACATTATTTTATATCTCATATATTGCCTTGCTCTATGAGCAGTATTGTATTATTATAAACATTCTTAGCTTCTGATATAAGATGGACATAAGTTACATATTAACATTTTACTCCAGATGTTGCTCTGATAGGTGAGCGGGGAGTGAGTGTGTGGGTGGAAGAGCACTCTCATAGAGACAAAGGGGAGGGGGAATGGGATGGGGGGATTGTGGAGAGAGACCAGGAAGGGAGACAACTTTTGAAATGTAAATAAATAAAATAACCAATAAAAAAGATATAACAGAAGGAAATGGAGCATTGCTCAGAATAGAATGAATTGTTCACCACAAGAAAAGAGTCTATTTATTTACTAGTTATATAGTTTTCTAATGTCATGTAGAAATGGCTCTGTCCATGGCCAGTGTGACTGCTAGCCACTTTCATTTAGTTTTCATGTTCTTTTCTTTAGTGGTTGCTTAGTTGAATACAGTGATGCCTCTGAGTACCAGCAGAGCTCCTTCTGTGCACAGGATTCTCCCATGCAGAATTCTCCCCAGCACTTTTTACTCTATGGACATGTGGCCCAAGCTTCACAACTCAGGGCCATCCCTGAATACTGCCCTCACCCACAACTTGGCTGGCTTCTCCCAAAACTGACACGATGCAGATGTGTGCCTCTGACCAGGAATCCCTCTCCAGGGTCTGTCAAGATGCAGTCATGTGAACCTCCAGGTTCACTCTCTTACATTTAACAGTGTGTCTCATCCCCCGTGTCCAGTATCCCAAGAGCCACAGTTTCATATTTGTTGTGCTTTTTGTTACTCAAGTGAAAAAAATAAAATTTGTCTCATAAATTTGCTTTTGGCTGAAAATGTCAGTTTCCTTTGCCTTTTTTTTTTAATGTTGGAAACATATTTACATTGGACAGGTAGGAGTAAGAAGTAAAAAGGCTACAAAGCAGACATACTATAATAAGGTGGTGCTTTGGAAAGTCCTAGGGCAGTACAAAGACTGAGTTAGGAGTTAAGAATTAGGAATTAGGAGGGAACTGGGAATCCAGGAGACGAGATCGTATTATGAAAGTGTCTGAGTAAACACAGACAGAGGTTGTTCCTTTGGCAGGGCCAACACCACACCACTAGCAGCCCCGAGTGGCCACAGTACATGTTACATAAGCTGGCCTGCCTTAAAATGCATAAGCCAACCTTTATTTAGAATTAATTTTTGATCCTTTGACCTTTCATGAGCTTTTAGCTTCAAAATGTCAAAATGCTTCAAAAGTTTCATTGAAATGATGTCATTCTTCATTGGGACATTCTGTATTGTGCCTTTTCTCAGAGATATATATTTGAGCTCTTAGAAACTTTCTTATATGTTTTTTTAAAGACTATTAATTGAGAAGAATTAACAGTGGTTACATGTACAGTTATAGCACATCTCAGCAAATATTGTCCCACCACAGCCAAACCATCTATTCAGTTTTAGAGCTGATTTCAGAAAAGCATCTACATCTGCAAAGAAGTGTGGTGTGTTCTTTAACGCTTTGCCTCCTACCTCCACTCTGCTCCTGCTCTCGTGTGCTCTACGCTTTGCCTTGCGAGACTGAAGCAACAGATGAACTCACAAAATCAGTGACATGTGTCAATTACTGTCCTTTCTGCCTAACAGGAGCCAGAGCTAACAAAGACTCACTGAAATGGAACACTGGAGCTTCTCAAAGTTAAGACAGGACCAGAGAGATAGCATGATGGGGAGATACTGCTACCATGCCTGACAACCTGAGGTTCATACCAGGCCCACATGGTGGAAGGAAAGAACCAACTCCTGTACTATATATAGGCTCTCCTCTGACCCTGGCATAGGGGCACATGTGTGAGTGTGTGTGTGCATGTGCATACATGCACACAGAGAGAGAGACAGAAAGAGACAGAGAGACAGAGAGACTTATACATGCAAATAAATACATAATATAATAATATAATACAAATTTTAAAATCATTATTGATAAAATGTAAAAACCATTACAGGATGGGTGACTTACATTATGTGCTCTGGCTGCCTGTTATACTGACATCAGTGCATGACATATGACCAAATTCCCAAGCACTGAAGACATGAGTCACTGAATTTGCATGGCATAGCAGGACATGAGGGAATTAACACATGCAACAAAATTTAGATGACTGGGGTATTGAAAAGTAAGCACCAGAGGTCTTTGCTCAGACCTTTACTTCTGGAAACTACAGCTGAGTTGTAAATGAGCAATACCAGAAAAAAAATAGAAAGCTCATTAGGGACTCGTCAGGCATTTATGTGGCTTACATAAACCATTCTGGACAACCTGAGATTGATATCAGGGATGACATGGCAGAAGAAGAGAACCATCTCCTAAACTACAGGTTGACCAGAGTATAACCACACATATATATTTATTGGGAACTAAAGAGGGGGCCCAGGGGAAGAGGGGGAAGGGAAAGCCCACACCCTGCCAGAGTTTTACCTATTCTCTGATCTATCAGGCATGGGAGGGCTGCTCTCTACCTTCCACTCATCCCTGGGTGGGCATTCAAGCCTCTGACCCACTCTGGGGGTGGCCAAGGGGAAGCCCTACCTGGGAGTCCCAGAGCTACTTTGCTAAAGCCACTGGGGTTATAGAAGAGAGGGATGAGGGAAGAGGTTCCCAACACCAACGAGAGTGAGTGCAGCAGATCTTGATGAGCAGAGACTCTCTATGGTTTTAGAGCTTTATTATAGAAAGGCAGGGAGAAGAGAGAAGGGAGAGAGGGGGAGAGGAGAGGAGAAGGCAAAGAGAGAGGAGAGAGGAGAGAAGACAGAGAGGAGAGAGGGGGTGAGAGTGAGGGGTAAGAGGGAGACAAGTAAGAGAGTGAGAAATAAGAGCATAAGAGAGTGAGGTGGGGCTGAAAGGCCCTTTTTATGGTCTTTACTGTTGCTAGGTAACTGAGGAGGAGTGTAGCCTAAAGGTTAGAAGCTTGGGCCATTGCCTATGTGACTTCTAGCCATGCTTCTCTTGTGGGGGATGTGGGGGGCAGTAACTTAGGCAAGAGTCAGAGTTCCAGGAACATAAGGGAATGCCTACTGTGTCAAGAAGGTGGATCATCACCCTTTGGGGTTCAGACCTCAGCTCAACTGGAGACCAGCCTGCAATTCCCCACATATACTCACAGAGTGTGCTTCACTTGTTAACTTATCGGAGTCTTTATATTTAAAATAGACTTCCTATGGATGCAATATACTTTGATCTTGGTGGGGTTTTTCATTTGGTTGGTTAGTTGCTTGCTTGCTTGCTTACTTACTTGAGGTTCCCCATGCCCTCCATACACACAATACTTTTATTTGGTGTTTAAACAGACCTTACTTAAGATGGTTTTTAGTATAATAGCATTTATGTTTACTTTCTAATTGCTTAGTTGTTGGGTTTTTTTTTTCTTCATCGATATTGTAAATGTCATATGTTAAATCTGTAGTTGCTAAAGTGATGCTAGATGGAGGCAGTGTGCATCTAGGAGGGATGAGTAAGGTTCTATGATGTCATGAGAATGAGGCCTTTATGGTGAGATCAGTACCTTATAAGAAGAGACATCAGAAAAATATACCTTCCACTTCTCCTCCTCCTCCTCCTCCTCCTCCTCCTCCTCCTTCTCTCTCTCTCTCTCTCTCTCTCTCTCTCTCTCTCTCTCTCTCTCACTCTCCCCTTCTCCCCCTCACTCCCTCTTCCCCTCCTCTCCTCTCCACTCTATATTTCCCCCTCTTTCCCTCCCCTTACCTCTTCCTCTTTTCCTCCCACTCTCCCTCTCTTTTGCTCTCCCTCTCCCCCACCTCCTCCTGGACTCCTCTTCTCTCTTCTCTATCTCTTCTCTCCCTCTCCTATCTCCCCCGCCCTCTCATCTTCCCCAGTATCTTCTCCTGTCTCTTTCTCTCTGACCTAGGAGACAGTAGCCAACTTCAACTAAAGAAGAGAGCCCTTGATCCAGGTCAGCTACTTTGGCCCTTGATTTCAAAGATTCATCTGAAGAACTGTAAGAAATGTACTTGATTTGTAAAGGCAGAAACTGGGAGGTCTGCCCTTTTCTGAAAAGAAATGGAGGAGCAATGGATCTGAGAGAGAAGTGACATGAAGGGTAGTAGGTAGAGAGTGGAGGGATGGAGGGCTGCAGTTGGGATATATTGTATAAATAAAGGAAAAAAAGACACTCAGTCTATATGACTTATGACTATGTTCCCTTCTGGGCCTTCTCTGAACTAGAGTTAAATAGAACTTTACAATTGGATTTTCCTTACCATGGCTTGATCGACCACGGGTGTTTATTACAAGAATCTGAAAGAATTCTTGATGGTCCTGTTCTAGATTCAGGTCATATTTTTTTTTCTCATCCTCACACAGATCCAGACTCAGCCTATAGCATTCAATCAAACAGCCTTTAGAACACTCCAGAAGTTTCTGCTAAAGGGAGGCAAGCCGTAGTTGGAGCTCTGGATGCATCCACTGACTCAAATTCTGGGGGGAATATTGTTTTTACATTAGGATATAAAAAACGATTATTTTTAGGTACAAGAAAGATAATTAATTTTTGATTGTTCTACATTTTTATAGAAGTGAAGGGGGTAAACCAAAGACTTGCAATGACTTCCAATTTCTGTGTAGATCAAATCTGAAACCAACTATTTCTCTCACTCTTGTAATTTTAAAAGATAATTTCTCCTTAGACAGGGACATTGAACATGGATTTAATGAAGACATATTCTTGTCTTTCTGCTGACGAGGGCAATGGTATGTGCATGAAATTTACTTCAGGTGTATGCACATTGTTTTAAAATATAAAATGCTGAGTTAATAGAATTTGAGTTAATAGAATTGAATTTTCATTTGTTCCAAGAATCTTATTATCTGTATGTTTGATACTAACCCAGGCATGAAATTTGAGGAGAGCTTTGTTGTGTAACCTGAATTGTATTTTTTTTTATTTTGCCTTTATTGGAAGGGTTCAGAAAGTGAATCTAGGATGCATTGCAGATAGTTATAAAGTGATCCTGTTTCCTCACCCCTAATTTCCCCTGGGTGTGCATCTCGCTATTGATTTGCTCCCAAAATACTTTTGCTCTCCAAACAATGAGATCCTATAATGCATTAAAAAGGAACAGTTCCTAAGTACATAGGAACATTGTGAATGTAATCAGGCTTCATAGCAACAGATGATATTAAAGACTGTAGGCAGGGGCAAATGAGAGCCAAGATAACAATAGAGCATCTTAGGTTGTTAGGGGTTTTTTTCCTTTAATTTTTGAGGATAACTCACATTTGTTGAGTAGAGTTATTAATATCTTAAAGTAAGGATAGCTGAAATGTGTGAAATTGTCATTGTTTGTGAGTGTATTGAACAAGACTGTGCGTAAGTACAAGTTTGTGGTGCCTCTTGATTAAGACATCTATTAGAAAAGGCATCATTCCTGACTGGGAAGCTAGTCTCTCTCCTATAAGTGTATTTTTGAGTGAATTTTTTAAATGGACTATAGATTGTTATAACATTTATGTAATATTGATTAACTAATCATTCTAAAATGTACTTACTTAAGTCATAATACTTTGTTATTTTTTAAGATCCTATGTGTTTGCTGTTTAATATTCTACTTGCTAAGTCTTATGTGGCTCTATTCATCTAGCAGGGACCTGGGGGCAGCTCAAGATCACTGGGGTTGCCATACCAGAGCTGTCCTGTTGTGAAAGCATTACAATAACCCAGGCTTCAAGAGATGACCTTTTAGTAGGCATCTGTTGTGATGGTGTTTACCGACATAACATTGGTCATAAATTATACAAACCATCTCAGAGCCAAATGAGAAAGAAAAATATATGCCTTGAAACTAGGTTTCATTTTTGTTGGGAAACGTTATTATGAAAACTATATCCCAACCCTGGCTTTAGCTGTATAAATTTTTATCTTTTCAAATGTAAAATACATCCTTTCATTACCAAGAGCTCCACAATGTTATCTAGTTACTGCATAAAGTAAATCTAGAACCTGATGACCTTACAGGGTTGTATTAGTTAGGGTTCTCTAAAGTCACAGAACTTATGGGTAGTCTCCGGATAGTAAGGGAAATTGTTATGATGACTTACAGTCTGTAGTCCAACTCCTCAACAATGGTCAGCTGCGAATGGAAGACCAAGGATCTAGTTGTTGCTCAGCCTCACAAGGCAAGCAGGTGAAGAAAAACAAATCGTCCTTCTTCCAATGTCCTTATGTGGGTTTCCAGCAGAAGGTGTGGCCTAGATTAAAGGTATGTACCACCACGCCTGGATCTGGGATTTGCTTTGTCCCAGATGACCTTGAACTCAGAGATTTCCTTGCCTTAGTCTCTTGGGATTCATGCCCACTATGCCTCAAGATCTCTGTGCCAAGATTCAGTCAGAAACTTGTATCTCCCAGCCTCAAGATCTGAATCACAGGAGAGCCTTCCAATTCTGGATTGTAGTTCATTCCAGATACAGTCAAGTTGACAACCAGGAAGAGACACTGCAGGGATGCTGGCACAAATGAAGCTTCCATGCAAAGTCTCTCAAGTGCAGCCATTGGACAGCAGCTCTTTAAAAGGATGGGTCATTTTCACTCCACACCCAACACATCCACACTGGAAATATAGGCAGAAGATAATGCCAATTAGACAGAGTTAAAGAGACAAAAATAATGGGAGAGAGCAGTCACTAGTCCATAGCAGTAGGACAGTTTGTCCAGGGACATATTGAAGCACAGGACTCTAGAGACAGGGGATGATCCTGTGACCAGTTCTATATCTGCTAATTCTTGTGACCCTCAGCGTCATCTGGCACTTTAATCATTTTCCTAACTATTCCTTTGGAGAAGTTATAGTAGTTAATTCTACAGAGAGCTCTTCTGCTTCTACCTTTTCCTTTCCCCTCTGTTTAATTTCAGTTATCACATGCTAAATCTAACCATAGTCATATTTTCATGTGTTTCCTGGCACAGTAGCAGTTTCCACATAAAATCTGATAGCATTTGAGTTGAAGCAAGTGCCCTGAGGTGAGCTAAGAAGAGAGGATCATGTTCCAGGTAGTCTGTGAGTGCCTCAGACTTGTTGGTCTGGGACATAAGTAATAAAATAAGAGCTAATGATAAAGTGTAAAATTGAATAACAAATAAAAAATAAAGGTCCTTTACTATAAAATGGGGGGGGGGGGGGCAAAATGTGTTGGAGATTGTGGTGGTTTGATTATGCTTGGCTCAGGAGTGACACTATTAGGAGGTATGGTATTATTGGCATAGGTATGGCCTTGTTGGAGGAAGCAAGTCACTATGGGCATGGTCAATGAGACCCTCCTCCTAACCACGTGAGAACCAGACTTCTAGCTGCCTTTAGAACAAGAGGTAGAACTCTCAGCTTCTCCAAAGCCATGCCTCCTCTAGACACTGCCATGCTTATGCCATAATCATAATGGACTGAATCTCTGAACCTGAGAGCAAGCTCCTGTAAAATGTTGTCCGTTATGAGAGTTGCCTTGGTCATGATGTCTTTTTTTTTTTTTTTTTTTTTTTAGCAATGAAACTCTTAGACAAGGATTATACAGAAATTGAATTATGAAGTATTTCCAGAGACTATATTTTTAATCCAACATCACCTGTGAGCATTTCTTCCCAAATGGAATAGTTCAGCACAGCATTCTATTATCTAGTTTTTATCAGTAGTCAACCAGAGAGGAAAAGATGAAAATGAAACACATATATAGAATGGTTTTCTTTCACATGCCTTAACAATTTTAATAATAACTTAGGATGCCAACACATCCATGGGTCTTCCTCACTCAGAGCTACTCTTATATATATATATATATATATATATATATATATATATATATATATATATATGTATCCTGGAAGTGTGCTGAAGTCGTTGCACAGTCATATGCCTCCACCATGTATAACTTGGAGATTTAGCTAGTAAAAGAGTTGAGGGAATGTTCTATATAATCTACCTACTTAGTTTAGATCTTGAATGCCTCAAAACCCTGTGTTTGAAGCAATTGGTCAAAAGGCTGTAGCCCTTGACCAGATGGTAAAACCTTCAGGAGGTAGATGCTGATGGGAGGGTATTATGCCCACTGGGTGGGGGGTTGTACCAGAAGGGAATATGGAACCCATGGTTCCTTCTCATCCCCTCTCTTTGCTGCCTGGTTTCCACATATGAGCATTTTGTTCTATGGCATGTTCTTGGCTATGGTGCTCTGCCTCAGCCTGCCAAAAGGTAACTGACTATGGATGGAACGATGAATCTTCCCCCACAGATCATTTACCTGAGAGTTTTTTTTTTCTGCCATGACAGAAGTCTACCTAACTCATGAGCTGTTACTAATTCACAAATATGTTCTTGCTTACTAAAGGATAAAGAAGCAATTGGTGTCTTGTAAGAGCCACATTTAGTAGAAAAGTCAATCAGCTTTTCTTCTCTCAGATGAAAACAAAAATGTCCCCACACTTACCAAAATGAAGACGTGGTTGACCAGATGATGATACTGAAGTTTTATAATTTAAAATAAATAAGCGGCAACAGCAGAAAGCGTAGTTAGATTTTGACATGGCAATGAAAGTGTTGCATGAATTCTTCTTGAGTGTGTCCTTTAGCAGCTTTGTGGCCTTTGGCAAACTATTTAAGGCACAGAACTGCAAATTTTACAGATTTAAAACAGAGAGATGAGCACAAACTCCCCATCAGTTAGTGTTTTATGGAAGATAGTGTGTAACCCACTTAAAAGCCCACATAAAAGCATTTTATAAAACCCTACACCTGTGCAAAAAAAGACATTGCTTTTTGTTCAAATACCTAACATGAGAAAGATGAAAGGTTGCTTCAAGGCCAATATGCATCATTGCAAAAGCCTCTATATTTTAATATATTCAGTTATTTTTTTAAGGATCAACATTGCCATGGGCATGAATATATATCTGTCATTGAGTTATTGAAATAATAAACCAACAAGAAATGCTTGACCTAAGAGAAACTGATAACACAATGTTAGGCGATGATTCCTGAAACTTCTGATCCCAGCTTCCTCCCATCCTTGCTGCCAGTGTATGCCAGTGTATGTTGCATATTTATAGTTTTAAGCCACTGGAAAAATTATATGTGTCTTGAATGGAAATAATGAAACAATCATATATACCTTTACAAGAGCCAGTAAAAATCTCACTTCAGGGACATTTGCAGTCAAATGTGTGATTAGCCCAGTAAAGCCTGGTTTGCTCTGTTCTAAGAAAGGTGTGCAAAACTGAGAGTACAAAGACTATCTCCCAGGACTTAACATGAGTGTTCACACACCTCACTGGTTTTATCTTTTTATCAGGCTTTTTAAAGTCAGGCGGAGAAAACAAGAAGTCATTGGCTTAAGGATAGAAAATATGGAGTGTCCCTTAAAAGAAACTTAATCTTGTTGACTATTCATATTATTGCAAATGTAGGCATGAGGCAGAGACACAAATGTTCCTGCTTACTTAGCAATGTCCTATTTTCCTTAGCTATTCTTAAAGACTGAGTAAGAATACCTTTTTATGCCATTCCCCTTCCAGAATCTAAAAATAGTTGGCAAAAGTAATGTGATAGTGATAATATAAAAATAACCACCATTTACTGAGTGCCTACTCCCTGAAGAAAAGCAGTGTGTGTGTGTGTGTGTGTGTGTGTGTGTAGACAGTATGTTCATGATGCATGTGTGTATGTATGTAGATATCATGTGCATGTGTGTATGAGTGTAGGCAGTATATTTTCATGTGTGTGTGTATGTCTATAGGTAGAGTGTGTATGTGTGTGGGTAGTATGTGTGCATATGTCCATGTGTAAGAGTAGTGTGTGCATGTGTGTATGTGTGTGGGAAGCATGTGTGTGTGTGTGTGTGAGAGAGAGAGAGAGAGAGAGAGAGAACTCTGTGTGTGTGTGTGTGTGTGTGTGTGTGTGTGTGTGTGTAGGAAGCATGTGTGTAGATAATATGTCTGTAAGTAGTACGTGTTTGTATATGCATATGTGTGTATATGTATAGGCAATGTTTATGTGCATGTATGTAGTATTCATTTTTACATTCTTGCTAAAGACACCATAATTCTCACTACAGATAATGAAAACAAATTGGCAGACAAGCTACAATTTGGTCAGAAGTATAACTAGTGAGTACAAAATAGGCCCAAAACAAACAAAGACAAAAAAGAAACCCAAACAAAACAAAAACAAAACAAAACAAAACAAAACAAATCATAAAAGAGATTCAGTCTTCTGGGAAGAAAATGTGTTAGCCAAATAATAGAACATTTGCGGGTAGATACTACTTAATTTAGCTATCTTGATGACTGAAAAAAGTCATAAAATTTGCAGTTGTAACTGTTGACATTGAATGTCTGTTTATAATATTTAGCTTCTGATACAGTAGCTACAGTCCATTACTACTTGGGGTAGGGGAAGATGGTTGCAGGGAAGCAAGGAGGAAATGTGAAAAAGGAAGGAAGACAGGTAAAGACATGAAGTTAAGCATATTGGAATTCTCTTCTTTGTTCTAGAGCAATGGTTCTCAACCTTCCTAATGCTGTGGCCATTTAATACAGTTCCTCATGTTGTATTGATCCCCAACCATAAAATTATTTTCATTGCTACTTCATGACTACAATTTTGCTACTGATATATTGGGTGTTCATAGGATGTCATGAAATGTGGCCTGACTTAAAAAAAAAAAAAGAATGTAAGATAAAATTTCATAGAAAACAATGAAATAAGAAATCACCTGTTAAGATCTGACTCCAGGTATACCAGAATTGTCTCTTATATAAAAGGCTTTTCTTTGTATCAGTGGTGAGCTTGTCCTGAAGGTGTTGATAAACCATGGAGTCAAGATTAGCAATGAGAACTCTGGCCTTACTTTGTTTATCTGAGAAGACTGTGAAGAAATGGGTTTGCACAAGCATGTCTGATCCCTTGGGTCCACTGTTGCTGAGATGGTCATACATCAGAAAGATCAGGGACTTCACAGAAACAGACAGTTAACATAGAGACTCACAACTAGTCAATGTGAGAATAATTGATCGTGACATTTTTAGCCCCAAGTGGAATCATGTGAGGCTTTGGGAATATCACAAAAGAAAGCAAAGGAAGTTTTCTTGTTTTTTCCTAGGATATAGAGATTGGGAAGAACTGTTATGAAGTGGTTTCTTTGGAATAACACAGGACTCTTATTCTCATGAACTCATAGCGGCCGTAGTAGCTCACACAAGACCTGCACAAGTTGAATCTAGTTAGCACTCTACTGTGGATGGGAGAAGAGCTTATAAGGCCCTACCGCTTGCTGAGAGCTATTGGCAGTTGGTGATTCCTAAGGGTGAAAGTTTTCTTCAGGGATGTGGCTTCTCATGAGCTGTCCATGTGAACATCAGTGAATGCCCCCACAGTTGTGATTTTTATAGGCAGTACAAATTAGAACTGGTGAGAGCTACATACAGGCATGCATACATACATACATACATACATACATGCATGCATACATACATACATACATACGAATGTCACTAAGTTGAGAGGATTGAAGAGGAGTGGGTAGATCAGGGAGGAGCTGGAGGAGGAGCATGGATGAATGTTATCAAAATCTACCATATGAAATTCTCAAGAAATGAATACAAATATTATATTAAAAATACTTGGAATGTTTTTGAGGAAGGGTACTGTATTAGCTCTGATTCTACTGCTATGATAAAACACCAAGACCAACACAACCTATAGAAGAAAGAGTTTATTGGTTCTTGTGGTCCTAGAGGGTTAAAGTCCATGATGATGTAACAATGGAACAGGAGCAGAAGCTGAAGGCTCACAATGGGAGTTATAAATACAAAGCTTTATAAGAACTAACTGGGAATGGTGTGAGGCTTTGAAACCGCAAAGTCTGTCCTTTTGCACACACACCCACAGACATGTTTCCTCTAGCAACCTGTAACTCTTAAAGTTATCCAAGCAACGCCACCACCTATGGACCAAATATTCCAACATCAAAGCCTATAGGGACTATTCTCATTCCATCCACCACAGGCAGGATGTTCTTGACTAGTTAAGAAGTTTTTGATGAGCAATGATGTTTGGAAAGTGACTGAAAGTACTCAGGGAGTTTGCAGGCCTCCATTTGGAGAAAAACCATCCTATGGTTGGAGTGACTGCAGGAAGATGCGGGGAATTCTATGGAGGCTGGAATGTGAAGGGAGTGAAAACTGGGGAAAGATTCAAGGTCAAAAGCAGAGATCAGCTATGGCCTGGTTGAAAGGATGATTACAAAACACAAGGGCAAGATGGTGGATCCATGGGAATGCTGGGAGGTATTCTGAAGGTCTAGAAGAGATTTATTTTGAAAGACTATGTGTGTGGTGTGTGTAGGAGAAAGCTGTAGCTGACAAGCAAGACTCTATTGATGTCAGCATTAAAACAACACAGAAAACATGACCTTGCCTCTTATTAACCACGTTTTCTTCCATAATAACTTTACCTTTGAGTTTCCTCCTTGATAAAACTGGCCTCAGATGGCTCTGACCATGTAGAACCTTTGGAGAAGCTATTGAAGGATACGCTGCTTCCTTAACATCTGCTACCGGTAATCACCAAACAAGGGGCCTTTATCTGTCTGTGGTTCCCACTCAAGCGAGAAGCAGAGTGATTTCACCAGTTATCGGGCTTGCTTCAGAGCAAGGTGGCAGCAAGGGAAAACTTCGGGAGCTAGCAGTCTCCTCCCCTTGGACATTAGGCTGTTCATTGCAAACCTGCTGTTCTTTGCATCTTACACTTAAGTCTTCCCTGAAAGCTTACACTCCCAGTACAGCCCTAAGAAGTGATCAGTCCTCACCAGTGTAGACATGGGCCAGTAGAGCCTATGTTTCTATTGTGGTGTAATCTCCCCAAAGCCAACTACTTCTAAGGCCCTTTTAGTAGATGGCCACTCCCTTGTGGATGTATCCTGACTTTACCAAGTACCCAAATATATCTATTAAATTAGAGTATCATCTAAAATTGGTCCCATTTAGACATTTTGGAGAGTTTAATCAACTGTATTACTTCATTTCTAGTCAACTAGGCTTTAGGCCACTGGCTGTGCTCTTTAACATATGAACCTGAAGATATTTCATTCTCTTGAAGCGTATATGAAAAAGAACATTTTAGATTAAGTGTATGAAAATCATAGAAGCAGTTACCATCGGTTTAACAGTTACCATACCAGGTTCCATATTAGCCACTGCACACTGTACAACCTCATTTGATCCTCAGAGTGACCTTTAAAAGCCCTTTTATATTTTCTTGGTGGAAGAGGTTCAGATCCCAGGAACTGCACGTGCTTTATCAGTGTTGTGATACTCTTCCTGGAGAGATGTAATATCTCTTCATTGCAGATAGGAAACCAATGGCAGACCAAAGTAAGGGCACCATAAGAAGCCAACTTGGTGAACCAATGAGTTCTGTTGGGTTTACTTGCAGGAATATGGGGGAGCTGTTGCTTATAGGTTTGACTCATTCTCATGACTCAGATGCAGCTGCATCACCAAAACACACTGCAGTGTGGATGGCAGGTTATGAGTTCTGGAGCCCTGCACTGCCTTGCACATCTTACACGCAGCTCAGGTGGTCTGAGCCCCTTCCTTCCATGCAGCTTAGATGGTCAGTCTTCCAGAGTCTGTCTTCCAGGCAGCTTAGTAGGTCTTGGTGTCTCCTAGGCAGTACTGTTTCTCTGAGCCTGTCTCTCAGCATTCCTTACTGCTTACTTAAGCTGTTGAAGAGAAAGGCCTAGTGTCCTTTTCACGGACCCCCTGAAGCTTTTGAATTGCTTGCTTCCTTAAAAGAGCATCCCTTTACAACATCCTGAGTCTCAAAGAGCTTCCTCCCAATATTGAACATTTTATCTCCGAGAAAATTGCTATTCTAGAGTTTGTGGAAGAAACAGCAGAGTAAGGATTCTCTCCTCCACTGGCTAGTGTTATCCTGACTTCCGTTAGTTGGGATGTTTGGTGGAGAGAAAGCTTGCTTGTTTTCTGTAGCTTTACTTTGTCCAATATGCACCTCTGTGTAAATGATAGGGCTTGTTTCACTCACACTGTGTTTATTTCTACTTTCTGATAAGTGACAAATCTTTTCCCGCTGGTGACTTTAGAATCCTGGGAATGGAAAGGACACTGTAATGGCCACAGTTCCTAAATATATTCTGCAGTTCATAGGACTTACAAGTGGCCATTGCAAAAAATGTCTTTTTGACCAAATAGAAACTAAGAATATGTTGACCTTTATTGACAATAACGCCTAACTCTTTGAAACTAGCTCAGATGAATGAGCAAACTGCAGGGATGAAAGTGGGGGCAAAAGGAAAGTGAAAACTATTTGCATGCCTTTCAGAGGGCTCCCCGTGAAAAGGGGGGGTTGAGATGACAGAGCACCTGAAGAATCTCCTTGCTAATCAGTGCTCGGTGCTGAAAAGCCTTTGCACTCCAAGGAAAAGACTTTTGAGGGGAAAAAATCAAAAGAGGAAAGAAGCTGTTGGTTGGGATGGTGAACCAAGCATTAGCTTTGGAATCAGAGGGGGAAAGATGCTGTTGCAGAACAAGGGTGAGTTCCGGTGCATGTGTTCAAATGCAACTACACAGAGACATCCATTGGCATGCTGAGCTGCCAGTTTGCTTCCTCATTCACCCAACCCAAGCTGCAGGTCAGGGCCAGCCCTCAGAGAACTACACTGTACATTCAGAGGAAACAGATGCAGGGAATTAACATGTGAAAGGCAGGGACCCTCATTTCACTACAGATCCTTTTCCAGTGTGGAGTTGAATTAGTCTCCCAGCCAGTAGTTCCATGAACTTAATTATTAGATAGGTTAATTCATATCTGGGAGGATTCTTTGCTCTTTTAAAAGAAACATACACCATCACGTTGGTTTTATCTAATGTCCAGTGTCTTAAACTTATGCCTGATTACCAAAGGTATGCAAAATAAATTCATGAAACAGTCAAACACTGATTGAAGTCTCAAGATCTCTTTAATTATTTAGACAACAATTAAAAGTGTGCCATGATCACTTCTTTTGAATATCCTTAAACTCCAAAAATGAGTAGTAAAACGTATACAGACACAGGGAAAGTAAGATTTATTTCTAAATTTATTCTTAGTTTGAAAACATTAAAATCCTAGATTTGCTTTACTCTATATGTCTTTATATTTACTATTTCCCTCATTATTTTGTTTGACACTTTTGACCTAACCTGCTTTCCCACCTCCATGGTGGGATGCTCCAAGATTTGGCAACCAACTATCAGCCTAGGGTAAGAAATCTCAATGCCTCAATGCCTCACTTCCAAAGTGAAAGGGATATGAACTTCCAATCTGCTATTTATTTTTTCTTTTCTTTTTTAAAATTTATTGGTTGATTGATTGATTTTTTTTTACACTCCAGATTTTATTCTCCCCCCACCCCCGCCACCTCAACCATCCTCCAACTGTTCCACATCCCATACTTCCTCCACACCTTCTGTCTCCATGAGGATGTCCCCACGCCCATCCCCCAGCCCCACCCTACCTGACCTCTAAACTCCCTGAGGCCTCCAGTCTCTAGAGGTTTAGGTTCATCTTCTCTGACTGAACCCAGTCCTGGAAGTCCTCTGCTGTATATATGCTGTAGACCTCATATCAGCTGGTGTATGCTGCCTGGTTGGTAGTCCAATGTTTGAGAAATCTCAGGGGTCCAGACTAATTGAGACTGCTGGTCCTCTTATAGGGTGACCCTTCTCCTTATATTTTTTCAGACTTTCCCTAATTTAATCACAGGGGTCAGCAGCTTTTTGTCCATTGCTTGGGTGCAAATATCTGCATCTGACTCTTTCACTGCTTGTTGGGTCTTCCAGAGTGTGGTCATGCTAGGTCCCTTTTTGTGAGTGCTCCATAGCCTCAGTAATAATGTCAGGACTTTGGGCCTCCCCTTGAGCTGGATCCCACTTTGGGCCTGTTGCTGGACCTTCTTTTACTCAGGCTCCTCTCCATTTCCATCCCTGTAGTTCTTTCAGACAGGAATAATTATGGGTGAGAGTTTTGACTGTGGGATAGTCCCTGCCCTCTCCCTCATTTGACACCCTGTCTTCCTGCTGGAGGTGAGCTCTATAAATTCCCTCTTCCTACTGTCAGGCATTTTATCTAAGGCCTGTCCCTTTGAGTCCTGGTAGTCTCTGATCTCCCAGGCCTCTTGTGTATTCTGGAGGGTCCCCCTAACCTCCTACCTCTTGAGGTTGCCTGTTTCCATTCTTTCTGTTGGCCCTCGGGGCTTCGGTCCTTTTCCCTCATCCGATACCAGATCAGATTCCCCTCTCCCCTCTAACCCCAATCCATGTTCCCTCCCAGGTCCCTCCTTCCCTCACATTAGTGATTGCTTTCTTCTCCCTTCCAAGTGGGACTGAGGTGTCCTCACTTGGGCCCTTCAGCTTGTTGACCTTTTTGATTACTGTGGACTGTATCTTGGGTATTCTGTACTTTTTTTGGGGGGGCTAATATCCACTTATTAGTGAGTACATACCACGCATGTCCTTTTGGATCTTAGTTACCCCACTCAGGATGATATTTTCTAGTTCCATTCATTTGCCTGCAAAACTCAGGATGCCCTTGTTCTTAATAGCTGAGTAGTACTCCATTGTGTAAATGAACCACATTTCCTGTATCCATTCTTCAGTTGTAGAACATCTGGGTTGTTTCCAGTTTCTGGCTGTCTTAGTCAGGGTTTCTATTCCTGCACAAACATGACCAAGAAGCAAGTTGGGGAGGAAAGGGTCTATTCAGCTTACACTTCAATACTGCTGTTCATCACTAAGGAAGTCAGGACTGGAACTCAAGCAGGTCAGAAAGCAGGAACTGATGCAGAGGCCATGGAGGGATGTTCCTTACTGGCTTGCTTCACATGGCTTGCTCAGCCTGCTCTCTTATAGAACCAAGACTACAAGCCCAGAGATGGTCCCACCCACAAGGGGCCTTTCCCCCTTGATCACTAATTGAGAAAATGCCTTACAGTTGGATTTCATGGAGGCATTTCCTCAACTGAAGCTCCTTTCTCTGTGATAACTCCAGCTGTGTCAAGTTGACACAAAATTAGCCAGTACACTGGCTATCACAAATAAGACTGCTATGAACAGAACTCTGATGGCTCATGCTCTAAGATCAAGAATTGATAAATGTGATCTCATGAAACTGAAAAGCTTCTGTAAAGCAAAGGACTTAGTCAATAAAACAAATCGGCAATCTACAGATTGGGAAAAAACTTCACTAACCCCATAACCAATAGGGGGCTAATATCCAAAATATATGAAGAACTCAAGAAGCTAACCACCAAAAACAACAAACAACCCAATCAAAAAAATGGGGTAAAGAACTAAACTGAGAATTTTTTTCTTTTTTTAGCCAGACTTATATTAAGTCTCTGTGAGTTTTAAATTTCATGCTTTTTCTTTTTTTGTTTCTTTGTTTGTTTGTTTTTGTTTTTTTCAAGACAGAATTTCTCTGTGTAGCCCTGGCTGTCCTGGAACTCACTCTGTAGACCAGGCTGGTCTCGAACTAAGAAATTCACCTGCCTCTGCCTCCCAAGTGCTAGGATTATAGGCGTGCCCCACCACACCCGGCCCTTTTTTTCTTGGTTTCTTACAACAGGGAATCTTCCCTCTGTGTACTGTTCAAACCTTAGCATGTTTAACTCAGCCTGTTATATAGATCTGGCCTATTAAGTTTTCAAAAGCTCAAATATGCTTTGTTATAATCATGTTATTAAAAGTGCCCCTGAGCTGGGCAATGTTGGCACACGCCTTTAATCCAGCCCTTGGGAGGCAGAGACAGGAGGATTTCTGAGTTCGAGGCCAGCCTGGTCCACAGAGTTGAGTTACAGTACAGCCAGGGCTACACTGAGAAACCCTGTCTCGGAAAAACAAAAAAAAACAAAAAAAACAAGTGCCCCTGAAGTTTCCCCTCCTAGAAGACAAGACACAGTGCTTGCTCCATTGTTGATTCCTGTGTGTCTTGTTAGGTAATTCCTTGCCTTAATAGTACCAGGGATATTGCTTTTCTACTTGGTAATTGTGCAAACCACCTCTACTTACCAGTGTGAGACAAGTATTATCCAAGCAGTTCAACACACCTAAACATAACAAAAAGCCAGAGCTACTTCTTATATTTCCAAAGTCTATTTGGTTCAGCCACACAAAACAAACACATCACCGACATGATTATAAATTCCTAACAAAACCATTATAACTACATATATATGTGGGTATATGTAAGTATATATGTATGTATGTGTGTATGTGTAGATACAGAGAGAAAGAGAGATGGATACTCTCTCGCTACTAATCAAAACAGCAAAAACAAAGCACATACCAATACACTTTCCTTTTCTCTGTCCCACTTTTACCCTTTATATTGACTTTTCTGTCATGGGTTGGTCTCTTACTTCTTTCTAGTCTAATAAAATTAACAAGATGGTCAAACACAGCTTAAGTTCTCAGCTACACAATGCACTTTGCTCATTCTGAGTTCTCTATCGTGTAGATCTCGGGTGTGGAGTCAACTGCTTCCCTGGGTGGCCTGTGAGAGCGCAGAGACCCAAATGGGTTCCGGGGACATTCACATTGAATGGACTACTGATCATGACCACTTTGGGAAGTGGAAAATATATCCATTTTTTAAAGATCCTAAATTAAATCTCCTGTTTCCAAAATAATATCACAAGTTTTTTTCCATATTTCTTTTTTAAATTTTATTTCTTTATTAATCATTTTACTCATTTACATTTCAAATGATAGCCCCCTTCCTTGTTACACCTCCTTCCCTCTCCCCTTCCCCCTTTACCTCTATGAATGTGCTTGTCCACCCATTTACCCACTCCCACCTCACCCTCTAGCATGCCCCTAAACTGCATCAAGCCTCCCTCCCCTCCCATTGATGTTAGATAAGGCCATCCTCTGCTACATGTGTATCTCCTAACTCAAAACATACATGAAATCTAGGGCACAATGAAAAGACCAAACCTAAGAATGGTAGGTGTAGAAAAGAGCGGAGATTTTTCCATATTTCTTAAAGATTAAGGCTTTACTTCAGGAAGCTTCTCTGAGCCAGCTCACATACTCCCTTCATGTATGCAGTTGCTGGGGTATCACACTGCCAGCACCCCTCCCTGAACCATATCGTACAATCTGATTTTATCCTTAAGAAACTGTCGTGGACAGACAGACTCCTGTTTGTGCTTCCATTCCTACGTCATTCTAAAGGATCCCTGCCACTGAAGAGCAAAGCTCTGCAAGCCACTTAGTGAGCAAGTGTCCTGAAAGTGATAGTTCTCGCCATGCTTCCCCAGAAGACTTAGCAGGAAGACATGGAAGCATTCCTAGCTTCTACTTCCTATCTCCCCTGAATTACTCTCTGTTGCTTAATGGCACTCAAGTACCTCCTGCAAAAAATAGCCTGAGATTGGATAACGTCCCTAAGAACTTATCACAATGATATCCCAGGAGAAGGAGAGGAGGAGAAGACACTGAGAATGGAATCCAGAGAGTTTAGGAAAGGCAGTGTTGACTAAGAACTTGGTTTCACTCTGGAGTCAAATATTCTCAGCCACTGGCTTTACTTCTGCTTCTTCTTTGTCTTTTTTTTTTTCTTTCTCATTCTTTCTCATGCCCCAATTTCACACTTATAGAATGGGCTCCCTAAATGGAATTTATATTCCATTAACTCAATCAATGCACAATTCTATTTAGATATAATCCTAGCAACAGCAAGCCTCTATTTTTATATTATAATTGATAGTCACCTAGGAACTGCATGCTGCTTCAAAACTATGCCCATTAAGCTCAGACATCAAACACTCGACTTCTCCTATTGTTACCTACAGCTTCCCTTCTGGCATCTCTCTTATCCATGAAATCATTTTGTCAAATCCATTATCACACTACAGGCTTAGACTAATTGTGTGAATTCTACTCCCTGGCATTCCACGCTCTGAAAGGTTGCTGAGCTCCTCAGCACCTGGCCACCATCACTCACAGTCTTCTGAAGATGGTGCCTAAGTCTTGTTTTAAACTAACCACTTCCTGCTTTTCTGTGGCTATGTCTTCTTTCAGCATCAATAGCCCTTTCAGCAGTAACACCGTGTTTATATTGTAAATCAGTGTTCATGTGACCAGAGTATGTGGACAGAACATGAAATACATACTCAGATGCATATACAACATATAAAGGTGCACGCACATGCACACACATGTGCATATACATGGGGATGCTTGCACAAATCAACTTTTGGAAGACATATTGATTATATTAAAAGGTGGGAAGTAAAAACAGAGACACAACTGAACACAATATAAGATAGATACATGCATGTATGCTTAGTACTACATATGTGGGCCTTATTTCTTCTATGTAGTAAAAGTTGTCCTGAATATTACATGTTTAAAAGTTTAATTTGACTGAATTACAGTGTTTATGCATTCAGATGTTTGCAAGTAACTTTAGCATTTGTGAAAACTTCAAGGTCTGCTTGATGAAGGTTAACCTCAGACCTTGATGAAGCCTCAGACTCTTTTCTCAGGAACATAAATTCACAGTCTCTCAATAGTGCTCAACATTTCTCTGTACAGGTGTCCAATAGGTTTTCAAAACAGATACCATTCAAAAGGTTTTCGAATCCCATCTTGATGTCTCAATACTTCTTATTCCTAAATTAAATTCTTTTATATAACAACCTCTCTGATTATGAAAAATGGAATGCCAAACAATGCTTTGTAGATGGCACAATGACATTTGAATGGCACCAACACAACATTCCCAGCCTGTGTTATAGAATTCCACTTCAGGTCATCTTAAATAATGCCTTCAGTTTACACCTAAGAAATTTAGATGATTCACTGTAGGAAATGTTGGACAAAGCTTTCAATTGATGAGAATATATTCTATTTATAAGCACTAATTCTGTAATCCTTCACCAGTCTTAGAATCAAATATAAAACTCCTGGATTAGTAGACAATGGAAAAATGTGAAAACTATTAGTATCCTTATTTCTGAAATAATACTGGCTCCATCTGGTGGCCAAAGTAATAATTCCCAGTCCCGTCTATGAAGAAGAAGAAGAAGAAGAAGAAGAAGAAGAAGAAGAAGAAGAAGAAGAAGAAGAAGAAGAAGAAGAAGAAGAAGAAGAAGAAGAAGAAGAAGAAGAAGAAGAAGAAGAAGAAAAGAGGAGGAGGAGGAGGAGGAAGTTGAGGAAACCTTCTTTAATAGAAAGAAAAAATGCCCAGTTAGACACAGATATTGAAGAATTTATAGTATATACTTAGTACCGAGAACATTAACATTTCTACTTACAATGAGCCTTTTTCAAGGAGAATATAAATAATAACTTGGTTTTATATTGCAATTTAAGAAGAGGCAAAACTATAATGTAAGAAACGTAACCTAATCCTCTATTTTATGAGAATGTGTAGTCATTTCAAAACATATTTAATATATCTGTTATTGAAAACAGCCAAAAATCCATTAGTATTTTAATCAATGTATTGTAATTAGAGTAAGCCTATTGCCAATTAACATGTAAAGCACACCATAAGCTACTTAGTAATTCAAGAATCCTGTGGGATCAATATTTCATTATCATTGCTTCTCTGAAGGAGGGAACCGTGATGCACAAGTGGACTATTCTTAAAGGGGGCAAAGCCCACTTTTCTTTTATTTTTATAAAAATGTATTTTTTTATTCTTTAATTTTTTTACAGTCCAGACTTTAGTCCCCTCCCAGTCTGCCCCTACCCCAACCATTCCCCCCACTCCATCTCCAAGAGGATGTCCTCAACCCTCCACCCCCACCCCATCAGGCTTCCCTAGGTGCATCTACTCTCACTGAGGCCGGATCACGTGTCCTCTGCTGTTTATGTGCAGAGGGCCTCGTATCAGCTGGTGTATGTTGCCTGGTTTGGGGTTCAGTGTCTGAGAGATCTCGGGGGTTGACACTGCTGGTCTTCCTGTGAGGTCACGCTCCTCCTCAGCTTCTTCCAACCTTTCCCTAATTCAATCTCGGGGGTCCCCAGCTTCTGTCCATTGGTTGGGTGCTAGTAACTGCATCTGACTCTTTCAGCTGTTTGTTGGGCCTCTCAGAGGGCAGCCATGCTAGGCTCCTGTCTGCAAGCACACCCCAGCATCAGTAATGGTATCAGGGGTCTGGACCTCCCCTTGAGCTGGATTCCCATTTGGACCTGTCGTTGGACCTCCTTTCTCTCATGCTCTTCTCCATTTTGTCCCCACAGTTCCTTCAGACAGGAACAATCATGGGTCAGAGCATCCCTCCACTTGATGTCCTGTCCCTCCACTGGGACTTGTGAACTCTACAAGTTCCCCATCTTCAGAGGTAGGGAGACCCTCTAGAATGTACCAGAAACGTGGGAAGTGAGAAACTCTCAGGACTCAAAGGGAGGGACATTGGATGAAGTACCCACTTTTGCTTTTCTATATAGTAGCTCTTAGCCAGGGTGTTTTTTTGGAAACAGAAGTTTCAAGCTGAACCTTTTGTGTTGTGTCTGCCTGTCTCCACCTTCACTCAACCTCAGCGCAGGGGTTAATGACACAGGAGCCATGTCAGGCAATTATGTTAGTACAGGAGATTCACACTAGGTCTGCATGCTTGCCCAATGAACCATCTCGGCAAACCCCAAGTCAACCTCTGGAATGGTAACAGATAAAATAACTCTTGGATTGCTTCTAATGATTGAAACTTGACTCCTGCTTCTGAAATTCACTCTATAATAATAATATAAATAATATAAATATTTATAAATAAATAATATAAATCATTTACTTTCTTCCCTTATAGCTAGCTGATCCAGTGATGTTTACAACAGCAGGGCATAGCCCACCACTTAGGAAATGGAGTTATATGTTTATTGCTACCCAAAGAGAAAACTCAAAACTAAATAAATAAACAAACCATGGCAATGAACAAGGTGATTGCACGCACAGCACCAAAGTAAACTTATGCGATGCAATCATAAACATATGAGATGTGATCATCAACATGCGATGCTTTTATCCTATCACATGTAGAGTGAGTCTCAGTTCCAAGTTCACCTAGTTTTGGTTTTGTTTTGTTTTTTTGCTGTGTGAAATGGACCTAGGACTTCTTTTTTTTTTTTTTTAAATTAGTGTACTGACTAGTTTTGTGTCAACTTGACACAGCTGGAGTTAACACAGAAAAAGGAGCTTCAGTTGAGGAAATGCCTCCGTGAGACCCAGCTGTAAGGCATTTTCTCAATTAGTGATCAAGGGGGAAAGGCCCCTTGTAGGTAGGACCATCTCTGGGCTGGTAGTCTTGGTTCTATAAGAGAGCAGGCTGAGCAAGCCAGAGCAAGCAAGCCAGTAAGAAACATCCTTCCATGACCTCTGCATCAGCTCCTGCTTCCTGACCTGCCTAAGTTCCAGTCCTGACTTCTTTTGGTGATGAACAGCAGTATGGAAGTGTAAGCTGAATAAACCCTTTCCTCCCCAACTTGCTTCTTGCTCATGATGTTTGTGCAGGAATAGAAACCCTGACTAAGACAATTAGTTATTTTACTTTTTTACATTTCAAAGGTTATTCCCCTTATCAATTTCCCCTCTGCAAACCCCCTATCCCATTCCTACTCCCCTCTACTTCTATGAGGATGCTCACCCACCCACCCACTCCTGCCTCATCGCCCTAGCATTCCCCTATGCTGGGGCATCAAGACTTCACAGGACCAAGGGCCTCCCCTCCATTGATGCCAGATAAGGTCATCCTCTGCTACATATGCAGCTCGACTTAGTAGCCATGGAACCTAGGGCTTTTTAAATATGTTTCTCAGCTCTGAAGCTCTATGGGTACGAGATGTTGGAGATAGGTAGCAAGAATAAATGATTGCGTCTGTTGATCACAAGCCCCACTCACAGCAGCTTCCTGTTGCATCGCCACATTCTCCAGAACCTGCCTGCTGAAGTGCTTGTGGTACTGTGTCTAGTTTCTGCTGTGTGTGTGGCCTTTAGAAGTGCTCGGGCAGTGGCTCGTTCTAGCACTCCTCCCATCCCTCCAGATTATTTGTGGCAGAACTCCTCTAATTCCTTTAGCATTCTTGATATCAGCCATGACAGTTCCAGAAAGGCTAAGAGGCAGTGATACTAAAAGGCTCACTTTCCCTGGTATGTGCTTTTGTTGTGGAATCCCTCCTGTAAAGCAGCTGTGTGGGAAAACTTTCCCTGGGGAGATGCAATGCACAGGTCAATTCACCCCAATCAGGGAGCTCACAATAGAACAGAATGTAGATACCACCAAAGTCTAGCTTGGTGAACCAGAGTTTTATTTGGATTGATTACAGGAATATGTGTGAGGGGTTACCTACAGGGGCAGGAATGACTCAAAGACCTCTGCATCACCAAAGCCCACCCCAGTATGTATCAGCTCTCAAAAGCTGGGAGACCTGGCACATACCACACAGCCTGCAGGTAGTTAAGCAGGTTAGAAAGTATCCCTTCCAGGTGCCCTCGGATGGTCTAGCCTAACCCAGGCTGGTTTCTGCGTCTTTCAGGCCGTTTGTGTGGTTTCAGAGTCTTCTTCGTTTTTGTTTGTTTGTTTAGTTTTGTTTTGTTTTTTTTGAGACAGGGTTTCTCTGTATAGCCCTGGCTGTTCTGGAACTCACTTTGTAGACCAGACTGGCCTCGAACTCAGAAATCCGCCTGCCTCTGCCTCCCGAGTGCTGGGATTAAAGGCCTGCACCACCACGCCCAGCTCCAGAGTCTTCTTTTCCACTTGTCTTCTCTGAGAGACACTTTTGGCTTTTATTACTTATTGGAACAGGAAGGGGCCTAGTGAATCTTGTCAGTTTCAGGAACTTCCTTAAGCTACTTTGAGTACTTTACTTTCCTAATTAAGGAGGATAGACTATTTCAATCTCAGGAAACTACTACACATGAGAGACTTCTATAAACAACTCCCCTTGACTCTCTATTAAACGTGTGTCACCAGCAAGTTCAGTTGTGTAACACCATGGGGACTTTCTGCTATCCAATGAGCCAGGCCATGTAACCTTCCCAGAGAAGCTTGGAGAGCACACTCCCATGTGCTTTCTAGTTAAGTCCTAGTGTAGTAACTGCTCCTTATACTGTGCTTCCCACCTTTAGACCTTGTAAAATTTTTTGTTGTTTTTTGTTGTTGTTGTTTTTTTGAGACAGGGTTTCTCTGTGTAGCCTTGGCTGTCCTGGAACTCACTCTGTAGACCAGGCTGGCCTCGAACTCAGAAATCCGCCTGCCTCTGCCTCCCAAGTAATTTTTTATAGGCCATCCCTTGAACACTAACATCTGTCACAACTAGGGTTTCTTTATATTAAATGTTCCCTATTCAATTTAGTGTGTGGTTGCCTGTTTTAACTGGGCAAACACCTACAGATCCTTATGCTTATCAGTTAAGATGTTGTATAAATCTATTACCTGTGTCTGGACACTCACCATGATGTACTGAATCTGTGGCCCAGATGGTCTGGTCAGAAAGCACCATGTTCTGCTAACTTTTCTAAATAAAAAGTTTTAAAATTTGACCAACAGAAACTAGCCCTTAACTTTTAACACTTGTGCAAACAGTGTAGGTTTATATATGTATGTGGTGTATATATTTTTTCAGAGAATGTTTTAAATAAGATATTTGTGCTTTGAAGATATTGCTTAAGCTTTCTAACTGCATTCAGATTTAACTATTTATATACTGGTACTTTCCCTTGTGGGTCTGGAGGCATCTTGGTAATAAAGAGGGTGGGTTATACAGGAGATGGTAAGTCTGGATGGCTGTGGTGATCATTTCCCATAGACATGCTAGGCCTTTACACTCAGCCTATTGTTTCTGTGGATTTAATACAGGTCTGCATCCTGCCCAGGCCAAACTTCATTCCTGAGTCAGTCATCGACACAGTCTGAGCAATCGGTCTTCCCACTGTCTGAACAGTGGTGATTGGTTCAAGAAGGATAAATGAAACTTTCTTCTGGGGCTTTTAAACAGAGACTCTTAATGCTGGTGTTAAGCTGTTAAGACATAATCCTGAACTGCTAACCACTGCGTTTGCCAATAGGTAGGAGAAAAGTCTCTGCCGAAATGGAAAACATGTGAACTTAAACAGAGAACAGAGAGAGAGAGAGAGAGAGAGAGAGAGAGAGAGAGAGAGATCAAATGATGACATTTGGCGACCCATCTGCCTCTGCCTTCAGATACCTAAAGTTCTTATAAAGTCATTCTGTTGCTTATGACCGTTACAGACAGTCCTATGTTACAATCATGAGTGTTGTGTCTTACTGAAACCCATGGGTCACAGGCCTAAGTGATTCACTGATAGATAGAACTGAGGGGGAATCCTCATTCAGATATGTACTGGGCCCCAGGCCTTGCTGTGTAAGCGGCGCTCCGTGTTGGATGGTGGGTCTCATAGTAATCAAACCCAAAGAGCTCTTCAGTGAAGGAGGGGCTCTTTCCATGGTCAATAACACAGCTACCCCACTCTGACAGTTATTCCAACACTGTGAACAGACACGGGACTTAAAATAGCCAGAGTATCTTGTACTACTTACTACTAGCTTTTCCTTTCTAATCTCTTACCGCCAGTCTCTTATTCTTTTATCAGCCACAAGTGGTACTGAAATAGGACTCAGTGGCACAAATCTAGCTTTGGTTTCTACCAGATCATTAAGGGTTTCCACTCCCCTCCACGGCAGGCTCGTGAGATGCTAATGTGTGAACATTAGCATCCTGCCCTCGCTGACAGGTCTTATGCCACATAATGTGATTGATTAGGGGAGATGTTTTTAAAATTTCATCACTGTCTTTATTTTTATTTTCTAATCCGCTTGTCACCTGTTCCTGTCTCTGGGAGGGGTTTGTATAAAACAGTAAAAAGCCTATCTTAAAAGAAACACAATGTGTGACATCATGACAAAAGCCAGAAAATTGTGTGTTCCTGTGGACACGTCACTCTTCCCTGGGGTGGGTTCCTGTTTTGCTTGGGAGAGTGACAGACAGAAGGGCCTGGCATTTGTCAGTTTATGTCACAACCATGGCATTGAAACATAGACCTCTTTGCAGGTTTTTGTTTCTAGCCAAAATTTTTTAGGAATTGTGCCAAATATATATCGACTCAAATAAGCATAAAAGATCCAGCCCTGCTGTCTCACTTGAAGTCAAATATTGCTTAATTGTAACACATTACTTCTGTTGATTTTATAGATGTTTTTAGATGTTAAATTATTTTCTTCTATATGCCTTCTTCTATTTATCGTAACAGTCATTTTTGTTCCCTTGTACATAAAATGGAAAACTCAATGCCAGTGTATTTAAAAATTCTATAATAATACATGTTTCCTTTTTCTTTTTATTCCTTTCATTTCTTCTTCTCCCATATAATACATCCCAGCAGCAGCTTCCCCTCCCTCCACTCCCCACCCCCACCTCCTCTAGTCCCCCAGACCCACTGCTTCTTCATTCCCCTTCAGAAAAGAGAAGGCTTCCCAGTGAAGTCAACTGAACATGGCATAACAAGACACAATACGATGAACAAGACACAATACAATGAGGCACATACTCTTATATCAAGGGCTGGATGAGGCCAGTGGGAGGAAAAAAGGATCCCAAGAGTGGGCAAAAGAGTCAGAGAAACCTCCACTCCCACTGCTAGGAGTCCCACAAACATCCCAAGTTAAACAACCACAGTATGTAAGCAGAGGTTCTAGCTCAGACGCATGAGGCTATGTGATTGTCCCTATAAACCCTGCTTAGTTGACTCTGTAGGCCGTGTTTTACTGGTATATTCTATTGCTGTGGCTCCTGAAATCCTTCCTTCTCTCTTCCATGGAGTTTGCTACACTCTGCCTAATATTTGAGTGTGGATCACTGCATCAGTAGCTGGAGGAAGCCTCTCTGATGATATTTGGGCTAGAGGAAGAGAGGGAGGAGGAGGAGGAGGAGAAGAAAGAGGAGGAAGAAGAGAAGGAGGAAGATGAGGAAGAGGAGGAGGAGGAGACTATATAAGGGAAAGACCATGAGATCTCAAGTCCACATAAAGAACTATAGGCAACCAAGAAATGATGGTAATGGGACAAATAGTGTTCCCCAGGCAAGAGCTCACAAAATTGGGTATCCCATACCAAATGGTCATTCCTGAAAATATACATACAACTAATATCCATCGGAGTTAAAATTTTATATTTAGGGATATATATATATATATATATATATATATATATAGGGAGAGAGAGAGAGAGAATTATACATTAACACGAACTAATGAAAAAAAGATGCCATGAGTTTGAAAGAGAGCAAGGAGGGGCACATGAGAAGGTTTACAAAGAGATGGGAAAGAAAAATAGAAAACAATGTAATAATCTCAAAAATAAGAAATATATTTTAAAGAAAAATAAAACTACAGCCCAATTTTTATGATGAACATAGACAGTCTTTTCAACAAAATCCTTGAAAAGTAAATTTAAGGATACATTAAGATAATCATATACTATGACCAAGTTGATTTAATTCCAAAAATGCTATGATTATACAATGTATATACATGTAAACCATGCAATTCAGCACATAGACATAAGGAAAGATATTGTATGGTCATTGTCTCAGTTACACCTCTATTACTATGATAAAACACCATACCTTATAAAATACAATTTTATAAGCCAATTTAATTTGGCTCATGGATTCATAGGGTTAGAGTCTATGGTGACAGAATGAAGAAACACCTAAGAGATCTATAACCATGAGACAAGAGATCACTGGGAATCTCACGAGTATATTGAAACCTTAAGGTCTGCCCCTAGTGACATACCTCCTCTAACAAAATTTCATGCCCAATTCCATGCCTCCTGATACTTCCAGAAAACTTCAGTTGGGAACCAAGTGTTCAATATGAGCCTATGGAGGTCATTTCCCATTCAAAATGCCACAAGCCTATTATTTTTGATGATGAGATCTGTTTCTTGGTGACACAACAACAACAACAAAAGCATACAGGATTCCAACCCAATTTGTGTTTGTATTTTTTTAAAGATTTATTTATTTATTTATTTATTTATTTATTTACTTCGTGTATGTGGATATACTGTTGCTGTCTTCAGACACACCAGAAGAGGCCATTGGATGCCCATTACAGATGGTTGTGAACCACCATGTGGTTACTGGGAATTGAACTCAGGACCTCTGGAAGAGCAGACAGTGCTCTTAACCACTGAGCCATCTCTCCAGACCGTGTTTGTATTTTTTTGATAAAGTGACTAAGACAACTAGCATTCAGAATTACTATGGAAAGGTATTACATTTTAGAATTCCTTTGCTTAACCAATGTCTTAGCATCATTTTCTTTTCTTGCTGAAACTTTGTGGATGTGTTTATCTTTCTCTTCAGGCCACAGTGTCCCCCCACCCCAGCATTTTCATTAGGGCTGGCTTGGTGGCCACATTTCCTTTATCTTATTTTTATCATGGAAAGTTTTTGCTTCTCTGAAAAGTCAAACAAACAAACTAAACCAGAAGTTTCTTTAGATATGTTAAGCTGGACTGGCAGTGATATATTTCACAGTCTGAAATTTGTCATTCTAAGCCATCTTAAGGTTTCAGTTGAAAAATCAGTTGCTATTCTGATGGCACTGCTCTTTCTCTTTGTCTTCCAGCTTTTAAATACTATCTTTGTTCTGTACTTTCAGGGTTGTGACAGTAATATGCCACAAAGAGCTCCTTTCTGACTGGTCTGAATTGCGTTCTATGTATGTGAATAAAAGTCTCTTTCCTAAGATTTGGGGAATTTTCTCTTATGATTTTATTGTATAAATAATGTGTATGCTTTGGGCATGAAATTTTGCTCTTCTTTGTGCACAGTTCATGGAATCCCAAAGTTTCTGCATGTTCCATTCGTACACTTAGACATTTAGCATTAACCTCAATTGAATGCTCTAGTTCCCCTACCTTGACAGCATACAAACTGTGATGCTATGTCTTCAACATACCCCATTCTACTGTGGAGGGTTCTACTGAACTTGTTGTAACTTGGTGTGCCTAAGTTTCACTTTCCACATTCATTGCATTCAACACAGTGGAAACATTTAATACAGAAAACTAGTATTTTAAAAGTATGTCCTTCTTCTTTTGGAGATTATTGTATAATTGCATCATTTTTCTTTCCTCCATCCAGTTCCTTCCATGCAACCATCTCACTCTTTCTCAAAATCATGGCCTAATTGTTGTTATGTATATGCTAATCTATACATGTATATACCCGAGTACAACCTGCTCAGTATGTGTAATTCTAATTGCTACTTGAGCTATTATATTTTTATCTCTATCATAATTTCTGTTTGGTTCCTCACCAATATTTTTATTTCTTCATTTAATTCTTTTTTATTCCACTAATTGACTTCATTATTTCACTTAGCTATTTGTATTCTCTCAGACAATATTGTATCACCTTTGAAGGGTTTGAGCATATTTATATATATGTATGTATTTTCATATAAGTTGCTTTTATCAATGGCCATTACTATCAGATTGATAATTTTTGGTAGAGAGCTATTGTCATAGTTTCTCATGTTGTCTTATGTTTTGGGAATGGGATCTACCTATCTAGGGTTAGGTTATTGTCAAGATATTTTCCTCCATTGTTGTTGCTCTTATTCCATTTGGGCTATCTCTGTTCTCAGTGGAAATATTTGCAATATTAAGGAGAGACAAGGTTGTAGTAAGGTCATGGTGATGTTTTCCTCCATGAGACTAATGTTCTGAACACAAGACTGTATTCCTAGCCCAGCCCTGTAGGTTTAGGACTCTCTGCAGCAAGATTACTATTCACTGGCTAGTATCCACTGCTGTAAGAGTAAGTTACCTACAAAAAATGACATTTGTTAAGCACTGATTGTTTTTAGAGAGTAGAGACTTGGTAGTACCATGTATTCTAGTACATCATTTATTGTGGGCATGAGTGGAAAAGAAAAGAAAAGGAAATATACGTAAATATTAACAGCAAGAGTAGCAATTAGTATTCAGCTGCTGGATAAGAAGTGTACAAGGTGACATATACAGGAGTAGGAATAATAAAAGCAAAGAAAAATTTGCAAGGGAGAGGAGTTATGGGGGTTTTGATTAATAGTAGACTAAAAAAGCAAGGAGCAGAAAGAGATACTCAGATATCAAAAGTCATGTCAGCCTCTGGACTTTAATAGAAGTATCAGTAAGAGGAAAAGATATGGTGTATGAGGAAAGAAAGAAGAAAATGTAAGGAAGGAAAAGAAACTGAAATAAAGTGCTGTGTTAAAAGGTATGAACAGTAGCAGACAGTGCTACCTTGCTACATTGACCTCTAGCATTATATAGATAAGGAATAGCTGAGAGGGTTTGAGAGCTAGGTGGCAATACATGATAATGAAATCACTAGCCCAAGTGTTGGTTTGCTTCTCCAAGATGCTACAGCTCTATTGTGTTGTCTGTCTTCCTAAACTTGTCCCATGTTGATTTTTACCACTCCCATTGTTCCTGGGAATTCCCAGCTTTGATTTTCTGTGAACTTTTTTGCAAGGTGTGGTAGGAGTTGGCTCTGTTCAGTGAGTCCAGAGAGCTGAGATGAACCCTGTTATATGGTCATATAGCAGAGATAGATGGGTGGATAGATAGATAAATGATATAGATAGATAGATAGATAGATAGATAGATAGATAGATAGATAGATAGATAGATAGATAGATGATTAATAGATAGATGATGGATAGGTAGATAGATAGATAGATAGATAGATAGATAGATAGATAGATAGATGATTAATACATAGATGATGGATGATAGATCATAGGTAGATGATAAATAGATAATAGATAGATAGATAGATAGATAGATAGATAGATAGATAGATAGATAGATGATTAATACATAGATGATGGATGATAGATCATAGGTAGATGATAAATAGACAATAGATAGATAGATAGATAGATAGATAGATAGATAGATAGATAGATAGATATCCACTTTTACTGTTTGAGATGGGTTTTCTCATTGAACTTAAAGATTACCAGAATGACTGATCAATTATCTTTAGGCACCCTCCCATCTCCACACCCCCAGCATGGAGTAACAAGTGCACACAGCTTGCCTGGCTCTTTTTATTCTGGCGATTCTGAGAATCTACACTCAGGTCTCCATTGCAGCATGTGCTTCCCCTAGCAAACCATCTCCACATTTCCAGGGGTTTCTAACTGTTCTGGCCCCTACTGAGAAAAATTCTATTCTGGGCTTCCAGGCTTCCCTGCTCTTATTCCAGAGATTTCCCCATCCTCACCACCTTTCTATATCTCAACAAAAGCAGCTCCACATTTACATATTTTAGCCCACTCTGTGAGATTTTATTTAAGGCAGAGTTTCAATTTTAAAATGCTAAGTTATTCCAATGCACCTCAGGTAGCCTTTATGCAGCCTGCATTCTGAACATCACTTAATAATTCTCCCCAAAATCCTAAGTTGAGTTCATTGTGTCTATTTTACCAAAAGGAAGAAAATAAGATTTAAAAAGGCATTTTGTGGGAGGAAAAGAGGAGAAAAGAGTGGGGAGAGATAGTTTTGAAATTGTTACGCAGCATGCATCCAGCAAGTTCTACAGAAGAGCAGTGATCCAAGAGTGGATATTTTGTTTCTTTGGAAAAAAAAAACAGAAATATTATGAGAAAGTGTTTTCATTTTAATCCCAGGTGGGGTGATATAGGGATACATAGTACTGTCTACAGCAGCTGACTATGATTTGCCTCATGCTCCAAAGAGGTGTGGTTTTGCCAGCCTGCTGCGGATAATTTCTGCAATTGTGTGCCATTTGGAATTCCAGGAACATTTTAGAAGGTATATAAAAGCTAGGACCCCACAGGTGGGGTTGTTGGTTGTTGGCTATTCAGGTATTGGCTGTGGTTTGTTAGTTATAGTCAAAGAATAAACAAAAGAAGTTACATTCAAAGATCTCTATCACTCTCTTTCCCCCTTATCCTTCTTTCTCTCCTATCTAGTTATAGGGGTGAAACTGGGGGAATAAAGGGGTGGAAAAAGAAGAACCCACACAACATCAAAGGCCAGATACACAGGAGTCGATCTCAGAAGAAGGGAGACTGAAGGAAGGGATTTGATAGGAAAGCAAGCTAGAGGTTTCTATGAGAGTGAGCCAAATCTCTGGAAGCAGCAATGAGGAAGAAAGATGTCTGCTTCCCTCCCAGAAGAGGCAGGAGCGACGTGGGAGAAAATGTCACTTCTGAGGAAGACTATACCAGTCTGGAAAAAAAAAAAAAGGAAATTTTCAAAAAAGTAGAAACAATATGGAGTTGTGATGGCTGTCTAAGAGGTGGTGAGAGGATTTTAGAAACTTAGGGAAGGGAAGGAATGAGGTCAGAAAAAGCTGAAGAGCCTTGAGGGTTCCAGTGGTGGCTGAAGGAACAGAAACTTAGGGGTTGATTCTATTAAACTATGGGTACCAAGAGAGGAATAAACCCCTGAAAACCCAGACAATTAGGATTTCCTCTCGACAGTGATTGGATAGTTAAGACTCTATAGAGTGTTCATCCACCTGCATCATCTCCCAGTGCAAACAAAACTTGATCTTACAAAATATTAATCCAAGTGGTAAGAGAACTACCTCTCAATCCCCTTTCAAATTTTCCATGGTAAGAGTTTATGTCTGAGTCTAATTATCTGTGACCAGAACCAAGAGGGCATCCTGTAATGGAGGGAGAGAGAAAGGGGATCTCTCCACTGGCAGACACTCTAACAGGTAAGTCCCAGGGGTTTGATCAAAAAAGCTTGAAAAGATGAAGGTAAGACTTTCATCAGTCACTGTAAGGTGACACACATATCAATGTTGATGGGAAATGGTACACAAGACTGTCCAACATTTTTGTCGGCCCCTACTTGGTGAAAAGTTTGACAGCAAAGAACCTTCAAAATCTTTCCCTTCTCTGATCTCCAAGAGTGAATGTTTTATTACCAAAGATGAATTAAGACTTTTAGTGATGTGCGATTATAAGAGGAGAGAAAGGAAGGTGACCTGAAAAATGCTAAAGGGCTGTCAGAGAAAATAAATACTTGGACATACTTAGCTGCATGGTAAACAGAAAAAGTAGGTGAGGGGAAAATGTGGCTTTTAAGTGCTGTGTATATTCCCTATTATTCCCTGATGTTCAATAACAACAAGAAAATAATGTCAACCATTTTTAAACATTCCTGGTCACTGGTGGATATTCTTCTACTGAGACACAAAACTCAGGCCAGGCCACATGGATTTTGGCTTTGCTGAATGTCTGTGCCTTGGGAGAAAGCTAGGCTCCTTTAAGCAGGAGGACAATGGAAGTACAGATGTCTCAAGCATCACCTCATGCATCTCATGGATATACACACTTGGATTTCAGGTGGTCAGGGCCAAACAGGAACTTATTATGCAAAAACAAACAAACAACAACAAAAACCATGGAGTAAACTAGTCACATGCACACTGAAGGAAAAGCAGATGTGGTAGGCTGAGCCCTGCAAGACTCACCACTGAAACACATAGAGAGAAGGAAGAAACAGTAAGTAGAGATAGCAAGAACTATGTAATTTCATAGGAAAGAAGCCAGAAAAGAATATTCTAGCAACAAAGAAAATGTAAAATAATTTGAGTCTTAAAGAACTCAAGCTACACAATTTCCTTCCTACACGAGATTAGCATGCATGACTACTTCTTTGGTGGGTGTCTGGGAGAACATCTCCTGGAAAGCTCATGTTAAAGACAGCTGGCTTTGTTGCAGAAGCTATTTCTTTGCTATAGGTGGTCTTGAGTTCTCCGTGGGTACAGGAAGGATATTTTCTGAAAAGGGGGAAATGGTTGTAAGGAGTTTTCAAAAATGTCCTCTTTTTGTTAAATGCAAATGTGTGTGTGTGTGTGTGCAGGCATACACATAAGCAGAATAATTAAAACCTTATTTTGAAGAAATGGTATAACATGATTGGGGAAAGTTTCCTTAATTAAAAATAAAATGTTGAAAACATCAGAGTATGTTAGGACTTCAGAATAAAATAATAGATTAGAAACTGCCTCAACGCAACCCAGTGAAAGAAAAGATGGAACAGAAAACAAGGCCCTGTCAGCAAAATCTTTCCAGCATATGCTATACTGTCTGGGTTTGGTGGTTGTATATGGGATGGATCCCGGGTGGGGCAGTCTCTGGATGGTCTCAGCTTTGAACTTTGTCTCTATAAGTCCTTCCATGAGTATTTTGCTCCCCATTCTAAGAAGGAGAGAAGTATCCATACTTTGGTCTTCCTTTTTCTTGAGTTTCATGTGTTTTGCAAATTGTATCTTGGGTATTCTAAGTTTCTGGGCTAATATCCACTTATCAGTGAGTGCATATCATGTGTGTTCTTTTGTGATTGGGTTACCTCACTCAGGATGATATCCTCCAGATACATCCATTTGCCTAAGAATTTCAAAAGTTCATTGTTTTTAATTGCTGAGTAGTACTCCATTGTGTAAATGTACCACATTTTCTGTATCCATTCCTCTATTGAGGGGCATCTGGGTTCTTTCCAGCTTCTGGCTATAATAAATAAGGCTGCAATGAACATAGTAGAGCATGTATCCTTATTGCAAGTTGTAACATCTTCTGCGTATATGCTCAGGAGAGGTATTGCTGGATCTTCCAGTAGTCCTATGTCCAATTTTCTGAGGAACTGCCAGACTGACTTCCAGAGTGGTTGTACAAGCTTGCAATCCCACCAGCAATGGAAGAGTGTTCCTCTTTCTCCACATCCTCGCCAGCATCTGCTGTCACCTGAATTTTTGATCTTAGCCATTCTGACTGGTGTGAGGTGGAATCTCAGGGTTGTTTTGATTTGCATTTCCCTGATGAGACCCTATTCCTATAAAAGGAGCTGAAGGAAAAAGCAATACACCTAGGTGAAATATTCCACAGGAAAACATCCAGAAGCCATCTGCCTCCCTGCCACACCAAGCTCCATATGGAATGGATATATCATTGTTGGCTTCTGAGCAAGCTCTGTTTCTCCTAGATTAGGACCCTGCATATACAGCTACCAGGAGAGAGCCTGGCCAGACCTGAATGCACCATAAGTAAAAAGATGCATAGAACAGTATAGCAAGAGAGCCTGAGTGTGAGGTTCTCCATCAGCACCCTGGAGTAAATAGCAGAAAAATGAACTACCAGGACCACTGCCTGGATCGATGACAACACAAGAAAGGGGTGGGGGGTTGGGAGCGGGTATCAGTCTCTTCAAGCAATGTTAATAAATATGGGGTCCAAGAAAGGATGCCCAGCTAAGGTCGATCCTCCTCAGTCACACGAAGCCCTGCATGGAAAGCATGAACCCCCCAAACAACAGAAAGGAAGTTGTAACTGACAATTGTAGGGGCTGGGGTGGAGGTTGGGGTGTCTGAGACTAGGGAGTTCCAGCAGAAGGGGAGTCCCACATGGAATCCTCTCATAACAAGAGCCTTCAGGCCACCTGCAAACATCACTACAAAAGATAAGAGAGCAGGGAAAACCTCTCATCCCAACTAGGAAGCAATACTGCCAGAGGGTGTAGCTCATGTTTCATCGTTCCTTCTCTAACTTACTTGTTTGTTTTTAGCAGCTGGTATAGTTGCTCTGCGTCAGCCTCTGAATGGGCTGTTATAACTAACTTTTCTTCTCTGTGTCTACTCTGTAATAATAGCTCCTGTGGAATTTATCCAGCAAATAACCAATATACTCCATCTTTTCTTTTTACTCATTCTCTCTCTTTTTCTCCAGTCTGCCCTCCCCAGGTACTTTAGTCACGTGATCTACAGATATACATGCAGGCAGAACACCCAATTTAAAAGTGTGGTGGAACATGGAAGCATGTGTCTTTAATCTCAGTAGTTGGAAGACAAAACACACAGGTCTATAGCTAGGGCTGCATAGTGAGATCCTGTCTCAAAATAAATAGATAGATAGATAGATAGATAGATAGATAGATAGATAGATAGATAGATATCAATAGTTTTCAACATCCACGATAGGAAAATTACACATTTATCAAACCATCTGTCCTTGAGATTTTCTTTTTTTGTCAATGAGTTGTGGTAAAGGTATCCAATAGAAGTCAATGCTTGGTGGTGACACATAGGCAGTGGACAGAGATCTGGATTAAGGAAATGGATGAGTTCAGCTGCAACCATAGCACTGAGGATAAGAGAGAAACCTGACTTTCCTGCCTCTTGTGTTTCAAAGAAGCTTGTTGAACTATAAATGCTCATGATTGTAGGTCAGGTTAATTTGATGAGAGTCTATAAAGTTCTTGTAGAATATCAAGTATTTTAGGGTTATTTTCCCAAGGGTCTGAACATGAATTCTTCAATGCAGTCTAATTTTTTCATAGTTTGTCACACCTCTTAAATTCTGATTCTAAGCTGAGGTAAGCTGAGACCTTGGCCTACTTTTAAGCCTTTGGCACCAGAGTTAAAAAACAAACAAACAAAGAAAAACTGTATTTTATGAAGGACTAGGAACTGACAGATAATATTTGCCATTGTGCTATCTATGTGATGTACTTCCAATAGTAAGCTGCCTTCCTTGTTCAGTTTTCTCTTGTTTAAGGAAGTTGAAAATGAGGATAACAAGAGCAATGGCCACTTAAAATGAATTACAATTCATATATATATATATATATATATATATATATATATATATACACATATATAATCTGTTGCATAAGACCTAAGTTGTGTCTTTGCTGTGTTGTGTTGTCTTTTAAGTAACTGTTCCTTCAGAGAGCTAGTGAGGCTTGTCCCTAGCACAATAGCTAATCAACTGGCTGGATTTTAATCACTTTTATTCACAAGTTTCCTCTTGCTTTCAGGGACAATTATGAGTTTACTTCCTGTCTCTTTTTATGCCCTTTTCTTGCATCAGAATTTGCTTTCCCAGTCTCAGATACAAAGCACTTTTTAGCTATGAAAGAAAAATTTCACAAATAAGTTTTCCTTGTATAATGAGTGGGAAGGTAAAAAAGGAGAAAAGGAAGAAGGGAGAGGACAGTCAGGAGGAATCACAGTGCCTTGTAAAGATCACAGGTAAATATACACTCCTGTCTGCTCATGGAAATAGGCAACTCCCAACTCTGTCTGAGAGGAACGGTATTATTTGGAAATGTTTGCACACTGGGTAAAGGCATTTCACATCATGTAGAATGGTATGAAGATGTAGTGAGGAAGTTGTCCAACTAAAGGATAGTGAGTACAGAGGTATCACCTGAAGCCCAGGGTTCTTACTGTGAATAGCAGCATAAATGGGTAGAAAGACTTAAGTCCTCGTCGTCATTACTTAGGAAGCAGAGTTTGTTCTTGGCACTAAAGAGCCACAAAATACTCCTAAGTTTTTAGTTAGAGGATCAAGGCCAGTTTCTATAACAACTATTAAGATAGCAGCTCCTAAGATGAGTTTGGGTAATAACAATAGGAAAAGAAAACAAGAAAAAAATGCACCAATATATTATGATACAAAATGAGCCTAAATAGGTTGGAGGTCAGGTATTGGAGAGACAGGAATGACAACTGGGATTACAAAACTACAAAAAAAAAAAAATTCAAAGCTTATAATGGGATTTCTTGGACCCTCCATCAACTGAATAATGACACAGAGACTTACTAATTTTAGTATTGCTTAGGCCTTAGCTTAGGCTACCTCCCAGTTAGCTCATCTAACTTAGTTAACCTGTTGATTAATTAATTAATTAATTAATCAATTAATTCTAGTCCACCTCCCTCCATGTTGGATTCCTCCATGTCACTGGTGACTCTCCCTGCCTAATTGTCCCAAAGACCCTCTCACAGACCAGATGTCCCGCCTTCCCTCTTCTGTCTAGCTATTGGTCCTCAGCTCTTTATTAAACCAATTAGCAAGTGAGGAAGGAGTCTGTATAAAAAATACTGAGGCAGGTGATGAATCATAAGAATAACAATACCAAAGAATGGATACAGAAAATGTGGTTCATTTACACAATGGCATACTACTCAGCTATTTTTTTTTTTTTTTTTTTTTTTGGTTTTTCGAGACAGGGTTTCTCTGTATAGCTCTGGCTGTCCTGGAAGTCACTTTGTAGACCAGGCTGGCCTCGAACTCAGAAATCCGCCTGCCTCTGCCTCCCGAGTGCTGGAACTCAGCTATTAAAAACAAGAACATCATGAATTTTGCAAGCAAATGGAGGGAACTAGAAAATATCATCCTGAGTGAGGTAACCCAGACCCAAAAGGATATGCATGATATGTACTCATTTATAGGGTAGATATTAGCCATAAAGTACAGGATACCTATGAAATATTCCACAGACCCAAAGAAGCTAAACAAGAATGAAGGCCCAAGAAAGGATGCTTAAACCTCTCATAGAATGGGGAATAATTGTTGATCTTAGAGCCTGAGCCACTGGTGTTCTGTTTAGGAACTTGCCCCTATGCTAATGAGTTCAAGACTTACCAACCCACAGTCAGAATGTCTAACCCAGAATTGTTTCTTAAATGCAGGGACGAAAAAAGAAGAGACTGAAGGAAAGGCTGCCCAGTGACTGGCCCAACTTGGGATCCATCTTATGGGGTGGGGGATGGGCACCAAAGCCTGACACTATTACTAATGCTATGGTGTGTGTACAGAGAGGAGCCTAGTATGACTGTCCTCTAAAAGGCCCTACCAGCAGCTGACTGAGACAGACACAGATACTTACACCCAACCATTGGACTGAAGTCGGGAAGCCTATGAAGGAATTAGGGGAAGATAGAGCTGAAGGGAAGGATGACCACATAGAAAGACCAGCAGTCTCAAATAACCCAGACCCTAGGGAGTTCCCAGAGACTGAGCCACCAACCATACAACATACAGACTAGTCTGAGGTCCCCAGACCCCTGGGACATATATAGCAGAAGACTGCCTGGTCTGGCCTCAGTGGGAGAAGATTTGTCTTGAGAGACTTGAGGCCCCAGGGAAGGGAGATGACCAGGGCAGGGGGGGGGGTCATTCTCCTGGAGACAAGAGGGAGGAGAAATGAGATGAGAAACTGGGGGGGAGGGGCTGTCAGGGAAAGGGGGTCAATGGCTGGAATGTAAATAAATGAAATAATTAATAAAACAAAAAGAAGGGGGTAAAATAATCATAAGAGGCAGATGGAGGAAGGAAACTGGGAGAGAGAAGATGGGAAGGGGAATATGGAGAGGTTCAAAATTAGGTATGGGGAGAGACAGGAGAGAGGGCCAGGAGAATGAATAGAAATCAGTGGCTGGTGGAGGTGGGGAATCTCTAGGATATGCCAGAGATCTGGGATGGGGTAGCCTCCCAGGAGTCTGTGGGGGATGAACTTAGCTGAGACACATAGCAGTATAACAGTGGGGATATGGAACCTGAGAGACCACCTCCTGTAGGTAGGCAGGACCTCCAGGGGAGGGATAAAGACACCAACCCATGCACAAGACATTCAACCCAAAATTTGTCCTGTCTATAAGAAATGCAAGGACAAACACGGAGCAGAGACTGAGAGAATGGCCAACCAATAACTGTCCCAACTTGAGACCCATCCCATGGGCAAGCACCAATCCCTGACACTATTAATGATACTCGGTTATGCTTGCTGACAAGAGCCTAAAGTAATTGTCCTCTGAGAGGCTCCACCCAGCAGCTGACTGAGACAGATGCAGAGGCCCACATCCAAACATTGAACAGAGCTTAGGGACTCTTATGGAAGAGTTTTGGGGAAGGATTGAGGACACCAAAGGAGATAGGAACTCTACAGTAAGACCAACAGAGTCAATTAACCTGGACCCTTGGAGGCTTTCAGACACTGAACCGCCAACCAAAGAGCAAACATGGCCTGGACTGATGTCCTCAGCTCATATGTAGCAGATGTGCAGCTTGGTCTTGGTGTGGGTGTCCTAACAACTGGAGCAGGAGTTGTTGCCTGCCTGTGGATCCCATTCCCCTCCCTAATTGGACTGCCTTATCAGGATTCAGTGGGAGAAGATGTGCCTAACATTGTAGAGACTTGATGCTCCAGGGTTGGGGAAATACCCAGAGAGGCCCCCCACCCTCTCAGAGGAAAAATGGGGAAGGCAGAGGGACTGTGTGAGGGAAAGACCAGAAGGGGGCAGCGATCAGGATGTAAAATGAATAAATTAATTGATAGAAGAAAAAAGAGTAACAATACCAAAATCGGGCCAGTATTCAGGTCTCTGCTGGTACAGAATTAACGATTGAATAATACAAAGACAACCTTCACACAATGTACAAAAAGGTCACCATAACAAAGACTTCATCAATAGGCTACAAGCAGTATAACAGTAAAGACCTCTAGTTGATCTGACAGAGCAAGATGCCAAGCCAAACATTCCCTCTTTCCCTTTTGTTTTAACCATTACACAATACACTACAACAATAATAAAATTAAATCTAAACTCACAGTCAGAGTTGGTAACAGGAAGTGAATAGAAAGCCTTAGTAAAATACTGGATGTTTTCAGGATGGTCGGTGACACCACCCAGGAAGCTCACTGGAGGCAGGATCTGAACACCTGACAAATCAGAGAATGAGGAGGCTGGCCTGTGAGCATGACAGGGATGGGGAAAGATGCCCCATTAGAACCCTAACCAGCTTGGACAGCACTTATAGTGTCCCACTGCTGGGGTAGAAAATAGGTACCCATGCATGGTAAGAATTCAGACCTGAGTCTCACACACAGTCTGAAGTTAAGCAATGTGTATGATACAAACCATCCTTGTGAGAAACTGGTTTGAAAACTCAACGTTGAAAATCCAGATGTTGCCAACACAAGTCATTCTAAGTTTCACATGCAAGCCATAACAGAGACCTCAACATACATGGTCGAGTGGACCAGCAGCAGAGAGTCTGATGAGAAAATCATACCGGTGAAACAGATACAAATAGTTCTAACAAGAGTAAAATTAACAATGTATGCACAGTCAAACCTGAAAGACCAGGGTAGTGGTAAAAAATAAAATAAAATCTCCTGTGGCCACTCGCCTTATCTTTCTTAAACAAATGAATTAGGCCTCACAGCAGAAAGGTCTGCCACTGAGTGGCCCAAGGAAGTGTAGAACCAGAGAAGCAAAAACCCAAGCTCATCTCCTTAAAAGCTCTAGTCAGTCTCTGAGCCACATAATGATAGGACAAATAGAAAGAAAATGGCAGAGAAGAATAAGCTGACATCCAAGCTGCCAATCACTGAACTGAGGGGACTATGGGATTTACATTAGGTCAGTCAATTGCCTGTGAAAACAGAAATGTTAACAGTCTTTGAAGCAATATAACAGAGTCCAGAGTCTACACAGCATAGTGATCATAGTCTCTATAACCTGGCCTAAAATTATTCAACAAGGAGTATAGAAAGTGTTTATTACTGCTAAGAGAAAAGACAAAGAAATGTCAACTCTGAGATCTCCCAGGCATAGGAATTATCTGGTACAGACTGTAGCGAATGTTTGGTCTTCATAACAATGCAAGTGACAGAGGAAAGAGTCAGTGAACTCAAATACAAATCACAAAAATCAGGAGGAAAAAGAAAAGGAGAAGGAAAGAGGAAAAGAATATATAACAAAGAGAAGGAAGGGAGGAAAGAGATTTTCCTTTGGAAAGCAAGTCTTCAGAGATCTGTAGAATGATTTCAACGTCTGCATGGAAAACCGTAGTCCTAGAAAGGATGTAGCAAATGAAGCATAAAACAGAAACTATGTGAAAATATAATCAGAAAGCATAACATTAAGGAAACCTATAAATTTGTACATCCAAGAAACTTGGGGAGGTCCACACATGATTAATCAGAACACAGCACATCACAATCACACAACTGAAAAATAAAACGCATGCACATCATTAATTAAACAGAGGAAAATGTTTTATATGCAGGAAAATGATTTACTTTATAACAGAAACCACAAAGGAAAGAAAAAAAGAAAATACTATCCTTAATTTATTTAAAGTGAGTACACTAGTAATTTAGAATTCTAGAGTCAGCAAGAATAAGGTAAAACAAAGATGTTTTTTAAAAACAAAAAACAAAAACTCAAAACTCACTGCCTCTGAATATATACAAAAGGAATACTAGCAACAATTCGTTAGACTTAAGGGACATTACAACATGAGAGACATCTTAGACCATTACACAAAGCATAGTACTAAACACAAAATAAAAGAAATTTGTGCACATGTCGTGAATAGTAAGGTTAGAAACTAGAAAGACCAAATTTATCAGTAAAAGAGTACTTTGGCCCAAGCGATAGAAAACTAAAAGAAAAGTCACTGGAATCTGAAAAGCTACAAAATATCATGGGGGAACTGATTGGAATTTATAGAATGTTACAGACAGAAATTATTTCCATTTAAGACACAAAACATTACACACTCCGTTAATCCATTTGTTATGCAAAACAACAAGAAAAAAACACAGCAAACAGATGAGTGGTCGGGGGAGGGGCAGCGGACAAACACCTAGGAGCACTGCAACTCTTTCAGGAATGATGAGAACGAACATACCATGAAACCATTGTGATTGCGGTTCACTGTGTCTCTATCTTGACTAATTGAGTGATTCACCTAATGAGCATTTTGATGCACATTCAGCATTTAACGAAGAATATTCATGTTATTTATTAGAAGTCTGAAACCTGAAAAAATTAGACCAGGGTTCTCTTGTTTATTTGTTTTAAATTACCTTCCTATGTTGCTTATATTTCATTGTAATAATGACCACTATAATTTTTACAAAGTCAACAAATTAATTTGGAAAGTAAATTGATATTGAAGAAATGAGAATAGCATCAGGACCTGTTTTTATAAGGCTAAAAGCTGAATAAAATACACTTAAAATCTGGATGCTTCTTATGTCATTATAAATAAAGTCTATCAAAAAATTTCAGCATGTCTTAAGTGTGGAATATCAGAAAAGGGGAAGAACTTTTACAAAAGAGAAAAATCTGCATAAATACAAAACAAAAACTCAGGGGGTGGAGGGTAATGTACTTTGTCCTCACACATTCCTGAACCCTGCCTTCCTGAATGGCAGCTACCACAATCCATGGAGCAAATCTGTGCAAATATGTACAGAGATTTTCCATTAACCCAGGTTAAGTTTTCCCTTCACTGAAGTCAAGGAGAACCAATGACGGCTTCCAAAGGAAGGGAAATGACCTTGCAAAATAGATTATTTCAGTATACAAAACACTACGTTAAATACATGTCCAATCCATAGTTTTATTAAACTAACCAACAAACGAACCAAGAAAGGGTTGCTTTCCAGTATTGCTCAAGGTATACGTCATCAATAGATTGACATTGCATCAGCCTGGCTCACCCTTTAAGCCAAATTCAGAGGGATTTGGTTTAAGTTTTCTGAAAAGATAGGCAAGTCACATATTATCATCTTGTAGGAGAGTTTTGTATTTCAGAGTGCATATTGACACCTGTGCACATACAGAGGAACACACAATTCTCTAGGTTACAAATCTTGTGTGAGATTTTGCCTCTCAGCCCCTCCCAAAACTAAAGCACACTCACTTTTCTATTATCACTATCATCTGCCATCTAAATCCCTATCGTGTCTATTTAAAAGCTTAGTGAAGTATCCCTGTGGCAGTTTGCCCAGGGAGTGGCACTATTAGGAGGTGTGGCCTTGTGGGGGAAATGTGTCACTGTGGGAGTGGGCAATGAGACCCTACTCTTAGCTGCCTGGGAGACAGACTCTCCTGGCTGAAGTTGGATCAAGGTGTAGAAGTCTCAACACTTCCAGAACCTTGTCTGCCTGCACACTGCCATGCTTCCCACCATGATGATAATGGACTGAACCTCTGAAACCGTAAGCCAGTCCTAATTAAATGTTGTTCTTTGTAGCTATTGCCTGGTCATCATGTCTATTCACAGCAACGGAAGCCCTAACAAAGAAAATCCTTATCGTCTCTATTTAAAGGTTTATTATTGAAAAAATATGTGAAAAAAAAAGAAATATAAAGTCTGAGGAGGGGGAAATTGGAGGTCAGGCTCAGTGGCAAATGCTGAGAATATAAAGCTTAACATCTAAGACATGCTGAAAATTTTTGATGGGCTTTATTAATATTTACAAATAATGTCATAATTAACATCTAGATTTTAAGTGATTTTTATTCAGTTTTATTTTATTTATTTTATTTTATTATAGAACATGATTTTAATATTTTCAACTGTCAATATTCAACAGACAAAATAATTATTTTAAGATATATTTTGCAGTTATGTCTCCCTTTTCATTTCTGATTTTATTAATTTGGATACCGTCTCTGTGCCCTCTGATTAGTCTGACTAAGGATTTATCTATCTTGTTGATTCTTTGTATAGTTCTTTCTGTTTCTATTAGGTTGTTTTCAGCCCTGAGTTTGATTATTTCCTGCCATCTACTCTCTTCTTGGTTGTATTTGCTTCTTTTTCTAGAGCTTTCAGGTGTGCTGTCAAGCTGCTAGTGTAAGCTCACTTCAGTTTCTTTTGGGAGGCACTCAGGGCTATGAATTTTCCTCTTACCACTGATTTTATTGTGTCCCATAAGTTTTGATATGATGTGTCTTCATTTTCATTAAATTCTAAAAAGCCTTCAATTTCTTTCTTTATTTCTTTGTTGACCAACTTATCATTGAGTAGAGAATTGTTCAGCTTCCATATGTATGTGTGCTTTCCGTTGTTTTTGTTGGTATTTAAGTCCAGCATTAGTCCGTTGTGATCTGATAGAGTACATGGGATTATTTCAATCTTCTTGTATCTATTGATGCCTCTTTTATGACCAATTATATGGTCAATTTTGGAGAAAGTAACGTGAAGTGCTGAGAAGAACGAATATTCTTTTGCTTTAAAATAAAATATCTGTTAGACTCATTTGGTTCGTAACTTCTGTTAGTTTCACTTTGTCTCTACTTAGTTTCTGTTTCCATGATCTTTCCATTGATAAGAGTGGGGTGTTGAAGTTTCCCACTATTATTGTGTGGGTGTGATGTGTGATTTGAGCTTTACTAAAGCTTCTTTTATGAATGCGGATTCCCTTGCATTTGGAGCATACATGTTCAGAATTGAGAATGCATCTTGGCAGATTTTCCATTGATCAGTATGAAGTGTCCATCCTTATTTTTGTTTTCTATAACTTTTGGTTGAAAGTTGATTTTATTCAATGTTAGAATGGCTACTCCAGCTTGTTTCTTGAAACAGTTTCCTTGGAAAATTGTTTCTAACCTTTTACTCTGAGGTAGTGTCTGTCTTTGTCCCTGAGGTGTGTTTCCTGGATGCAGCAAAATGCTGGGTCCTTTTTATGTATCTAGTCTGTTAGTCTATGTCTTTTTTATTGGGGAATTGAGTCCATTGATGTTAAGAGATATTAAGGAGCCGGGCAGTGGTGGTGCATGCCTTTAATCCTAGCACTTGGGAGGCAGAGGCAGGTGGATTTCTAAATTCCAGGCCAGCCTGGTCTACAAAGTGAGTTCCAGGACAGCCAGGGCTATACAGAGAAACCCTGTCTCAAACAAACAAACAAACAAACAAACAAAACAACAACAACAAAAATAGAGAGAGAGAGAGAGAGAGAGAGAGAGAGAGAGAGAGAGAGAGAGATATTAAGGAAAAGTGATTACTACTTCCTGTTATTTTTGTTGTTAGAGGTGGAATTATGTTTGTGTGGCTATCTTTGTTTGGTTTTGTTGAAAGAGTACTTTCTTGCTCTTTTCTAGGGTGTACTTCCCTCCTTGTGTTGGTATTTTCCACCTACTATCCTTCATAGGACTGGATTTATGGAAAGATACTGTGTAAATTTGGTTTTGTCATGGAATATCTTGTTTTCTCTGTCTATGGTAATTGAGAGTTTTAGTGGGTATATTTAGCCTAGACTGGCATTTGTGTTCTCTTAGGGTCTGTATGACTTCTGTCCAGGATCTTCTGGCTTTCATAGTCCCTGGTGAGAAGTCTGGTGTAATTCTGATAGGTCTGCCTTTATATGTTACTTGACCTTTTTCCCTTACTGCTTTTAATATTCTTTCTTTGTTTAGTGCATTTGCTGTTTTGATTATTATGTGATGGGAAGAATTCTTTTCTGGTCCAGTCTATTTGAGGTTCTGTAGATTTCTTGTATGTTCATGGGCATCTCTTTCTTTAGGTTAGGGAAGTTTTCTTCTATAATTTTGTTGAAGATATTTACTGGCTCTTTGAGATGGGAATCTTCCCTCTCTTCTATATCTATTATCCTTAGGTTTGGTTTTCTCATTGTGTCTTGGATTTCCTGGATGTTTTGGGTTAGGATCTTTTTGTTTTTTCTGTGTTTTCTTTGACTATTGTATCAATGTTTTCTATGGAATCTTCTGCACCTGAGATTCTCTCTTCTATCTCTTGTATTCTGTTGGTGATGCTTCCATCTATGACTCCTGATCTCTTTCCTAGGTTTTCTAACTCCAGGGTTGTCTCCCTTTTTGATTTCTTTATTGTTTCTGTTTCCATTTTTAGGTCTTGGATGTTTGTGTTCATTTCCTTCACCTGGTTGACTGTGTTTTCCTATAATTCTTTAAGGGTTTGTGTGTGTGTGTGTGTGTGTGTGTGTGTGTGTGTGTGTGTGTGTATGTGTGTGTGTTTTCTCTTTAAGGGCTTCTATCTGTTTACCTGTGTTCTTCTGTATTTCTTTAAGGGAGTTATTTATGTCCTTCTTAAAGTCCTCTGCCAGGCATTGTGGCGCACGCCTTTAATTTCAGCACTTGGGAGACAGAGGCAGGCGGATTTCTGAGTCGAGGCTAGCCTGGTCTACAGTGTGAGCTCCAGGACAGCAAGGCCTACACAGAGAAACCCTGTCTCAAAAAAAACAAAACAAAAACAAAAACAAAACAAAAAACAAAAAAACAAGAAACAAAAACAAAAACAAAAACAAAAACAAACAAAAAAGAGTCCTCTATCATTGTCATGAAAAGTGATTTTAGATCTGAATCTTGCTTTTCCAGTGTGACGGTGTATCCAGGACTTGCTATGGTAGAAGAATTGGGTTCTGATGATGCCAAGTAACCTTGGTTTCAGAAAGTTGCTTACGTTCTTATACTTGCCTCCCACCATGAATGTAGCCTAAATAGAGCCTGTCCTTCCTGTGATCCTGGTTTTGTCAGAATTCTGTGTAATCCTATGATTCTAGGATCCTGGGATCCTGAGATCCTGGGTATGTCAGAGCTCCTGGGAGTCAAGCTGCCTCTGGGATCCTGAGATCCTGGTGTGACCAAGCTCCTAGAACCCTGTGATACTGTGATCCTACGAGTATTAGAGCACCTGAGAGTGGAGTTTCTTCTGGGTGTTGTGGGACTGGCTGTGGAGTTAACACCTAAGGTCTGCTCAAGGCACCAGCCCAGATTGGAAGAAACCTATGCCACTAGTCAGGCAGAGTCTCTGGGTGCCTGGGTTCCGCTGGTCCCATTTACTTCTGGTGTTGGGGCAGATGTTGTGTCCTTCTCACCTCTGATCCTATGATCCTGGGCACCTGGAAATGGAGCTTCCTCTGGCTGTTGTGGAACTAGCTGTAGAGTTTGTGCTCAAGGTCTGCTCAGGGTACTGGCCCAGACAAGAAGGCTCAGTTTTATTTTTAAAAAATCATTTTTTTCCTTCCTTTTTTTTTTCTTTTTCTTTCCTTATTTTTTTTTTTCTGACAAAAATCTCAGGCTGGCCTTGAACTCCTGATCCTCCTGATTCAGATTGGTGACACAACACTCAACCAGATCACTGTTAGAAACCTTAGGTATTTGTCCTTTTTTTTATGGTATCATTTTGGGTCCAAACTTGAGTTGGTGATGCTGCCACCGATAACTCACTAGTGCAAAAGAATCCTTGGAACAACTCTAGCTGAATCCTGGGTCACAACTGTTACCCAGGAGTCCTTAGGACAGGTTCAGGGTTGTGAGAGGCCTGTCAAATCTAAGCCACATCATGACTGCCTTGGGGATTTAACTGCAGTCTGTCTTCAAGAAGAGAGGAGAAAAGATTTCTTCATATTACCTTGAACATGCAATCAACTTGCTGTGCATATTTATGAGTCCTTATTTTCCTATAAAATATCACAGCATAGGAGAGAAGAAATTTCTAATTATTTTATTTGAAGTGCCTGTTTGAATGGAAATTTTTATATCACCGATAGTAAGAATGTAATTATTTTAAGATTTAAGAAACAACGTTTTATTTTCATTTTTAATCGTGTGAACATGGATGCAGTGCCTTCGGAGGTCAGAAGAGGGCATCAAATCCCCAGGAACTGGAGTTAATAGGTTGTTGCAAGCCACTTGCCAATGGTTCTGGGAATCTATCTCTGGTCCCCTGCAAGAACAGTAGCCACCCTTAACTGCTGAGCCATCTCTCTAACCCTAAGAAATATTTTAAATTAGATTAGGAAACAGCTTTTGCAATATTTTGTGCGTAGCTGTACCTGTGGAAGCATACAGAAAAAAAAAATCATGATTTATATAAAATTTAACTTTCTAATTTCTTGAAAATGTAGTTTAGAGATCAAAATGGATTTCCAGTAGAAAAACCTCATGAACTGAAAGTGGAATCTTGCTATTGTTCTAAATCCTCCATAACCAGACAGTTTTATTCATATTCTGTGCAGGAGCCAATGCCATTCATGGGACATAATGATTGCTGATAGCAACAGAAATATTTTTAAACTACTCTCTTCTTTTTATTCACATCTGTTCCGGGTTTGAATGAATTTTCATTTTGCTTTACAAAAATGTGCTAGACTGCGTGTTAGGCAGCAGGGGCTGTATGTGGATGGTAAGGGAGCAGCTGATAGAGGGACTGTGATGGGCCTGAATGATAGACACCACACTAACCTGTGCCAACCTTCTGCACGGCAGGGCACAGTGGAATTCTTTCCTAAATAGATCCAAAACATAAAAAGCACAGAAAGGTATCTGCCTTATCATTCTCAAATCATCATGTATCATTCAAGAAGCCACTACTAGTATTAAAATTCAATTTTAAATTCTCTTTTCTAAAACATTTTATCACATTTATTTTTTTCTTTATATAACTTATTTATCCTCGTTTTAATTTTAGTGATTTTTTTTTCATTTTAAATCTGGATCACAGCCCCCCTCCCTCTTCTCCTCCCAGTCCCACCCTTATAAATCCCTCCCCTCATTGTGTCTTCCCCTTCTCCTCAGAAAAGGGGACCCATCCTGGGGTACCACCCCACCCTGGGGCATCTAGTCCCAGCAAGTCTAGGAACATTCTCTCCCATTGAGGCCCAACCAGGCAGTCCAGGTAGGGGAAGGGGGTCCAATGGCAGGGAACAAAGACCAAGACAACCCTCTACTCCACTTGTTATGGGATCCACATGAAGACCAAGCTGGATATTCTCTGTAAATATGTAGAGGATTGAGTTCCAGCCCCTGCATGCTCCCTGGTTGTTGGACTGGGATCTGTGAGCCCCCATAGTCTTAGGTTAGTTGACTCTGTGGGTCTTGTGGTGTCCTTGACCCCTCTCACTTGCTCACTTCTATCTCTGTGTGGCTGTGCTAGAGTTGTATGTAGCATGTGCACTAGTCTTCGTCAGAGGACAACTTTCAGAATTTGGTTCTCTCTTCCCATTATATCTGTTCCTGGGTTCCAGTATAGGCCATCAGGCTTGGTAGAAACCACCTTTATCCAATGAGCTATCTTTCCTGTCTAGTTAATTAACCTTAATTACTAACCTTAATAATTAACCCTGGGCTGGAGAGTTAAGAACACTATCTGCTTTTCCAGAGGTCCTGAGTTCAAATCCCAGCAACCACGTGGTGGTTCACAACCATCTGTAATGAGATCTGATGCCCTCTTCTGGTGTGTCTGAAGACAGCTACAGTGTACACACCCACACACAAATAAGATCATATATATATATATATATATATATATATATATATATGATCTTTAAAAAAATAATTAACCTTAATTATTAAGGCTCTTTGCAGGTTACGTTATACTGTCAACTATCTTTTGATTTTAGTATTATAAATGTATTTCTTGGGTGAAAAGAGTATAACTATAAAATAGCTTGTTAGTTGTTATCAAGTAGGAATGATAGCTACTATCCAAAACTCATTTTTAATTACTTTATTTATTAATTTTCCAGAGTTTGATCTCATCTTCATCCATGTGAGTCATGGGACATGAACTCAGGTCTTCAGCCTTGGCAGCAAGCACTTTTATCCACTGAGCATCCTGCTAATCCCAGAAAACTTTACACAACACAAAAAGTAAATAAAAGATCTCCCACATACATTATAATACTATATGCAATTGTTCTTCTGTAGGAAAAAAATTGATTTCTGAAAATTACTTTCTCCTTTAAGGAATATAGCTTTAATGTGGACCAGACTTTACTAGCCTTTTGCCCCTGGGGATGAAGTATTCTGTGTAGCAATTAACAAGGCTTTCTCCCGGGCAGAGATTCCTTCTGATTCATGAATTCATCACACCAGCCAAGTCTGTACCAATATTTGCTGACCTTCCCAAGTAGACCAACTCTTAGGAACTTGAGAAAAGTCGTTAATAGCAAGAATTTCTTGAAGCTGTAGAATATTAAATGGTTCTTAAATAAAACCCCTAAAAACTATGTTAGACTGCAATGATATATCCAATTGTTACCTAGTTGCCTCTCCCCTTTATAAAAATCTAGAGGTAGCCAGGTACAGTGACACAAGCTTGCACTACAGTGGATGAGGCAGGAGGATTGTAAAATAGGGAACACTTTGGATTACATGTTGAGATACTGTCCCCCCCCCCCAAAAAAAAAGTGAAAATAAACAACAAGCAAATAACAAGCTAAGTCTAAGGAGATTTGAGGAGATTCTCAGCTCTGGGTCCCACAACTGGGCTTTCTTCCCTCACATCACTCCATAAGATGTTTTCTCAGTCCTGTCTTTAAAATATACCAACCTCTGGCCAGCCCTCATCACTCCCACAGCTGCTGTCTCTCTACTAAGCACCCAGAGTGGTTTCTGACTGATTCGTGTGTTCATTCCTACCCTACAGAAAGCCAGGGTCCACCCAGCCAGCAGAGGATCCCTACGAAGGGTCAAAGTCGGGTCATGTGTCTCCTAAGCTTTTTAGAACAGGGTCCTGTTTGGATCTTGCTTTGCTTTCTTCAACTTTCTCCCTTGGTCATCAAATTTGCTTTCTTTTTAACTTCAGACTTGCCAGTCTTTTTCCTCACCTCAGGGCCTTTGCATCTCCTGCTTCAGTCTGAGTGTCTTCTCCCATGGGGTTTGTCCATAGTCACCTCTTCACAGTCATGTCTGGACTCAAACGAACGTTCTGAGGAATCTTCCTCAGTCTTTGCCCAACAATTCCTTCCTCATCCCTCTGAGGCACTCACTTTATTTTATCTTTGTCATGACACTTACTGTTGACACTTGAAGTTATTTTCATAAATTTCTATATATTAACTTATCTCTATTTATTATCAATTCCTTCATGATAAATGTTCCCACAGTTAAAGCAGTGGTTCTCAGTCCTAATGCTGCTACCCTTCAATACAGTTCTTCATGTTGTATTGACCTCCAAACTATGGATTTATTTTTGTTGCTACTTCATAAGTATAATTTGCTACTATCATGAATCATAATGTAAATATCTGCTATGTAGGATATCTGATAGATGACCCCCAAAGGGGTTGTGACACACTGGGTGAGATCACCTGACTTAAAATGACGTCAAGATTATTTTTTATCCCATAGAAGTTTTGTGTTAGGAACTTGGAATAAGCTTTTCTGGAGTTCTCTGGCTCAGAGTCCTTTTTGAGTCTGTGGCTATAGATTATCGAGGCCTGAAGGCTTGAGTTCAAGATAGTAGACATTTGGTTTTGTCAGATTTACGCTAGTCATCAGATACAGGCCTCAGTTCCTTACCACATGGGTGACTCCAAAGCTGCTGGAATATCCCTACAATATGGCAGCTGGGTTTTTAAAAGGGGCACATTCTTCAGGAGGAAGTGAGCCAGACATCACAATATATTTTATGTTCTAGCCTTAATCCCGAAATACATAATCACCCTAGCAATATCCCTATTTGGGGAGAGGGGAGACTAGAAGACCACTGAGGGTGCATGTTGGATGCTACCACATCCTGGAGATCACTGACTCCACTCTGTTTCACCTAGAAAACAAACCTGAACATATGAATGACCTGTGACTACCATATTGATGGGTCCTTTGGGTCTACTTTTATGAGTTGGGTTCCCATATGCCTTTGCAAAATATATTAACTGGAAGTTAAAGGAATAAGGTCCCTTTCTGGTTTTGACCCACCTCAGGCATGGATGCCTCTTATAAGTCACTTATTATCCAGGATATTTAATATTTTACCTATTAGTAGTAGTAACATCTATCATGGTTCATCCACGGTACAATCCATGGTATTGTAAGAATTGTGGTCTAGCAACTCAATTCAACTTGGCCTCAAGATAGCAGGTTCTAGATTCAAAACGTGGGCTTCTGAAAGTGTAGTGTATTGATTCTAATCTCCCATTACTCTTTGAGAGAGAAAACATAGTTTAGACTAACATCTTTCTAACTGCCAGAATGTGAAGTCTCTATAGTTTCAGCACAAAATAACATGACATACTTTGTAGGCAGTTAAATGAAAAACAAATAGCAAGCTTAAGCCACTTATATAAGAATATTGTATTACTGACAAACTCACCATACAAATCGGCCTGTCTATAGCATCAACGAGGTGTTTGGACAAAGAGGTGGGGAAAGTCCACAGTGAGGTCACACACTGCTGGAAAAAAGCCCAAAGGACGATTGAGGGTAGCAATAGCACTAAAAGCAAATGACTTCAGTCAACCACCCAGTTTCTGTCACTTCCCCAGCACTTACTTCAGCTAATTAAAACATTGCCAGTGACTTTTGTGATTTCTGTCTTGAAGGCCCAGAAAACTCAAGAATGTGTGAGTCTTATTTTTTTATTTTTGATTTATTTATTTATTTTTTTAGCCAGGGCTGGAGAGAGCATTCTTGTGCCTTGGTATAAAGGAAAGGAGAGTTGCCTACAGGTCGCCCATGTTTTGTGGATACTATAAATATTGGCTTGTTTTGGAATTCAGCTCAGTTTTCCTCAGGCCCTGTGTGTACTCAGGGACCTCAGCCAAAAACAGTCTCCTCCCCACAAACTGTAAGAAGCCTTCAAAGGCCACCAAATCACTAAATACCAAGGACTCTTGCCAGGATTCCTAGCTTCTATGCTCTCTCAACTTTTCTTTCTAAACCTGTTGGAGATCCATAGGGACCAGGGCAGCAGTACCAGGCACATTTATGAGCCAGCTACATATGCGTCTTCAGGCTCACTCTGAAAACAAAAGCATGTAGCTTTTGTCAAAACAGTTAAAACTTGAGATTTCTTATGGGTTCTCTTTGATTATTGAGAAACAAGCTTCATTTGGGACCTTTGAAACTCATCTCATCATCATAGTGGTCCACATGACTAGGAAATGCATGCAGACAGGAAAGGCACAAGGAACGACAAACAGATACAAGGACAGAGAGACAAACAGAAAAGTTAACACTTAATGGACATTCAGTGTTTTTAATCTCATAAGAACGCCCCACGTCCTGTGCTTTTAGGAAATCGGAAACATCTTTCACTGTGTTTAGAATGAAATCTTGGATGTGAAGTTCTAGACAATGATGTAAGAGGCATACTTGAACAAACATTTGTAGAGTGAGAAGTGTCACTGATTTGTTTGTGGAAGTTGACTGTTCGAAGAGTCTGCCTCTTGGTGACTTATTAGTCAAGGTTCTTAACAGTTGTAGCTGACTGTAGTGAGCTAAAAACACTGTGGCACGTTAACGCAGCTCCCGATGTGGGACCCAAACTAAAACAGCAGAAGGAAGTTGCGCTTCCAATAGCATGGCACTGCACATCCTACATATTTGATGCTTAATCCCACAGAGCCACCTCGAAACCATGTGCTAAAACCACCAAGAACATTGAAAGAACAAATCCCAAGGGATTAGGGAGTTATTTCTGGTACAGAGAAAGAGATTTTCTCAGCTGTTTTAGTCTCTGTAAGGAGGGATTTTTTTTTTTCCTCCACCCTCTTTCTTTCTTATTCCCATTCCCCAGGAACATGGGCTGTTTCACCATATGGGGAATTCAACATGAAAGTGGGTATAGTCATCTGAGCTGTGTGGAGGGCAATCCCCTGATCCTTCTCTAGGCTCTATGAGTCCCCCCACCCCCTGAGCCAGGAAGACTTGTCTGGCTCCAGAATTATAAATAAAAAGGTTTTCTCAGGGTCAGTTAGCAGAATAATTTTTGTTCAATTAAGTACAAATTATAATTTCGAAAGTATTTCAAGTTTCCCTCTTGTCAAATTTAATGTTATTTGTCAAGACCTCAACCAACAGTGTCCAGCAACCCAATTAACAAAACATTTGGCCAAGTTCCCATATACCTTCATATTTCTCAAACTAAGCCATGCTTTCAGCTAGATACCAAGTTTGACAAATTATACCTGCTAAGAGGCTGGTTAAGGTTAAGATTTACTGTTAATAACACGTTAAGCCAAAAGAGCATAAAAAATAATCTATATTTTAAACACTGTACCTCGAACAGCTATGAAGGTCACTATTTCTCGCAAATTCAGAAGCATTTCATTTTACTCTCACTAAAGAAATTCTTCATATTTTAATTAATTCTTTCCATACTGAAATGTTTAATAACATTCCCACACAGATACATGTCCTTAGCAGAGATCTCTTAACAAATACAGTGATTGTTATTTAAAATATACTTTTTATAATGATTAGATTATTAAGTGAGACTTTACAAGTGAGATAATTTTCTTTTTGTCCAATAGCTACTATAGAGGGAGAAATACGTGTAGAAACAAAACATTTTTCTAAACATCAAAAGGACTATGCGCAATGATGCATTTGTTTGATCCAGTTACTGGCCACCATTTTTCCCCTGTCTTCTTTCACTTCAGTCTCCACTTTATAATCACAAATGCCACTTCCCTAGTGACAACCACTGTTGGGGCCTCCAGTCTGGGTTAGACAGAACTCGGTCTGGGATCGCTTCACTCACTGAGAACTTCCTCAGTTCAAACCTCAAGTCAGCCAGCGTATGAGACTGCACTCTCAATTCAGATTGTAACTCTGCAATTAAATGATGTCCATCATGAAGCTGGGAGAGTCACATACAGTTCATGGATACGAGTGATGCTCATTGTGGTTGCATTGAAGTGAATAGAAAATAGTCATTTCCTGAAGGGAAATTTGATGTCACTAACTGCACCTTTGGATTTGTTAGCATGATGTGAATTTACTAATAATTTCACATTTTAGCTTGTAGTCAGTCCATAGAGCAAACTGGGACATTTTATGTCCATCATCTTGAATCCTTGTGCACATCATATGTGTGTTTGTGTTGTGTGTGTGTGTGTATTTGTGTGTGTTTGTGTATGTGTCTATTGTGTGTGTTTGTATTATGTGTGTGTTTGTGTGTGTTTGTATGTATGCTTGTGTGTATGTTGTATATGTGTGTGTATTTGTGTGTGTATGTGTGTTTATTTGTGTTGTGTATGTGTGTACATTTGATGTTTCTGTGTGTGTTATGAATGTGTGTGTTTGTGTTGTATATGTGTGTATTATGTGTTTGTGCTGTATATGTGTGTTTGTTTTGTGTATGTGTATGTGTGTGTGTTTGTGTGTGTGTTTGTGTATGTGTATTGTGTATATGTGTGTTTGTGTTGTATATGTCTGTATTGTGTGTTTGTGTTGTGTATGTTTGTGTGTGTGTTTGTGTTGTGTGTGTTTTTCTGTTGTATATGTGTGTGTCTGTGTTGTGTATATTTGTGTGTGTGTTTATGTTGTGAGTGTTTGTGTGTGGCTTTGTGTTGTGTGTGTGTTGTGTGTGTTTGTATGTGTATGTTTGTGTTGTATGTGTGTTGTATGTACCCGTGTGTATATGTGCATTTGTGCATGCATACATGCAGTGAAAGAATGAAGTTGTTAGCTCATCTTCCCCTGCAAGGTACCTGAATGCCTGCATCTGCTTTCTCTGAGTTTGAGACCAGCACAGACATCTCCATCTCCTTTTAGGTTCCTCAGGTAGGAACTTGACTCACTCCTTATAAGCCATGCTGGTTTTTATTTCCTTAAGTTTTCAAGATAATGCATTGAAGAGAGACAGATCTACAACTTAAAAAAAAATACTTTCCCCCTAAAAGAGCTTGATGCCTTTGATACCATGTAGATGAAGAATAACACGTTAAAGTCACTTGCTTCAAAGGAAAATGAATCCACCATGAACTGGGGTGAAAGGAGCAGGTGGGTGGGGATGATCAAGTGGAAGCTGCTGGCTGGGGTGAGCAGTGGGTGTAGAAATGGGGTGATAGGGGCTTTTCATCTAAAAATTAAGTGATTTTTAATTTCCGTGGAGTAGAAGGAAAAAACACATAGTCCCTTCATAAGAGCTATTCACTAGGTTCTCTTTGCCAAGACTTCCATTTATTTATGGGGAAAAATATGACTGATTATTTTTAAAGAAGTATTAAAATATTAAAGAACTTTCAAAACACAAAATACTATTTGCTGTTCCTCAGCATATCACTGGCCTTCCTCCAAGCCATCATCCACCTCCCTCAGAGCAGATCAGTCACACGCAGTGCCCTGCATTGTTTTGACAATGTTGTCCCACACAAAATGGCTATGTGAGTCTTGATTTTACACCCAGCATCTAGAACCGTATATGATACAAAGTAGGCATTAAGTGTATTTTCAAATAAAAATGAGACAACACGTAAATGCCTCTCTAATAATTCTTAGAATCTACCTGATCCACCGGTTTGTACATACAAATAACAACAGCCATGAGCAACTTTCTGTCCATCACACCACCTCCAAGAGTCTAGAGCCACATAGAACAAAAGCTCTTTCTTCTCTCTTTCTCTCCCTCCTCAGTGTGAGATAGTCAGTTAGGAGTGGCCCAGTAAAATACCACTCTGTAGTTCAACTGTATTTGAAAGCATAGCAGGCACATAGTCTTTCCCACTGCGATGCGTTAGCAGATCTAAATCAACAGGTCAGCCTCATGTGAGTTAAATGCTTGGGCAGAATACCACAGAGAACCCAATTCTGGATTTTATGTCTTTGTGCCAAGGAAACCAGTTTGCACAGAAATCTGGTCTTGATTGCAAAATGAAATATTTTAAATAGCTTCTACAAATATCAATAGAGTAGATTACTTATTTGCTTATTAAGTTATTTATGTATTAATTTATTAGTGTATATATGTGTATGTGTGTGCATGCATGTTAGTGTGTGTGTGTGTGTGTGTGTGTGAGAGAGAGAGAGAGAGAGAGAGAGAGAGAGAGAGAGAGAGATGAATTCCAACTATTTCTACAACTCTGAGCCCAAATCATTGTTAACATCATAGTCTCCAGTACCTATGACTAAACTTGGAGTGCCAGAAACCATTCTGCCCTTGTACGGCATCTCTTACGTCAGCCCTTACAGCTGTTTTACAGGTGAAGACAACTTATCAAAGAAGTTCTCAGAAGCTGAGGAAGATCACCCACCAGAGACTGGCAATAGCAAATTACAACTCAAGTACAGGCGCATGATCTTCAACTTCAAAGTTCTCTTACAGGTCCCCGGGTTTCAGGAAATTGTCCTGTTCAGGACTAAGTTCAGCTGCATGTGCCCACATGTAGTAACTAGTCTCTCTAAACCTGCAGCGGAGAATCAGCCATTCCTCCATTTTGTTCAGAAGTCATGTGCTTTCAAGTGCCCATCATGACCCTTGTTGCTGTCCAACTGCATCTGTTTGACCACAGCTTGAATATGTGCCATACATAGGATTCTAGCCCTACTTTGTACTTAAGGTTGTTTAAACTCTCAGAACACAACACAGGAAATTCCCACTCTCTTTATATCATGCACACATGCTGTTTAATTTGTGTTTGGGTTCTGCTCTCTGAGCTTCAGTCCAAGCTTGGCACAGTTGCTTGTAAATTATACAAAAGCCCATTAAGAGACTAGATTTGAAAACAATCCAAATGACATTTATTTACTGAGTACTGTAGTCAAACTGACCGCTCTCCTGCCACACCCAAACTTCCATCAGTGTGTCTGTAATGAGTTTATGGCTCAAGATGCTCTGTCTTAATTATTTAATGACCTCCTTGGTGGTACAGTGAGTTCCTTGTGTCCTCACCCTGTGTTCACCGTATCAATGATTAGTACTGTCCTTGACCTCTACTGTATTCAACTACTGTCTCTAAGTTGCAACTAAGTTTGTACAAAAACAGAATCTCCGTCGGCGTCCTTCCCTAGCCAGCCTGCTAAAAGGGAAACTATTACAATCAACATGACTTTAAAGCTGAGTCACAACCTTCAGCTCAGTTCTCATTTTGAACTATTAGATAAAGAAAACTGTGGCTGCCCCTCTTTTTACCACTGTTTTATGCTCTCTTCACGTAACAATATTTTCTTTCTAGGAATTTTCAATGTTGTTATTGTTGTTGTTGTCATTGTCGTTGTGCATATAGGGTCTCACTATGTAAACCTAGCTGGCCTAAAAATCTCTATGTAGGTCATACTAGCCTTAAATTCATACAGACCCACCTCTCTCTGCCTGCAGAGTTCCGGGATGGAAGGTTTATCCCACCATGCCAGGCTTGTCTTTCTAGTTTGTATTGCAGTGGCTCCATGAGGTTGCATTATACAGATTAAAAAATAGACCAAAGTGTACAAACATGTATTCCCTATTATTTTATTTATATTGATAGTTATATACTTGTGTATATATGTGATATACACACATTCACACACATACACACACACACACACACATATATATATATATATATATATATATATTGATTCAGAAGAGTCTAACTTTAGTTTATTTTCAACAATGATAATAGACACTACCATGATTTCTTCAATAATACAAATGACTGAAATATAATTAATCCTATTTCTTCAAAGGAGAAAGATTGTTCTCATAAAGCAATGACTTCTATAGTATCCCAGAGTGAGTGGTTTTCATACACTCTTGGTGATTCATGAAACTATGCATAATAAAGTTATGCTTATTAACAAAAAGTTCTTTTTAATATATTATTCTTTGGTGAAAGCAACTTGGGTTTATTTTTTTCTCTCTTGTAAATTATCAAATTCTGTGCTTTTAGATTTTTAATTCTCTCATATATTAGCTCCCTTTAGTTTTAAATCTTCCAAATATTTAGAAGAAGTAGAGTGTCTTTCTTCCTTGATTAGTGGTAAAAGAATTCATACTATAGATTTCTTGGAAATACAGTTTAGATCACATTTCTAGGTGAAAAAAATCAGTCTAACTTCTATCTATCTATCTATCTATCTATCTATCTATCTATCTATCTATCTATCTTCTATCTTTATTTAACTATTGCATGTCTGTCTAGCTATCTGTCACCTAATGTGTGTGTGTGAGTGTGTGTCTGTGTGTGTGAGTGTGTGTGTGTGTCTGTGTAATTGGTATACAGTATGTGTTATTTAAATATACCCATTGCTATTGTTACATTATTAAACACCATATTCAATAACAGACTTCTAAACCAGGCTTTTCAAGCATGCTTACTTGGGAATTGTCAAAACAGATAAGGACTACATTTCTGGAAATTGTTCAATAACCTAACCATTCCAGAATTTTCAGGATATTACAATGTCTGATTTTTTTTATTAGAATTTTTCTTCATTTACATTTCGTATGTTATCCCCTTTACCCTCCAAAGACCCCCTATCCCATCCTCACTCACCCTCCTCACCAACCCACCCACTCTCAAATTCCTGTCCTGGCATTCCCCTACACTGAAGCATTGGGCCTTCACAGGACCAAGGGCCTCATCCCACTGATGTTGGACAAGGCCATCCTCTGCTATATATGCGATGGAACCATAGGTCCCTCCATGTGTACTCTTTGGTTGTTGATCCAGTCCCTGGGAGCTCTGGGGGTACAGGATTGTTCATATTGTTGTTCTTCCTATGGGACTGCAAACCCCTTCAGCTCTTTGGGTCCTTTCTCTAACTTCTCCATTGGGGAACCTATGCTCAGTCCAATGGTAGGCTAAAAGCATCCACCTCTGTATTTGTCAGCCACTGGCAGAACCTCTCAGGAGACAGCTGTATCAGGCTCCTGTCAGCAAGTAATTGTTGGCATCCACAATAGTGTCTGGGTTTGGTAACTGTATATGGGATGTGTCTGCAGGTGGGCAGTCTTTGAATGACCTTTCCTCCAGTCTCTGCTCCCCACTTTTTCTCTATATCTCCTTCCATGGGTATTTTATTCCCCTTCTAAGGACTGAAGTATCCACATTTGGTCTTTCTTCTTCTTGAGCTTCATATGGTCTGTGAATTTTATCTTGAGTGTTCTGAGCTTTTGGGCTAATATCTGCTTATCAGTGAGTGCATACCATGTGTGTTCTTTTGTGATTGGGTTACATCACTCAGGATGATATTTTCTAGCTCCATCCATTTGCCTAAGAATTTCATGAATCCATTGCTTTAATAGCTGAGTAGTACTCCATTGTGTAAATGTACCACATTTTCTGTATCCATTCCTCTGTTGAGGGACATCTGGGTTCTTTCCAGCTTCTGACTATTATAAATAAGGCTGCTTTGAACATAGTGGAACTTGTGTCCTTCTTACATGTTGGAGCATGTTCTGGGTATATGCCCAGGAGTTATATAGCTGGGTCCTCAGGTAATACTATGTCCAATTTTTGGAGGAACCACCAGATTGATTTCCAGAGTGGTTGTACCAGCTTACAATCCCACTAGCAATGAAGGAGTGTTCCTCTTTCTCCACATCCTTGCCAATATCTGCTGTCATCTGAGTTTTTGATCTTAGCCCTTCTGACTGGTGTTATTGCCCTGATGACTAATGATATTGAACATTTCTTTGGTGCTTCTCGCCCATTCAGTATTCCTCAGTTGAGAATTCTTTGTATAGATCTGTACACCATTTTTAATATAGTTATTTGGGTCTCTGGAGTCTAACTTCTTGAATTCTTTGTATATATTGGATATTAGCCCTGTATCGGATGTAGGGTTGGTAAAGAACTTTTCCCAATCTGTTGGTTGCCATTTTGTCCTATTGACAGTGTCCTTTGCCTTATAGAAGGTTTGCAATTTTATGAGACTCATTTGTCAAGTCTGGATCTTAGAGCATAGGCTATTGGTGTTCTGTTCAGGAAATTTTTCCCTGTGCCCATGTGCTCGAGGCTTTTCCCAACTTTCTTTTCTATTAGTTTCAGTGTCTCTGGTTTTATGTGAAGATCCTTGATCCCTTGGACTTGAGCTTTTTACAAGGAGATAAGAATGGATCGATTTGCATTCTTCTACATGCTAACTGCCAGTTGAACCAGCACCATTTGAACCAGCACCATTTGAAAATGCCGTCTCTTTTCCACTGGATGGTTTTAGCCCCTTTGTCAAAGATCAAGTAACCACAGGTGAGTGGGTTCATTTCTGGATCTTCAATTCTATTCCATTGATATACCTGCCTGTCACTGTACCAATACCATGTTGTTTTTATCACTATTGCTCTGTAATACAGCTTAAGTCAGGGATAGTAACTCCACCAGAAATTCTTTTATTGTTGAGAATAGCTCTGCTATCCTTTTGTTTGTTTGTTTGTTTGTTTGTTTGTTTTTGTTATTCCAGATGAATTTGAAAATTTCTCTTTCTAACTCTATGAAGAATTAAGATGTAATTTTGATGGGAATTGCATTGAATCTGTAGATTGCTTTCAGCAGGATAGCCATTTTTACTATATTAATTTTGCCAATCCATGAGCATGGGAGATCTTTTCATCTTCTGAGATCTTCTTTGATTTCTTTCTTCAGATACTTGAAGTTCTTGTCACACAGATCTTTCACTTGCTTAGTTAGAGTCATACCAAAGCATTTTATATTATTTGTGACAATTTTGAAAGGTGTTGTTTCCCTAATTTCTTTCTCAGCCTGTTTATCCTTTGAGTAGAGGAAGGCCATTGATCTGTTTGAGTTAATTTTATATCCAGCCACTTTGCTGAAGTTGTTTATTAACTTTGACTCCAGCCAAGAAGATGATGTTGCATTTTGGTCTCTATTAAGATTATCAGCTTCAACCCTTGCCAGCTGAGTTTCCATGCTAAAAGACAGTAAAGATTAGTGCATACAACAGGAGACAACAAGGAGAGGATTACTGGATACAGAGGAGCTTGGCTCCTGGGTCAAACCTATAAACTAGAATCCAGAGTCACTAGAGAAGGGACAGGAAGATGAATTTTCCATAGAGCAAATTAGTCTCTTATGGTTTGATAATATAATACATTCACATAATGAACCTTAGTCATTTTCATGTATACTAAATTCCCCTTTCCATCCCTCCACAATCTTTCTTCTCACGAAATCCCTTCCTATTTGCAGGTCTTCTTATGTGTGCCTCAGAGAGTTTAGTTAGAGTCTCTTGTGAAAGTGTGGGAAAGCCACTTACTAGATGAAAAATAACAGCAATGGCTACACCACTGGAAAAAAATGGCACCTGCCCCCCAGCTAATTGTCCAGCAATGAGATTCATACGTTAAAATCATAGTGGTTTTTATTTTCTTAATTTTTCAGGCTATAAGGAATGGAGGAGTGGGGCCTGATGAGCCATTCCCTTCATCCATGATGAAATGTTGACCGGCACAATCTTGTAGAAGTCCTGCGTAGATAACTATGCATATGAGTTCATATGCAATGAGTTCATGAGTACCACAGCTATAATCTAGCCACAGGACACATTTTTGCCGCACATTTCTCCATTCTCTGTCTCTTAATATCCATTCTGTTCCCTATCCCATGATATTTGCTGAGTCTTGGAATGGGTAAGAGAGCTAGAGGAAGCTTCTCAATTAGGTCCTCCTTTCATTCTCTCTGGTCAATTCTCTGTGACCAATGAATATGAAATCTTCAATGACAGGCCTTTATCATCAAGTTCTGGTGGACAACCAAGAGTGACGGCACTATACTGTATTGTTTGGGGCCTCTGAGGCTTCAGTAGCCAACAACTGATAAGGAGGTTATCACACATCTCCCATTGGAATTTTTGTTTAATACCTCATGGTTTCTGGGAAGAGCATTTTTCACCCATGGAGAGTACCTCTGTTCAAACTCATGTAAATATATAACTACATATACATATATATTACATATCTTTATATAATCAATATATGTTCATAAAATTGTAGGATAGAATATGTTTTTTAATGATACCCTTAGTTTTGCTTACTTCTCTCTCTCCTTTCCTGTCTTTCCATCCCCCCTCCATGCTTAGACCTCTAAACTCTTCACAAGTATTCTCTCCACTTTCAGTGGAGCAGACAACCTTAGGGATTATCAGTTAATTTGATCGATAATAGCATTTCTATCCTTCAATGCTGGCATCATATTCTTTGGAGTGGTGACAAATCAATGATCCAAAGGGAAGAATTTAACTGAAGTCACCAAATGTCATTCAAAGTTATGTTTGTTACCTAAAGCAAGTTACTGAGATAATAAACATTGCTGTGGATCTTAATTATATCTTATTATGTTCAATGAATGCAATTTTATTTTCCTTTCACACCGCTATTAAAGGCACTTCATCAAACTGTTTTGAGCAAAGAGAGATGGCATCGATGCTATTTATAGATAATAGTCAGATACCAGTCCCATGAAAGCTCCTATATTTACTTCAAATTCCATTTTTAAAATTACACCTTTTTTATTACAACAAATGTTCTGTTTGAGCATTCTAATCATATAGCACCATATATTATATTACATTTCTCATATCTTCCACTATTAGAAAAATCATGTTTATTTGTATTTCTACTATCTCACAAATAAACTATATAGCTAGATTAAACACTATCTCAATTATCAAGGCAATTAGCACTAAAAGATACTTGGAAATATATAATAATTGGTATAATATTGGTAGTGATGGAAGGGAGAAACAACAGAATCCTAACCAACATGAGGCACTCAGCCTACACTGAAACCGGAACTGATGGAAAAGCCAGCCTGAGTGTCTCTATGTAGTTCCTTTCCATGAGGCATCAGGACCGTTCTCATTCAGATCCGCACATCTTTCTGGATGTCCCAAAGATTCTCTCTCAAGTCTACAGCAAAATCAGGTCCTGAAATCCCCCCAGAGAAGCCCTTTAGCTTCACCCCAGCTACTGCTGCAACTCAGCTAAGTGTCTGATCACTGCACAAGATAGGAAAGAAAGCCCTGTGCATGCGGTAAAACAGCAAGAGGAAGCTTCGCCCTTCCCTTCCCCAATTGTGTTTGAGGAAATCCAGGACAGGCTCAGAGCACTGACTTCCTGGATGAGGCATACGAATCTTAATTCCAATAGACATGTAGTAACTCGTACTGTGGCCACACCTTAACTCATTCACCCACGCACTCCCAAGTTCTTACCACCTTTAAATGTTTGTGATCAATAGTATAATTCACGTGTTTATGGGCTGGTACTTAAAGATGCAAAGTTGGAATTCCTAACTAAAAGTATTATGGTTTTTTTAAGTTGTAATCTTCATTTTGCAGATAACCCCTAAGAAGTTAGAGCAATTCTTCCTCCCAGTAAATATGTAGAGGACATGTAGAAGACTCCTTCCTTCCCTCCTCCCCCTCCCTCCTTCCTCCTCTTCCTCTCTTTCACTGTTTTCTTCCTGTCCTCCTTTGTACCTGTGTTTCTGTTTGTGTATGTGTGTGAGTGTACACAAGTACAGGTGTTTCTGGATCTCACCTTGGAGTTGACATCTGGTTTCTTCCGTGATTGTTCTCTGCTTTATTTACTGAAGCACGGTCTCTCAATGAAGTCAGAGGTCATAGATCCTGCGACTCTTAACTGTCCAGTTTGGCCTGGGAATTCCTTCCTCTCCATCCCTCCCCAGGTCTGGGAATCCTGCTAGCCACCTTGCCTGCTTGTAAAAATGTATTGTGTTTCACTGAGCCATTGCCCGAACTATCTCTCTGTCTCCATAAGTTTGTGTTCATTGCACGCATAAAAACTCGCATGTAAGTTTTACATAGTTTGTACTTTGCATTTCCCTGATTCACCCATGAAAAACAGAACATTTGTTGTCCATTTTTATTCTCTTTATTTTCAACCTACTCTAATTTTTACTAGCCATATGGATATTTGGAATATGAAATATTATCAGACTTTTTCTCTACATTCCTTTTTGTGGTACTGGGAAATGAACCCAGAGCCCTGTGCATGCTAAATAAGTTATCTACCGCTGAATTGTTCTCCTGTGCCCCTTTATCAACCCTCTGATAGCACTTTATTGCATATATTTTTCTTTATTCATGCTTTTGTGAAAGGAATATATATAGTTAAAAATAATATTTTCTAAGCTTCTGCCATATTTTAATGTCTCTTCTCTGACCAGAAGTATACAAATATTAGTGTGTAGGTCCTATTTTAGTATTTTATTGTCATATTTTCATATTAAAACATCATTTAAAGATGGGTACAAGGAGGGAACATAGCCATCAAGCAACTTTTGAAGTTTGAGAGATTTACCCATGTTCTACAGTTGGCATGCCTTCCTTGGAAGATTTTTTTTCTCTCATCAGAACATCTGCCCTAAGCATCTTCAACATCCATAGTCACCAGGGAAATGCAATTTAAAATGATCCTGAGATTCCACCTCACACCAGTCAGAATGGCTAAGATCAAAAACTCAGTGACAGCAGATGATGGCAAGGATGTGAAGAAAGAGGAACACTCCTCCATTGATGGTAGGATTGCAAGCTGGTACAACCACTCTGAAAATCTGTCTGGTGGTTTCTCAGAAAGTTGGACATAGTACTACCTGAGGATCCAGCTATACCACTCCTAGGCATATATCCAAAAGATGCTCCAACATATAACAAGCACATATGTTGTTTAACAAGCCACTATGTTCATAGTAGGCTTATTTATAATAGCCAGAATCTGGAAACAACCCAGATGTCCCTCAACAGAGGAATGGGTAAAGAAAATATGGTACATTTACACAATGGAGTACTACACAGCTATTAAAAATAATGAGTTCATGAAATTCTTAGGCAAATGAATGGAACTAGAAAAATATCACCCTGAGTGAGGTAACCCAATCACAAAAGAACACACATGGTATGCACTCGCTGATAAGCAGATATTAGCCCAAAAGCTCAGAATACTCAAGATACAATTCACAGACCATATGAAGCTCAAGAAGAAGAAAGACCGAAGTGTTGATACTTTGGTCCTTCTTAGAAGGAGAAACAAAATACTCATGGAAGCAATATGGAGACAAAGTATAGAGCAGAGACTGAAGGAAAGGCCATCCAGAGACTGCCCCACCTGGGGATCCATCCCATATACAGTCACCTAATATAGCTCTCTTCTGGAGGCTCTTCCAGACTCTGACAAATACAGAGGCAGATACTCAAAACCAACCATTGAACCAAGCACAGGGTTTCCAATGAAGGAGTTAGAGAAAGGACTGAAGGAGCTGTAGGGGTTTGCAACCTCATAGGAGGAACAATATCAACCAACTAGAGCCCCACAAGCTCCCAGGGACTAAACCACCAACCAAGGAGTACACATGGAGGAAGCCATGGTTCCAGTCACAAATGTACCAGAGGATAGTGTTGTTGGGCATCAATGGGAGAAAAGACCCTTGGTCCTGTGAAGGCTTCATGCCCCAGTGAAGGGGAATTTGAGGGTAGGGAGGTGGGAGGTTAGGGGGAGCACCCTCATAGAAGCAGGGAGAGAGTGTGGGATAGGGGGTTTCTGGGAGGTGGGGGGGGCACTGGGAAAGGGGATAACATTTGAAATGTAAATAAAGAAAATATCCGATAAAAGAAAAAAGAAAATATCTAATAAAAGAAAATAAAGAAATAAAATTGGGTTCTCTGGGGGAAATAAAGTATGTTCATCATATTAGAAAATAATGCAACATTTCCCTTTAAAACTGTGGGTGTAAAGTCTACCTTTACTCTAATGGAATAAATTAAATGCATTACCACAGCGTGCCCTCTCTATGGACCTCTCTCTGTCCCCCACCCCCATGCCTGTGTTGAGCACACATTGGCTCTGGTTCAACAGGGGCACTGGTTACTGGTTACACCATTGAGTCTCTCACAGCGAGTTTCCAAATGTGGCGATAATACTTCACTTTCAGACCCAAGCTCTCCAGAGTTTATACATGGAGACTTTAGTAGGGGAGTGATTTTGCACACACTAATCATTATTTCAATTAGCAACAAGAAGAAAAGGGGTGAAGGAATTCTCCACGGAAGGCGTCCCTTCTTATCCTCTTGTGGGAAAACATCAGAGATCTCTAAGGCTACTTCCTCCTGTCCTCGCTGCTGGGTTTGTGTTTGATTTGGAGGAGGGAAGTGTTGCGGGGGGAGGTGCAGGAGTTGGTTTTTTAAAGATTTTACAACTAAATGACTTGGGGCACTGGATTTTTGCTACAGTAACAACTGCAAATGGATATTTATATAGCCTTAGGTCAGCCCTAAGAGCTTAAGAGTTTATTTTTAGGTCTCTGCTTGGCCAAGGGGGCAGTATGGTAAATGGACCTTATGTTCTTACATGGGCATGCAGCTGGACTCGAAACATTTTAGAAGTCTGACAGGAGGCCCTGGAGAAGACTCAGCTTTATTACAGAGACCCAAACAATGGCAACATTACTTCTGTTTGTTTGGCTTTTTCTCTCCCTTTTTTTTTTCTCCATACTTACTTTCACTTTTAATATTTGTGGGCCATAAATTTCTTGAAGTTTTAAAAAAAATAGACAAAAACTTTTAAGAAATACAAATACGAAACCTCGTAACTTTTGAGCTAATCAGTGCTTCCGTGCTTCCTGGCATGAAGGCCCCCAGACACAGCTCAGGCTAGTGTTTGAGACATGAAGCAGCATTATCTCCTGTACTGGCTGGTTTTGTGTGTCAACTTGATACAAGTGTGAGTTATCAGAGAAAGGAGCTTCAGGTGAGGAAATGCCTCCATGAAATCCAGCTGTAAGGCATTTTCTCAACTAATGATCAAGCGGGTGGGGGCGGGGGGGTCCATTGTGGGTGGTGCCATCCCTGGCCTGGTAGTCCTGGGTTCTATAAGAAAGCAAGCTGAGCATGCCAGGGGGAAGTAAGCCAGTAAGTAACATCTCTCCATGGCCTCTGCATCAGCTCCTGCTTCCTGACCTGCTTGAGTTCCAGTTCTGACTTCCTTTAGTGATGATGAACAGCAATGTGGAAGTGTAAGCTGAATAAACCCTTTCCTCCCCAACTTGCTTCTTGGTCATGATGTTTGTGCAGGAATAGAAACCCTGACTAAGACGCCTACACATCAATTTTAAGGCTAAGTATGTAAAAAGACCACAAAATAAATCAATATAATGAATATAATTAATTATCGAAATGGTAACATTTAGAAATAATTGGTTAAATCAAATGTATTGTTAACTTACACCTCTTCTTTTTCTTGAATTTTATTTATTAATTATATTTTTGGTGTCCTTTGTTTTGCTCTGTTTTGAAATGGGATCTCACTATGCAGCCTAGTGGGCAGCAGACTCACAGAGAGGTCAGCTTGCCTCTGCCTCCCTGTGCAGTTATTAAAGGTACTGATGGGCTCACCAGGCACTCAGCTCACCAGGCTTCCAACTCACCAGGCATCCTGCTCGCCAGGCATTATTGTTCCTTTTAAAGTGTGACACAAGACAAACTTTAATCACATACTGAAGTCACAAGATCTTTGCTCCATAATGTGATAGAACACAAGATTTAAAATCCAGGCTGTGAAGTAAATTCACCTGGGTTCAAAGTCTGCTGCTCTGCTGTTCAGACAGCTAGGAGACCTTGGTCAAGTCATAGGTGATCTGTGTTACTGATTTATTTATAAATTGTGAACCCTGTTTCACAGGTTATGTGACCAGAGCTCTGCTCAGAGCTCAGCACAAAGAAGAAATTCAGAGAAAGGTGCTTGAATTATTGTCTTCAGAATCCAGGGACTGGGAGGCCTTTTTAGTTCTGCTCTGTTTGAGAAACAGAAAATAAGTTTAAATAAGGAATTTACAGGAGTGTCACTTCCTTCTTTCTCCCTACCCCACCTTACAGCAGCCAGCTTATCGCACTGATGTGAAATCAACCCACATTTTAAGAATGATGTGTCTTTAAGATTTGTAAATAACCTATTGAATAGAATTCTTCTTTTAACCTTTCTAGCTGAGCCCAGTTTTCTTCATAGACCAATGCAATTAGAAAACATTATATGTGTATCCTTGCCATTGATGGATTTTTGTTAAAATAGATGGCTGGTGTTAGAAATGAACAACAAGAGCACACATCTCTGATGCTCCTGACAGAGAACAAGCTTCAAAGCCAACATTGCTTCTGTAGAGCTTCTGCTACCCACTAAACCTTACTCTGGATACTTGGTTTATCTCACCTCTCTTAAGTTCACATATCTGTAGCATTTGTTGAAAGTTGCATAACCAATAAGAGGCAGAGATTAGTCATAACTCCATGAACCTTTGGACTGGTATGCTGAGGGGTGTGCTAGTATTCCTTGGGCAAATCTCCACAGGTCTGCATAGCAAAGAGAGGACTGGGAAGAAAGGACTTCTTTCACAGCAGAGCTATGACAGGGGTGGGAAAGAAATGGTCATTACAGTCTTCACCTTGTATCTGCTAGAGCATGGCTTGAAAAACTGAGTTATTTTCATTGTTTCTTACAGTCCAATGAGTATGATGTTTCGGGGCTGAACAAAAGCCCACATTCATTTACTACTGATTTCAAAATGGGTAATACAACCCTTGAGTACACAGTTGCTGCTGGCTTAAAGGTTGTTGAGTGGATAAATGTATATATACTACAGCTTTTTCCAGCTAGTTGTCATTCAAACCACCAAATGCATCTGATCACTTACTCAATTATTCCAAGTATGAACGTAGAAAATACCAACCCAGATCCAAACAAGAAGGGCTGAATCACATACAGTGGATGCCTTAGAACAAGGAGGTGTAATTACCTCTTGGCATTCCACAGGGAGCTCTACTCAGGTTAACCCAGAGTCCTTCAGAACTACCTTGAATCCAGTCAGGAAGGATTGCTGAGCCAAACCTACTCCTAAACTCTTTGATTGGCTTCTGACCTAAAAAAGCAAAAACCTTTTAAACATTTGCTTTAACACACGCACACACACACACACACACACACACAAGACTCTGTGGTCAAAACTATGTACCACAAAATGCCTGAAATATTTATAACCTGATGTATGCAAAAAGATTGGGATCTCTACTTTAGATGCTAAGAGTTAGTGTCTCCGGTGGAAGAACTCCGAGAAGGCATGGGAGAGATGAGACACGCCTGTTCTGGTATGTGGTAGGGCCAATACAAAACTGATTGAGTTAGTGCTAATGATATTGGGGACCACATGCTCAGAAATCCTAAGGCTTCCATGCCCAAAAGGATGGAGCAGATGCATAAACCAGCAGCCAGAAAGTCAAGCAGCAAGCAGTCAGAACTGTTCCAGACCAGAACTCAGAGCAAATAATTAAAAAAAAAAAAAGATCACAAAATCAACAGGTTATAAATGAGGAAGTCTAAAGGATTAGAAGGCCAAGCAAGGTTGATTTTCAGATGTGTGTTATTATTTTAAGGAAATTTTGTTGTGTTAAATCTAGAAGTATAAGAATAAATTAGGCATACAACTGGGAGCCTGTGACTCAGTGAGGGGTGCAGAAGGCTTGTGGGAATACTCAGGGAAAGGACTGAGCATGGTATTGAGTCAGTCCATTGCACAGTCTGACTGGCTGCCGCAATGATGTCCCCACTATCTATGGTGATGTCTCCATTATCTGTGGACCTCGAAACTCTGCCTACACCATTGCCTCTCATCTTATGGTGACTAGAAAAGGGGATTGAGTTAGTAACATCCCCAAGCTGGGACCTAGCAGACATTCTCAGACTCTGCAGGTTCACTTTGACAGGACATAGAGTAGCTTCCCATGCTATGTATTTCAATATTTCTGCGGAATGCTTACCTTACGATGTTCATTAGGGAAATAAGGTATTACTAATCTGTAGAACAAAGCACAGACTTGGTGTTTCTTCAGCACTGGGTCACATCAAGTATAATTTAGAAATTCTTTGTAAAAATGTTTTAAAAATCATAAAATAATCAACCATGTGTCTGTAAGATAGACAAATTACATGATTTAAGGCCATAACTTAAATTGTATGGAAAAAAAAGCACATGGAGTTCTCTTAGCACACAAACCCAAGAGAAATGAAGGAGCTTGTGTTCCCCTCAGAGCCGATGTAAAAATGATATCGTGTGCCAGTGCACAAGGTCTGGGTGTCACAGTCTGCGACACATGGTTCCTTTCTAAGACTTGATTACTGTGCCAAGTCTAGGAAAGGAGAAAAAAGGTGATTACCTGCAATGAATAGTAAATTCATAAACTGTGGCCTCAAGGAGTTACAAAGCAAACTGCTGAGCAGAGAGACAGTTCAATCAGAGCTCTGACAAGCGGCCACAAGAAGGACTGAGGACAGAACTTTAGCAGAAAGAGTTATCAGTCTGGAAGGCTGCTGTAAGAAAATACCACAAATTGGGCTGGTCATACACAGCTGAAATTTATTTTTCCAGTTATAGAAACTCAGAAGTCCAAGAGGAATACAATGGGAGATTCAGTGGATAGTGATGTCTAGTATTTGGTTGGTGGCTAGAACCTACTCTCTATGTCCTTCCATGGCAGTAGAGGAAAGCAAACTTCTTGGGGGGGGGGCCTTTTGTACAAGGAACTTGTAGTGGTTTGGATATGCTTGGCCAAGAAGTGGCACTATTAGGTGTGGCCTCATCTGAGGAGGTGTGTCACTGTGGAAGTAGGCAATGAGACCCTCCTCCTAATCACATGGGAGCCAGTCTTCCCCTAGCCACATTCAGATGAAGATGTAGATCTTTCAGCCTCTCCAGCACCATGTCTACCTGGACCCTGCTACACTTTCTGCCTTGATGATAATGGACTGAACCTCTGAACCTGGAAGCCATCCTCAATTAAATGTTGTCCTTTATAGGAATTGCCTTGGTCATGGTGTCTCTTCACAACAATGGAAACCTTAACTAAAACAGAACTATTCCAGTATATGTCTCCTCCCTAACATACAAGTTTCCAAAAGACCCTTCATTTAGTAGCATCACTTCTGGGTTAAAATGCCATCTTACGAACCTGGAAGGATGCAGACACTCAGACCAGAACTGCCATTAATGAACCCACATAGAGAGGAGTTATTAAATTTTTCTGAGCCTAGGAATTAGGACTCTTTCCCAATGACAACTTGGTTCCATGTCATTTTAAGTCATTTTAAGTAGGAACATGACAAGATTCAAATGATATTTTTAAAAATCACTTAGAATCAGAGACAATGATAAAATAATGGGTAGGGGAGTTAAGCAAAATAATTAATTCCTGGAGAAGGTTTGAAGGAAAAGTCTGCTCTAATCAAAACAATCTAATTTTATGCACATTTTCCACTGTGTACATTATACCTGGTTCCATTTTTAACTCGCAGTTAGTGATTCCCACTGCAGACATCTATTTTAGACTGGACCACTCTAATTGGCTCTCCTGAATTCTGTGTCCTTCCAGAACATGATTAACTTCACTTATCCTTAACTAAGGTGTCTCACTGCACTGGGTGGAGGGGTGGGGGGGTCAAGGCCACTGGATTGGTTTGCTATTTGTACTTGGCTTTATCCTCAATGTCAGAATTAAGAGCTGAAAAATAGTCACTTTATGGAAATAATGAGCCCTCAAAGAATTTTTTAAAGCATTTTGCTGCTGAGATCTGCCAGTCTGCTTGGCAGTACATAATAATAAATACCTTTCTTATTTGGAAATAACAAATTTGAATGTGACATCACTTGTCAAAATGCATCTGGGTGGGACTGAGATGCACAGAACACATATCACAGATACAATACACATAAGAGACTTAATCCTGACTCTCTTGACATAGCTTTTCGAACCATTTTAGTAGTGAGATAGAAAAGATGTGGAAATTACCACAAGCAGCTGACAGCAGCAGAACTCCATATGTAAGTCCGTGGCTTTGGGGACTGGCGTGAATGTCTTAAGGTGGGGGACAGAGGGAAGGAAATGACAGTACAGCATCCAAAAAACAAAGGTGCTACTATGGACCCAAGATGATCAATGTCTTTTCCTTCTATTTTTTTTCTTAATTTCTAGAATTAAATACAAATCACTAAAAGTTGATCCTACATGATAATTGTCAGTGCTGTTCACAAATTTTGGGTTCTCTTCTCAAGCATTTGAAAAGTTTCCTGTCCCTATTAGTCAGAAAGAACCTATGTAACTCATTTTGATCAGGAAAGTGTCCAAGAAAAGGTTTTATTTTTGAGATAGAGTCTCAAGGGGCAGCCTTGAATTCCTGATCTCCCTGCCTCCACCTCCACAGTCCTCCACCCGTTTCAGCTGAGGAGAGCTCCCAGAGGCAATGGCTTCCTTCCCTGTGGAGCCTGGTGCTGGTTCAAGCTGATCTCCACCAGCGTACTAGAACCAGAGGCAGATGTGTAGGTGCAGAGTGCAGGCACTAAACATCTGTGCTGTTCTACAGGAAAACCAGCAGGACATGGGTAAAGGAAGTAAAAAGCTAGACCTAAGTGCCTCCAGTGAATAATTCTGAAATGGTGTCAGTGGTTAAGGGCTAAGTAACAGAGAGCAAATGTCCCTGGAGACTCGATTTATAGTGGCACTCGTTACACTTGCTATAACTATTTCTTTTGATAACATGGGAGGCAGAATAGGTATCTGTAGGGTGTGTGGGGAGTGATAGGTCAGAGAGACCACCTTAGACACAGCCGGAAAGTTTACAAACAATGGAAAGAAAATAAAACTACTCAAAAATCTTGTCTTTTGAGATAACAGAGACAACTTCATCTCTCTAGTAGGAAAAAGATACCTGGGCTAACGAGATGGCTCAGATGGTAAGAACACTGACTGCTCTTCTGAAGCTCCTGAGTTCAAATCCCTGCAACCACATAGTGATTTACAACCACCCATAATGAGACCTGAGGCCCTCTTCTTGTGCGTCTGAAGTCAGCTACAGTATACTTATATAGAACAATAAATAAATCTTTGGGCTAAAGCAAGAAGGGACTGAGCAAGCAGAGCTGACCAGAGCAAGCAAGGCAGATGGGAGGGAGTTCCTAAAAACTCAATTCCCAACAGCCACATGAAGGTTCACAACCATTTGTACAGCTACAGTGTACTCACATACATTAAATAAATAAATCTTTTAAAAAAAAAGAAGACAGACAGACAGACAGAAAGAAAGAAGGAAAGAAATCAACTAAAGTTCTTGTGGCAAAAACCCTAACAGTACTGTCCTAAGGGCAGGCATACCATTGGGTTATAGTCTGCATTGTGTCTCCCTTGAATACACATCGTGAAATCTAACTTCCAGTGTCTCAAAATACATCTCTACTTGGAAATTCTGCCTCTGTTGATGTTACTAAGTAAAAATGAAGCCAGAATCCAATGTAAAAAATTGACTTTTCCCCTTTTCACAATGTAGTTGACTTAATCAACTGAGGGCCTGAAGAGAACAAAAGACAGAGGGAAAAGGGGGAGTTTACCCCTTTATTCTCAGCCTCACTGCATAGTGTTTGGATATCTGTTATTTGTTCTGGGAATGGAGTTTACATATCTCCTGGTTCTCAGCTCTCCAGATACAGACTTCATTGAAGATTGAAGTTGGACCACCTCATTCCTAAGACTGCTGCTTTGTATGGTAGAGAATGAGATCCTCTGTCTTGTGTTAGCTGATTAGATAGATAGATAGATAGATAGATAGATAGATAGATACAGACACACAGACAAATGGATAATAGGTTGATAAATAGATGATGGATAGATTGTAGATAGATCATAGATTATAGATAAGTAATAGGTAGATAAACAGATGATAGATAAATAGATATATATCTATATCCATATAGAGATATGGATATATAGATGATAGACACTAGATAGATGATAGATGGTTAGATAGTAGATAGATTGATGATAGATAGGTTGTAGATAGATTGATTGATGATACATAGGTGATAAATAGTAGAAAGATGATAGATAGATAGATAGATATAAGATTGATTGATGATAGATAGATGATAATAGTAGAAAGATGATAGATAGAGAGTAGATAGATTGATGATAGATAGATGGTAAATATATAAATCAAGAGAAAAGTAGATATTAAATGAGTTGATGGTAGATGCATAGCTGTAGATCTCACATCAATTCTGTCTCTCTGGAGGACACTAAGATCAATAGAGAAGATTAATAGAGACTCATAGAGAAGGTCATGTGCGAAACACAGCCAGAACACAACCTTTCGCAAACTACAGAGCAAGGACAGAGAAATTCTCACCCTAATAACTCTTCATTTTAGATTTTCATGTTTCAGAGCTACAAGAACTTAGTTTTCTCTCACTTGTACCACCCATGTAGGGTCCACTACTATGGCAGTCTTAACAACTAATGTAAAGGGAATTGCCATACCAATACCAAATGGAAGAATGTGTGCTGAACAAAAGAGTAAATGTTTCCAGGTGGATCAGATATCACAGAGCTAAGAGCTTCCAAGAGAGAGAGAGAGAGAGAGAGAGAGAGAGAGGGGGGGGGGAAACCGTGTGAAGAAAAGATCTTTGTACAATGACACATCTAGTTGTTTGAATGGAATGGGCAAACAGCTGTGTTTAACAGCTTGGCAGGAAGCAGCTGGATATACAGCCATTTAACTGAAGAGAATTCACTAAAGATGCAGTTTACAGAGGTGTCTCAGTGTTAAGGTGCTAATTAGGGACAATGAGTCTCTCAGGAACCCACAGTCAGAGAACTTCACATTCCAGGACTCAGTTGCAAAGGGATGGTACTAAGTGGTGAATCTAGGGTAAGTCTGGATCCAGGCAAGAAAGATGCCAAGAAGGAACTAGAAACAGCAAGGCAGCCCTTGCAAAGAGTGCTACAAGGCAGGAGAAGGAAGCTTCCTTCATTCCTACCCTTGTTTTTGTTTGTTGGTTTGTTTATTCATTTGTTTGTTTTATTATCTCTGATTTCCATTCACCAACCATCAAAATATAGAGAAAGCCTAAATAAAGTGGATTGTAGAGGACAGCCCCTGGGGCGTAAGGTGGTTACTCTTTGCCTACTCAAAACAGAGTCACTTGAGAAAGGAAACCTCAATTCAGGAATTGCTTCTTTCAGGTTAGCCTATGGAAATGACAGAGGGAAAAATTCTTGGTTAATAACAAATGTGGGCAGCCTAGCACACTGCAGGTGGTGCCATGGCTGGGAAGGCGATCTTGGGTTGTAGAAGAAACCAGAGTCCATCCATGGTTCAATTTCTGCCTCTGCGTAACTGCTTGGGGTCTTGCCTTCAAGTCTCTTGACGAGGGACTCTAGCCTGTGAGGGGAGTTAAACCATTTCCTCTCCAAATTGCCTTTAGTCATAGTTTTATCATTAAAAAAAAAAACCTCAAACAAAAACTAGAACACACACAGTAAGGAAAAAAATAGTCTTCATAGACATAAAGTTCTTTTAAAAGTTATATTGGGAAATAAAGAATAGACTTTGATCAAAGAAATGACCCTGAGGCCCCCATTGCTCCACACATCAAAGGCAGGGAAACTTCTCATGGCTTCTACCCGAAGAATTTGAGTCTAATCAAGTCTAATACTTCACATCTCCCAATGACTATCCCTTTAATCCCGCAGGCTCCTGTAGTTTCCCTGGATAAGGGGTCACCTGTGACTTCCTGTCTATCCCCTTCGAGTGGGTGTTTATCATCAAACTGTCATGGCTCTTCTGTCTTCTGTCAGCAGAATAGGGAGATGTGGCTCTGTTTTTTATATTTCCTCGTCCTATGGCTTACAAGAAACCACACTGAACTTCCATGGTTGTGACTGGACAGCACTTGAGTGATTTTTTTTTCTTTTCTTCAGTGGAACAGTGAGAGAACATGTTGTGTGGGAAGAAAAAAGAACAAAATGTTTACTAACCAGATAATTGGCAGGGAGCAGACATCAGATATGTGTTCTTGTTCTTTTATTTTCCCATCTGATTGAATTTAGCCAGTAGCATGGCTTGCTTTAACAAATACAATGTAGCCTATATCAGTTTTAGGTGGAAGCTTTAAAAGCAGTCTGGAATTTATTGCCCTTTCTCTTTTTCTCCTTCCTTTTTTGGTACATGACCTGTCAGCTCCATCCAATTAGGTCACTGGGAGGTCTACAATACTCAGAAGAAATGGAAGTAGACCATGAACAGGGAGAGAATTCAGTTGGGCTCAGAAGGTTGTATCATCTTCCCCCAGCCCATCTTGACTGCTTAAGCATAGATACTGCATAGCTCCGTTAGCACTAACTGCTAAAGAGGACACTATAACTAGAATCTTCACTATCAAGTCCTATATGGTTGCTCCTCAGACTCATCTGTGGGAATTGAGAAAAAGAAGCAGTCCAGTCCTTTCCGGTCTCTAGTCCCCCCATGCCCAATCACTTCTCTCTCTTGAGATTCATTGTATATTAGAACTATATAACTTGGTTTTGGTTTTACAAGAAAGAGCTCACTGTTAAGAGATTACCTGAGTCTCAAAAGAGACACACTGCACTTGAGCTCCTGAACAATGCTGGAACTGTTCAGACTTGAGGGCTTTTGAGTGTGCACAGAGTGATCTTACATTATGAGGTAGCCATGGGCCTGTAGGTATCAGAGGTGAAATGTTCTGACTTAAAAATAATAGGTTAAAATGTCAAATTAGCAAAGGTAGATGTTTGGCTTGATAGATACAGAGTTAACTAAGAGACTCGGGAGTTTGACCCACTATTGTGAGCTTTTGTGTCCCCCTGGTAAGATCACACTCAGGGCAACCGGAATCTTCTGCAGCACAAGCTTTATTGCTTACCCCATCAGGAGCCAGTGGCGAAGAGAGCCAGAGAGGGAGCCAGAGAGAGAGAGATAGAGAGATCCCCTGAATGGCGAAAACCTGTCCCTTTTATGGAGGACTGTCCTCCGCCTCGGACGTGTCGCTCCCTGATTGGCTGCAGCCCATCGGCCGGAGTTGTCATCACGGGGAAGGCAGAGCACATGGGGTGGGAAACTACCCCAGTGCATGTGCAGATGGTTTGTTTACACAGGTGCCAGTGCCATCAGCGCCATCTTGTAATGGCCAATGTGAGGGCGGCTCCTTACAACCCACAGGTGGGTTGTATCACTTCCCAGGTTGAAGTTTCCAGCTGAATAAACCTGAGACAGTGAGAAAGTGCGCACGCCCTCAATATTGATCCACTCTACTTGTTCAATATGGCCTCAATGAGACCTGCTGCCTCCAGCTCCTCCAGCCATGCCTTCCCTAGTGTGGTACTGGGAGTCAAAACCAGCCCTTCCTTTGATCAGTTATTTTGTCACCACAAGAAAAAATAACTAATCCAGTCACCTAGGACTGGAGTGTGGAGGTTGAAGAGAGGAGTAGAGACTGACAGCTGGCCTGGATGACACCATCATGAGTAAAAGAAGCATGAACTGTGTCCTGAACTGCATAGTTTTCAATACATTTGGATAAACAATGAATTATGGAACGCTCCCTGCCTGACTGATGCACAGAAAATGAACTGAAAGAAGACAAGGGTAGAAACAAGTGGACTGCTAAGCAAGGTGCTGCAGTTGCCTAGGCCATGGTAATAGAAAAGCAGTAGACTAAGCTCCCCTAAGGGCAAAATTGCCACATCCTATTGGTAATTGAACTTAAGGATAAAGGGTTAGGAATCACTCTACGATTATGGGCTTTAGAAACTGAGTGGAGGTTGGTTTTCTTTAACAAAGCGGGACAAGATGTCAACTAGTGTGTGTCGATGACATTTGCATTTAATTATGACTTTAATGTCTTAAGCTAGAACTATGAGTCCTTGGGACTCAAATCTAGTAGGAAAAATGTTAAGACATTGTGGGATTAAAATTTTCTTCTCTTATAAACAGACAAACAAGGGCTTAAGAGATGGCTCAGTGGTTAAGAGCACTGATTGCTCTTCCAGAGGTCCTGAGTTCAATTACCAGCAACTACATGGTGGCTCATAACAATCTGTAGTAGGATCTGATGCCCTCTTCTGGTCTGTCCAAAAGTAGCGACAATGTACTCACATACATTAAATAAATAAATAAATAAATAAATAAATCTTTCTTTTAAAAAAAGTTTGCATTAAAAAAAACCAGACAAACAAAAATCTGTCTGAGTAGAGTGCATGGTTTAAATACTGCATAAGGTAGATGACCAAAAGCCATATAAAAATCTAGTTATGGTGACACACTGGTACGGGGTGGGCATGAGGCAGAAGGATCCCTGGGACATGTTTTTATTCTAGTCAATCAGCAACCTCCAAGGTCAGTGAGAAACTGGCTCTCAAAAAGCAAGGTAGACTGTGTTTGAGAAAAGCACCCAAAGTCAACCTCTGTCCTCTGCACACATGTGTGTCCACGTGTACATGCATGAAAATATACACACACATACACTATACAACTAAATAAGAGGAAGAAGAGGGAGAGGGAGGAAAGCTGGTTCTCTTCATTTGACATGGAGAGGTGGGAGATTGGCCCTCAGGGTTTTCATAGTTTCCCACCTGATTTGCCCTCCCCATTACCAAAATTTTACCCCTCAGTTCAAAAATGAAAAAGGAAGGGGAATCTTAAATTTAGTTAATAGTTCAAACATGGCGATATGAACCTTCTCTTGGTATCCTTGGAACATGTCTTTGATTCCACTAAGTGTTACTTTACTGAAGATAAGAGGAATCGGTTTTCCAGTCAACAAGGCAAAGCTTTTCCTCAAGTTGCTTGGCCACCAAAAGAGTCTTTTTAAATTCTAGGATAGTTGGATGCTGGAAGACAGTGGGTTTTGCTGCTGTTGTTTGTTTGTTTGTTTTTTAGCACAACCGCATTCAAGCTATCTCAGTCAAGACCTCAGTCCTCATCCTCTCTGGCTCACAAATGCTCCTTTTTCTCGCGGAAGTCTCGCTTTCCTGAATGATTGAGGCTGGGACAACCCCCGCCCTCTCCAGAGAACTATATTATTTACCTCTTGTAGTTCAAAAGAATCACTTAAGAGTTGTGCATATGTACTTTCTGGGGAAGGAAGGGGTGAGGCCTTTCCCTTCCTTTTTAGCCCTTTCAAACCAGTTTATGTCAAAGGCTTTCTCTTTACAGACACCTACTAGCTAAGAAGCCAGACTGAGAGGAAAAGCCACTAGCTTTTGAATGTTAACCCCTTACTGGAGGACTGAACCTAATTAAGAACTTACTTATCTCTCTGAGCTTCCATTCTTCATATAAAGGTCAGGGATGATAATAGAGCCAATTTTACAGTCATTAGCAGTAGGTTAAATGAGACAACACATTACATGTTCACCCCAGTGACTAATAGTAAGTTCTCGAGGCACCTTAGGTATTTCTGTTATCAGCATACCTACTCTCTCCCTCATCAAACATCATCATCTGAGTTCATACTGAAAAAGTAAGCCACAGGTTTGCAACCTTTGTATATAACCAAACTTAGAAAATAAAGCAAGTTTCTGAAACTTGTGGGGGTTATGTGCAGGCAATTGAGAATAGACTGGTAAATACATTTCTGTACTTCTGCAGGTCATATAAAAATACGTTCCTCTTTTATAATATGCTAATTATCAAAACTAAAGCCATGATTGCTGAAACAATGAATATCAAGTCACTTAGTATTAAACACTTTATTCCTTCGCTTATGATTTCTGGGAGCCTGCCCTAACACAGTAACGTCCTGACTACAGTGAAGAAGTTGGTTGCCCTTTTCACAGTTGGCCCCATGCAATATTGAAAGAACATTCCTCTGTCATGCATTCACCATAGCCTCGTTGTTTGCAGACTGTTCTTCATAACAGAGGGGGTTTGTTCTGATTCTAAGATTCATGAGCAATTTCAAAAACAAAGATGTAGAAGACGAACCATTGAGCCTAGACCTTAGAGAACTAGGCACCTCTAACAAAACTGGTGTGTGTCCTATTTTTGGCAGCAGAGAAGTTTAGAATTTGTTGGGTTTCTACAGTGGATCAAGAGGTAATTTATATAAGATTCTTCTTGCGTGTGTACGTATGCATGTGTGTGTGGAGGCTGGAGGTTTACATTGTATACCATTCTTCAGTCACTCTGTCACCATATTACTTTAAATTCCTTAATTTATTATGATTGTGCTTGTGCATGCATGAGTACATATAACAACTAGCACACAGAGGTCAGGGGAAAACATTTGGTTGTTGGTTTTTGCTTTCTGCTCTGTATTCCAAGGACAAACCTCAGGTCATCAGGCTTTTGTGACAAGTTCCATTAACACGTATACCATCCTGCTTGCCTCTCCATCTGATTTTTTAAGACAGGGTTTTTCACTGAACCTGGAACTCATTGATTCAGCAATAGAATCCCTGGTGACATCTGAGGAGCCTCCTGTCTCTACCTCCTTAACATCTGGGTTTATTGATGTATACATGTGGGAGCTGAGGATTAAACTTGGGCCCTCATGCTTGTAGTAAGCTTGGTAGACTAAACCATCTCCCCAGCATGTGTGTGCGCATGTGCACACACGCGCATACACCATACACACCCACCCCCCCACCCCCCCCCCCCACACACACACTCTCTCTGTTTGGGTTAAAAATAGAAATACAGATAAAAAGTAAAAATAACATCAAGTAGAGACCCACTGTGTAAAAATTGTCACTTCAGATCAGAATCCAGTCCAGTGTGTAAGAAGGCTCTTGATGTGCTTGCTCAGTCTTTAAAATATCCCTCTATTTTATTCATTTTCCCTTTAAAAGACAAAACAAACCAAAAAGAAAAAAAGAGGAAGCAAGTTATATAATCTACACCCTGGATGTCTAATCATTTTTATTTCTTATTGCAGTTTGAATTAGAAAGGAACACTCAGTCCCAGAACATGGGAATTCATCTCCTGTTTCTTTGTCTGCAGCAAGAACTAGGAGATAGTTCAGAGCCATTGCCAGTCAGAAAATACAAGAACGCTGCACTCCGATCTCATCTGTTTACTGGCAGATCACAGGCCACTTCCCTCAAATCTCAGACATCCTGTTAGGTCTGAGAGGCTCCATCCAAGGATACCTAGAGAACTTCAGAAAAGAAAGGGCATCTGAAAAGCCCCCTCTTTTTTGTTCTTTGAACAGAATTGAGTAAAGTTTTAAAAATACTCCCCACCCTTGTTCGTTCCTTAAGGCAGCACCAAGATGTAATTTGAATGGAAGCCAGAAGCAGAGACACACTTAATATGTGAATGCCGGAGGAAGTGGTTTCCTTAGCAATAACAGGCATGTGAAAGTCAAAACTTCCTTTCCTTCCCATGTGATTCCCTCCCCCCTTTTTTTCAAAGCAATTCAGATAGAGGACAATGGAATTGAATTCCAAGCACCCACAGTGTTCATGAATTGCTAAGCAATGATTCACCAAGTACCCAAATTACTCCAGACTACTTGATCATTTTATTAGTGAAATTGCTTTGTTTTAAAGCTTTCCTTCCTCACGTCATACATCAGTTTTCCTCATTCCTGTAGGCCACTTGTCTGCCGCTCTGACAAAGTAGAGCTATACCAAGCAATCACAAGTAGGGGTTGATACAGGGTAGAACAGAGCCAACTATAGTCATGACTGATTTCTCCCTTACAGAAAGTATGAGACACATACAGAAAAAATATCTTTCATAACTGAAACATACTGTTTACTAGGGATAAACAATATGAATTAAATTAGTGGGGAATTCCTTCGATTCCAGTTTAGAAACACTTAAATTTTCATTCATGATAATTACTGATTTGTCTTGACCCACTCATTCTAAAGGAAAACTGGAAAGGGTTAGGGGTTACGTGGGTCTTACTGTAAGTAGCATGTTCTGCTTGATCCTTGAAGTTAAAAGGTAGTGTCCTATTCAAAAATACAGCAGAAGGCCACAGCTTAAGGTAACAGTCTCTCTTGTTCCTTCAATTAAGTTGCAGTGTTCTTGAGGAACACACATGACTGTTTTATGAAATTTCTCTTTGTAGTTGGCAAACTGTGAACCGAAAAGTCACTAACACCATTCAACTCAACTTCTTACCAATTCTTTTTTTCAATTTTACCCTTTTTTTAAAAGTTACTTGCTTGTTGGAAATGCTGCATACATGTGAATGCAGGTGCCTGCTGAGGCCTGGGACATTGAGTTAGGGTAGTTGTAAACTGCCCTACTGTATAAGTATACTAGTCTACAGAAGTAATACACATTTTTAACTTCAGCCCCATCATTGAAATGCTATGAGATGCTTGCAGTCTAAGCTGCCAGACAGCCCCAGGAGCTTCATAGGTTTGCTTTATGGTCCTGTTGTCTGTGTCTTTGTATTATAGTAGTGTTTTTCATATTGGGATCTTTATAAGTATTCATAAAGGGTGTGAAGGGAAAGGATAGCATAGTACCATCTTAATAAACTGTCTTCTGACAACTTATAATCAACATATAATGCCTGTTCTAGTTTAATGGTTCTTTCTGAACTTGGAAATGTTCCAACACACAGCCTTAGTTTTCAAGTGGATCCCAACCGTTTTTCCCCTGTTAGGAACTAAGGAGAAAACCATGATTAAAAGTTATCAGGACCTCCAGGGAGTACAGCCTCTGATCACTTTCTTCAGGGCTAGTGAGATTGTTCTACAAAGATATTTTCAACTGTTCAAACAATCGGGGTAATTTTCCATACCCTAAGACAAAGGCTGCAAAGATAGAAAGTTTGCAATGTTCTCATTTGCCCAGCACACTCTGCACTCAAGCAGAGAGAGGCTGGACTCTGAGGAGGTTGTTCTCCACAGGCACACGTGTCCCACCACGAGCAGGCACTGTGTACCCTACATGAAAACTGGATGCTATTTTCGTGCCATGAGCATTCTGTCCTCTTCAAGCCAAAGCTGGTCCTAGGAAGTGGCCTATACTGCCCGGTTGGCTGGTTTTGTTGCAGCAAAAGTCCCTGAGAAAAACACTTGATTTTCTTGGTGAGGCAGTGGAAAGCATTTCAGAGTGACAAGCAATTGCTTACCAGAATATTTTTAGCAGAAAATTTATTTTTGGTTGACTCAGCTGGTCAGACAATTGTGACTCGGAGAATTGAGAATGACCTTGGCTAAGTCACTTCATAACTCCAGACATTGGAATATTGAATGAAATCATATGCCATCAAGTACTATACTTGGTTCTATGGCCCTCTAGAGTTCATTGATCCTTTCAGAGGAGTGCAGGGTGTTGATGAAGAGCAGGCAGGTAGGACTCTGAAGCTTCACTTCTTTTTTTTATTAGATATTTTCTTTATTTACATTTCAAATGTTATCACCTTTCCTAGTTTCCCCTCCAAAAATCCCCTATCCCCTCCCCTCTTCTCCTGCTCTCCAACCCACCCACTCCCATTCCTGGTCCTGGCATTCCCCTATACTGGCATTCCCTCATAGGACCAAGGGCCTCTCCTCCCATTGATGACTGACTAGGCCATCCTCTGCTACATATGCAGCTAGAGCCACAAGTTCCACCATGTGTTTTCTTTGATTGGTGATATAGTTCCAAGGAGCTCTGGGGGTACTGGATAGTTCATATTGATGTTTCTCCTATGGGGCTTCAGTCCACTTCAACTCCCTGGGTATTTCTCTGGCTCTTCCATTGGGGACCTTTTGCTCCGTCCAATGGATGACTATGAGCATCCACTTCTGTATTTGCCAGGCACTGGCAGAGCCTCACAGGAGACAGCTATATCAGGCTCCTGTCAGCAGGCTCTTGTTGGCATCTGCCTAGTTTATGGGGCGGATCCCCAAGTGGGGCAGTCTCTGGATGGTCATTCCTTCAGGCTCTGCTCTGAACTTTGTCTCTGCAACTTCTTCCATGGGCATTTTGTTTCCCATTCTAAGAAGGAACGAAGTATCAAGGAACTCCACATAAAACCAGAGACACTTAAATTAATAGAGGAGAAAGTGGGGGAAAAGCCTTGAAGATATGGGCACAGGGAAAATATTCCTGAACAGAAATACAATGGCTTGTGCTGTAAGATCAAGAATCGACAAATGGGACCTCATAAAATTGCAAAGCTTCTGTAAGGCAAAAGACACTGTCAATAAGACAAAAGGGCCACCAACAGATTGGGAAAGGATAGGCGACTAATATCCAACATATACAAAGAACTCAAGAAGCTGGACTCCAGAAAATCAATAACCCCATTAAAAAATGGGGTAAAGAGTTAACAAAGAATTCTCAACTGAGGAATACCGAATGGCTGTGAATCACCTGAAAAAATGCTCAACATCCTTAATCATCAGAGTAATGCAAATCAAAACAACCCTGAGATTCCACCTCACACCAGTCAGAATGGCTAAGATCAAAAATTCAGGTGACAGCAGATGCTGGCAAGGATGTGGAGAAAGAGGAACACTCCTCCATTGCTGGTGGGATTGCAAGCTGGTACAACCACTCTGGAAGTCAGTCTGGTGGTTCCTCAGAAAATTGGACATAATACTACTGGCAGATTCAGCAATACCTCTCCTGGGCATATACCCAGAAGATGTTACAACTGGTAATAAGAACACATGCTCCACTATGTTCATAGCAGCCTTATTTATAATAGCCAGAAGCTGGAAAGAACCCAGATGTCTCTTAACAGAAGCTTCACTTCTATATACTTGTCTCTACCAATTTAAGTGTCCTCTGGCAGAAAACAGGTGGGGGTTTAAAAGCCCCCCCTCCCCCGAATTTCTAAAGTTACACATGGGAAGACTTGTAGATTGCAATTCCCATAAGAAAATCGTGAGAAATGTAAAACAGCAAAGATGCAAACAACAAACTATTTCACAATCAAAGGCTGTTTTCCTCATCTTAGACAATTTTCAGTGTTTATTTATTTTTCCAAGAGAGTATTGAGAAAGGCTGGAGACAATTTTACTTCCATGGGTTCAGGGAGACAGCAACAGCCACAGCAGTAGGAGCAGCAGCAGCAGCAGCAGCAACAGCAACAACAACAACAACAACAACAACAACAACAACAACCGGGCACCAGAAGTGAGGCTAGCATCTGTCAATCTGTTGAGATCTCACTCTAGTGCAGAGGAGGGACCCTTCACAGTAGCCATTCTGGAAGGAGCTTTTCCCTGCTGTCTAGTTTACTGATGCTTTTTGACCTTTGAAAACATCTTAGCCATGGCAGAGTTTCTGTGTACCTCATTAGGAAAACTCAGCAAGAACAAGAGCTGCTGAGGGGTAGAGGCAATTTTCTCCCCAGTTTTCTCCCTAGTTGCATAGTGCTCCTATTGGTGACAGTGCTAGACACTCTCTCTGTTTAGTGGGGTTTTTGTTTTGTTTTGTTTTATTTGTTTTAAAGATTGTTTGATACCTGTTCCCCATTATCCAGAGTTTTCAGAACAGCTGGAAGTAAACCAACCAAGCTTTCTGGCACTGCTTTACCCCTGTTAAAAAGGCTATTGTTCAACTGTTCAAATAGGGATGCTTTGATTGTTAGCACGTTCAGCAAGCTGTGATTACAGTAATTACAGACCTGTGAAGGTCAAATTGACAAAACTGAATATAAACGGGGACTGAATATAAGTGTGACAACCCACTGTATGAGTTCCTTCTGTGCTCTTTGCCCCTTCCCCGTGTTGTTGTAAGGGTGGCCAAATGGCAGATCTGTAATAGGGAATAAAAATGAAAGTTATCATTTCACAACTTGGTTTTTAATACTTTGAATCGCTATTCAAGAAACTGAAGGGTATGCTGCCTTGCACTCTCTGAGCCATGGAGAGTTTGTCTCTTTTAACTTCTTTCTTAGTCATGCCCGTGACTTTATAAAGTATATCTTTCTTAAAATTGTTTAAAAGCAATTTAATGTTTGGAGGAATTTTTTCTCTGTTACTTTTTCTCTTCCAAGTGTGTGACACTGAGTTAAACATGGATAGACAATTTTTTTTGTCCGTACCTACATCATTTTGTGTAATATCTAGCTTTCAAATAAAAAAATCCACATGAGTGTGTGAAAATCAACAAACAACCTTCCTATTATTGTCAAAGGCCAGGATATGTTTGGTATTCAGATGCACTAATATACACGCTGATCTGTCCTTTTCTTTTTCCTTAATGATGGCTTTAGATAATTGTTCAATTAGCCATTGAGTAAAAGACAGAATTGTAATATTGTATGCTATATGAATGAATGGACAAAGGTAATAGATAAAAAAAATAAATTTGTTTTTACCTAGTTCATAAAATTGTGTCATGCCAAGAGCAATTTTAGGGCCAGGGAAAGAGCTGTGTCTGAATGAAGCCTCAATAGTACAGACAGATGGGCATTAATCAGTTCTCAAAGTCCAGATGTTTCATCTGCTGGGAGCCAGCTGTGTGGATTTTGGCTGTGTGGAGTTGTCATGCTTTGTCCAGATGTGTCCGTTCTGTTGGACATAGTCATAATCTCACATATGTGGTTCCATGACAGTATACTATGATGTCTATGCTCTCTAAGTGTCTTCTTACTTGCAACAAGAATAAGCACAAAGAAGCTCCCAATCTTTCCTGTGTTTTAGTAGAAATGACATTGATGAAGGGTAAATTTTAAAGGGAAAATGATGACTCATATAAGTTGATGAGTCACATCTAATTTTACTCATTCATTCATGGGGAAAAGAGTGGAACATTGCAACCGTCTGGGAGAAGAATTCTAAGAAGCATGCGTGCACACAGAGTAAAGAATGAGCCCCTGGTTGATTCTCCAATACAAAGTGGTCAACTCCGGAATCATACACTCCAAAACAGTAAAACTAGACTCAACAGGTTTTACATATTTTGTGCATATCTTTACATATGTAACAATAATAATCCAAGAGAGGAAATGGGGGCATGGGAGGGTTAAAGGAGGAAAGAAAGGGCGGAAGAGATTAATTACATTTTAATTAAAAGTGTAAAAGGAATAAACACAAGATGTGTCTATGCACAGGAAAAATAGTCAATAGTCTTTTGACAAGCACAGCTCTTATGTCTGTGAAGTGATTTCCATTATTATCAGTCTCTGGTAACTTTTGGCGTTTTAAAAGAACTCAAAGGCAACGAAGAAACATAACCAGCACCCAGGGGAGCACAGCAAGTAGGACACTCTCTAATCATGTTTTATTCCTACTTCAAAGTCTGTCACAATTTTCCACCATGACTTTGTTTGATAAACTAAAATTGACGGCTGAAGAGATGGCTCAGCAACTAAGTAAGCACACTTTCCACCCTTCCAGAAGATGAAATCTAGTTCCTAGCATCCATATTTGATGGCAGCTCATAGCCACCCCGACCTCCAGCTCCAGGGAATCTGACACCTTCTTCTCTGTGGGCACCTGCACACATATGGCAGATGCACATGCACTCACACACAGAGACACAGACCTACAGACGCATGTTCTAAAACCCATATATCAAAAACAGAAGACAACTTTTGAGCATGGATTCTTTCCTTTACAAGGATTTGCTGGTCACCAGGCTTGCTCCGCAAGCACTTTTATTAGCAGAGTCATCTCCCTCCTCAGCTGCTTGTCATAATTTTCTGCTGCAGTCGAGACTAAACATAAATGCCTTCCTACCTAAACTAAAACTTCACTGCTACAAAAACAAATGGGCCATCAAAAACCTCAGTTCATAGGCTGAAGAGATGACTCCAGGGATAAAGTCCTTGCTATACATACTTAAGGACCTGAGTCCAGATCCCAACACCTATATTAAAAGCAGATGTAGAGGTAAATGCATGTAACCCCAACTCTAGTTTGGGAGAAGTAGGTGGAGGCTGGAGAATGCTGGAGCTTACCTGGCCAACTATCATAGTGAATCAGAGAGCTTTGAATCAGAGATATTCAGTGAGAGAATAACTCACCTGCCCCTCCCAGAAATAAAAGAAGAGAGAGAGAGAAAGAAAGAAGAGGAAAGAAAAAATAATGTACAGAGCAATTGAAAAAGCAGTCAACATCACATCAAACCATGGCTTCTACAAGTCAAGCACACGAGCATACCCACTCATATCTACATCTTCACATACTAGGTCCCCCCTCAGTACAAAAAAAAAAAACCCTCACTTTATATATAGTTAAGTTTTATAACAACATTCATTTCTTTGCTGATCGAAGCTGGGCCACTCTGAGACCAACAACATGGTCAGCGTAAAGAAAAAAAGTGACAGTTATGTCTAGTGGAAGGATACCGTCTTCTTTTGTCCATGCCCATACAATCTCCCGTGACCATCTGCCATAAGAAAGGAATGCTTAAATTTTACATTGATATATTCAATTAGAATTTCTCTGTCGTATATCTTGTTTATGTTATGGAAACATATTTCAATCTGTATAGCATTTATAAATGTATAATGGAGTTAATTTAACTTTTTTCTTTATACACTTGTGTAAGAACTTTATAAGTCACATTAAACAAGACGCTGTATAAAATCTGAGATCAGAAACTTGATTATTGTTTATGCCATTTGACAAGCAATTTGGCTGTGTTTTTCTTGAGTATATATAGATTTATCACTCACATAATTAGCATATTTTCTATTTTCCTCATCTTCCTTAAAGATTTGATGTTCATACAATTAACATGTAGAAATACTGGGCATGTGTCTACACTACAGTGAATATTTGAATATGGAAGATGAGCATATTGATATGTGCCTGCAGTGCCAATGCTGGGATGGGGTGGGCTCAGATCATGAGTTTTGGACAGCCTGAGCTACATACTGAGACCTTTTCTCAAGAGACAAAAGGAGTATAGGAGAAGGAGAGAAGGATATGAAGAAAGACAGTAGAGGGAGGAGGAAGTAGAGGAGGAGGAAGAAGAAGATGGAGGTGGAAGGAGGGGAGGGAGGGAGGAAGGAAAGGTTAAAAAAAAGCAAAAAAAAAAAACTTCTTGGTTTTATTGAGTCACCATCTCCAAGTCTTTTGTGTGTTTTGAAAATATTGAGTTAAAGTGGAAACTTCCCCGTAACTGAAGGGTTAAGTTCATCAGGAAAGGAATTATGCAGATGGTGTGTCTCAGCACCCATCCTGATACCCGTGAAGACTCACTACCAAGTCACACCTGATGCCTGTAACTTTCTCTGCCTGGTTGTTATTGGGATTCGAGTGAAACAGGACCCAAGTAGTAAAGAATTCTTTTCTTCCCCCCTCCCCTCCCCTCTCCCAATAAAAAATTACATTTTTATTGCTGATACTGTGTGCCTGCTTTCATCATCTACTTCTCTGGAACATTCATTCTAGCACTTGATAGTACATCTAGAACTCTAGAAATGTTGCTGGTTGTTCAACCTTACATTCACCAAATACAGCACACTACCATGTGAGCACACTGTAATGGTTAGTGTTGTCAATGGGACAAGATCAGACCTGGGAGGGGTCATCCTGATTACATTGAGATGGGGAGGAACACCCTGAGAGTGGACAGCACCATTTCTTGGGCTTGAACCCTGTCTCAGTTAGGGTTTTACTGCTGTGAACAGACCCCATGACCAAGGCAACTCTTACAACATTTAATTAAGGCTGGTTTACAGGTTCAGAGGTTCAGTACATTATCATCAAGGCAGGAGCATGTTCAGGCAGGCATGGTGTAGGAGGAGCTGAGAATTCTATATCTTCATCTGAAGGCTGCTAGCAGAATACTGACTTCAAGGCTGCTAGGATGAGGGTTTTTAAGTCCATGCCTACAGTGACACACCTACTCCAACAAGGCAATACCTCCGAATAGTGCCACTTCCTGGGCCAAGCATAGCCAAACCATGACAGGCCCTAAGTGTATAAAGAGAGAAAGCCAGCTGAACTCACACACTTGGCTCCTCCCCTCCATGACTGCAGATGCAACATGATCACCTGTCTCATGTTCTTGAGGCTACAACTTTTCTGACACAGAAGACCATCCCTTCAAAGTAGGAGTCAAAACAAACTGTCTCTTAAGTTGTTCTTGTCCAGTATTTTTGTCATAGCAAGAGGGAAAGTAACTAAGACAGGTGTCTAGTCTAGTGTCATCGTTCAAAACAGGTCATTCTCTTTGTAAAGACAGCATTATCATGTAACAAAGTCATCTCTAGTTTAACAAACTGGTATATAAAAAGAAATGGGATCAAAAGCCTTTTGTTAATTTGTCTGTGAGAGGGTATGTGTGCACCTGTGTGTTTGTGTGCAGAGGCCAGAGAAACCTCTCAGTGTTGTCTCAGGAACACCACCCACTTCCTTTAAGACAGGGTCTCACAGTAGCTTGAAACTCACAATCTAGTCTAAACTGGCTGACAAGTGAGCCCCAAGAATGTTCCTGCCTGTATCCCCAGAACTAAGGCTGCAAATGTATGCCATCAAGCTAGGTATTTTCACATAGGCTCTGGACTTCAGATCTTCATCTGAACATTTATTGGTTGAGGCAATGTCCTAAGTAGCATATAGTGTCAATTAATGCTCTGTCTCAGCATCATCATGTTGCAGAACATTTATTGAGCAGAGGTTGTATTTCAGTATTTGTTTAACCAATGTTCTTGAGGATGTCCTGAACGGTAAAACATCAATACACCATATTTGTGAATGGGATCTATGCACACTACTGTTTGTTTGTTCATTTGTCTTTAAGTAATCTTTTTCTCGAGAGTGGGTCAGACATCTGAGATTATTAACACTCAATTATGCTTTTTCCTTTCTCCTATGATCCCAGGTAAGGGTGTTCTTGGAAGAGAGATTCTAAGCAAAGAGCCTCAGACAGGAATGTAGCCTGTACTATGGCAGCTGCAGGGAAGAAGCTGTAGAGATGATGATGGTGAGCGTTTGAAGTGTGCGTCCAGTAAATACTGCAAATCCCCTTTCATATCCTGTGATTCTGATTAGTTTGTTACACAAGATGGCTTTGTGTGGGGGATTTAGAGAAATCATAGCAGCAAGCCTGGAAAAAACTCAGTGGGCTGGTTAGTAGGTACCCTGCTAGAGTAACAGGCATGTGCCACCACACCCAGCTCAGCCAGCCCACTTTTTATGCCTTTAGACAATGTCTCTATTCCAGACTGGCCTAGAATTTGCAGTACTAGTTCCTCAGCCTCCAAAGCAGCTGGATTGGCAGGGCCACTCTTCTAGGCCTAGCTCAGAGATGTCTTTCTGTGAAGGACCCTAAGTTTTGCCCCTCTGTCCCCACTTGTATTGCAGGTCTCCTGGGGACCATCCACCATTTTTTTCCACTGCCTTTAGGGTCCAGACAGAAGCTGTAGCCAATGGCCAGAGATATCAGTGACTGTGAATATATATACAAATAGCCCTGGATGCCTAACGAGCAGCAGAGCTGCCTCTGAATTTCTGGTATTCATGAGGAGGCTTAAATATGGTGCTTTCTTTTTGGTACTACTGTTAATTCCAGGAGTCATTGCCCTGCCCTTATCATGGGGTGACCAGTAAGCAATTAAAGGAATGTGCTTACTGACTGCTGGATCCAGGGCTCTGCCAGTGATGAGGAGTATCCTGAGTATCCATCCACTCTGTACTGGGAGATCCCCCAGTCAGGCTGCCAATGATTACCCAGACAGACATCTCTCCATTCCTTGAATGGGCTCAGTACTAGAGACTTATGGTAGGTGTGCTAGTCTGTGGGGAAAGTGCCCCAATGTGTGTGAGTAAAACACGATGCCACATGTTTTCTTAGTTAGGCTTCCTATTGCTTTGAAGAGACACCATGACCAAGGTAATTCTTACAACATTTAATTGGGACTGGCTTTCTGGTTCTGAGGTTCAGTCCATTACCATCAGGACAGGAACCATAGTGCCCAGGCAGGCATGGCACAGGAGAAGCTGAGAATTCTACAGCTTGTTCCAAAGGCAAACGGGAGAAGACTGGCATCCTCAAGCAGCTAGGAGGAAGCTCTCAAATCCCGCCCCAACAGTGAGTGACACGCTTCTTCCAACAAGGCCACACCTACTCCAATAAGGCCATACCTCGAATAGTGTCATTCCCTGGGCTAAGCATGTTCAAATCACCACATTTCCTCTCCTTGGGCTGTGGGTCCTAACAACATATGCCCAGTGGAGGCAGGAAAACCTTCCAACTGCACCGATGCTCATCAGGAAAGCTAGGAGATTGTGGTGGTTTGAATTATAATGGCCCCCAGAGGCTCATATACTTGAATACTTGGTCTACAGTTGGTGGAACTACTTGAGAAGGATTAAGAGTTGTGGTCTTGGAGGAGGTGTCACTGAATGTGGATTTTGAGGTTTCAAAAGCCCATAGCATTTCCAGTTAGTGTTCTCTGCACAGCAGTGGAAATGTAACACAGACAGAGATAGTGAAGGAACAGCCCAGACTTCCTACAGGCAGGCTAGTTAGGAGCTCGGCTGATGGTTAATTGACTATTGCAACAAAGAGGAGCCTTAAAGATCAAGGAGAGGAGAGCCACAGTGTGACAGCAATACCTTTTGCAAGATGTGGGGCTGGCCTAGAAGATCCCCTATGCTTGCAGGTGCCTCAGGAAAATCAGAGATCTAGAAAAAAAAAAACAAAAAACAAAAAAACAAAAAAACAAAAAGTAAAAGAAAAGAAAAAGAAAGAAGGGTGGCCTGGAGACAGAGAAGGAGGGACACAGGACAGAAACACTGACATTCACCCAACTGTTGAAAATGGGCAGAGAGAATTCCTTAACCTAAGGGACTTCCTAGGAAACACACACACACGCACACGCACACGCGCGCGCGAAGACTTTTTGTGAAGGTGGATCTGTGCCTCCTGGTAAGAATTCTACCATTTCGGTCAGTCTGCCGCTCCCGTCCCCGCCCCCATTGCCCTTTCTTTGCTCTGCTCATTTATGAGATATCCTGCCCCACCCTCCTCCCACTGTCTCCGTGTGCCGGGCAGCACTCAGCACTCACTCATCTTCTTGGAATCCTGTGGGTGGCAGGGTTTCTCCTCCATTTGTATGCTCAGCTGTGGAGAAAGGGAAGTACAATACTCTGACATTTCTTGCGAACCTTTTGATCAAAGGAGTGATCCTCACAGTCCTTAAAACAGGTGGCAGGGAAGATGTGGAAGACACCTTTTACAGCATCAGTTTCTTTCTCAAGCCACCTCACAATGCTGGCGTGTGCCCAGCAGCTCAATTTGGAGAGAATTCGATTTGACTCAAATCCCGGATGGGCTGTGCAATGAATGGCTCATTGGATACATGCCCATTTTCCCCCCTCCACTAAGCCCTGGGTCTGCTTCTCTTGTACCCTAGACATCAGACATCTTTACTACTTCTTTCATTAGATTCCTTTGAAGTTGTGGGTGTTTTTTTTTTTCTTCTGTCTTTGAGGAATTCCTTCGGCCCCCAGATTTCAGGAGTGTGAGTGCTTTAAACCTTTCCCTCTTCTTTTGAGTTAATACTGAACTCCACCTTTTTTCTTTCCATTTCTGGGGACCTACTACTGAGTTGTTTTATATTACATTTTCATTTCAGAACTGTTTGAAAATGGAGCTCATGCCATGCAAGTGAATATTTTGCCTCGTCTTGGCTGATTTAATCAGCATGGATACCATTATTCATTCAATTGCATGAATAATTTATTTCTCTGTTGTAAAAGTTTAATAAAAGTTTTCTTGTCTTTATCAAATTCCATGTTGCTCTCTGTTCATTCCATAGCAGCAACATAATCAGAATATAGAGCAGGCTCCATCAGAAATGATGAGTGACACAGGTTTCATTAGACATCTTGTTGGGTATATCTTATTCTCTTTTTACTTATGATTGAACACAATTTGAGACAAATGGATAAGACATAATTCTCCATAGACTAAGCATGACCTGCATTAACTAAGCCATGTCATTTAAAGCTTTGAAATTTTTGAGTTTACATTGTAACATAGATTCTTATTTGGCTTTGTGCAATGGAACATGTGATTCTTGTCCTTGAATATTCATGGATAGCTGTCTTACTCTTCTGTCAACTGTGTGATTATGAATTAGCTACATTCCTAGCCCAGGATGATTATTTCTGATATATGTAAAGTCACTTCAAACAAATAGTATTTCCTTACATGGAAACTTCCTGTTAAGTTTTCAGATTAGGCACTTTTAATCAGTGAAGTCAGTCTGTAAATTTAAAGTATAATATTAATATGTCTATGTCTCCTTCCATGCTAGGGTGGCACGCTTTCTAAATAAGAGACACCACCACCCACAACTGACTTGTGATAGATTCATGCTATAATCACACTGCGGATGCTGAAATTGCAAACATGCAGCTTTTCTCAGGAAGTCAAGTGCTCAGCTCCTGACAACTGGAAATGTATTTAAAATGGCCATGGAAGATGCATATAAATAAAGTATGAAGGTACCTATGATATAAGCAGGGAGGAAAAAGCACTAGTCACATTCCAGAAACAACTCATTAGTGATGCATGCTTATAATGTCTCATTTTAAAGAGTGCAGCTAAATGATCATTAGAAGTCATAAGCTGGGGCTGGCGAGATGGCTCAGTGGTTAAGAGCACTGACTGCTCTTCCAAAGGTCCCGAGTTCAAATCCCAGTAACCACATGGTGGCTCACAACCATCTGTAACAAAATCTGATGCCCTCTTCTGGAGTATATGAGGACAGCTACAGTGTACTTACATATAATAAATAAATAAACCTTAAAAAAAAAAGAGAAGTCATAAGCTGAAAGATTTAGGGAGACAAAACAATGTATATAACATGTAATGTGCCACCACCCAGAAGCTGTATAAGAGTCGCTTACCATGAAACATGCCCCCCCAAAAACGATGAGTGTCTATTTTACAAGAGCAAATTAATCCCTAACTGTAAATAGCTTTTTTCAGATCATATCAAATTCTGTTGTCAGATGAGCTCATACCATGTCAAATTCTGCTACAAATTAGGCACTGTGAGTTTCCCAAATTATAGACCTACTTATATACATGAATAAATACATATGCGTTCAAGTCATGGTCTTAGTACCATGCCTGGCACTACACTGTGCCTACAAACAAATACAATTAGTAATTAAGTAATGTTTATACAGTATTTGTCAGAGAAATCAGAAGGAGGAGGAAGAAGAGAAGGAGGGAAGGTTAGATGAAGAATTTATCTAGAGGAGACTAGAAGAGGCTGAGGGAATAGTTTGTATATAAGTTTCCTTCCTTCCTTCTTACAAGAAATATATTTTCATGAGTGAACATATAAAATACAATCATTTTTCAAATATTGGTACTTCTGTGCTGACTGGCAGCTAAACAAGGGACAGTTCAAAACCCTCAAAATCCCTTACTGTAAAAGCAAATTTTAACTTGATTCATACCATGATGATTTTAAGATATTAGTTGCTTACAACTGGTTTATTTTCTGAGTACGCTACAATAATTTGTTATTGTTTGTTGTTCATGTGTCTTCCTTTCTCTAAGATACAGACTCATGGTTCTGCTGTTGCCAAGGTCTTAACTAATCCTATAATATAGGGAAGAAGAGAGCAGGAGAACCATGCAATGACTTTCAAAGCTTCTACCCAGAACTGGGAGGTGTCACTGTTACTTTTCACTGATCTATGATATCCCATGATGAAGCATGATCTCCCACATGAATAGTTAGAAGTGGTGCTCAAGAAAAAGACAGTACTAATTCACTCCCCCACACCTCTTGTCTTAGTCAGGGTTTCCATTCCTACACAAATATCATGACCAAAAAGCAAGTTGGGGAGGAAAGGGTTTATTCAGCTTACACTTTCCACATTGCTGTTCATCATCAAAGGAAGTCAGGACTAGAAATCAAGCAGGCCAGTAAGCAGGAGCTGATGCAGAGGCCATGGAAGGATGTTACTTACTGACTTGCTTCCCTGGTTTGCTCATCTTGCTTTCTTATAGAACCCAATACTACCATCCCAGGGATGGCACTACCCACAATGGGCCCTCCCACTCTTGATCACTAATTGAGAAAACACGGTTCAGTCAATCTCATGGAGGCATTTCCTCAAGGGAGGCTCTTTTCTCTGTGATAACTCCAGCTTGTGTCAAGTTGACACACAAAAGCAGCCAGTTCACCTTGGTTTGTCATTCTGTAGTAGAATTTACTTACCAAGTGCCTTGTCTCCTCTGAGTCTAGAGCCTCCACATTGAAAGAGTGATAAATCAACTAGTGAGAAGACTGATTCTACCCAATGAAGAATGTTTCATTTTGAGAATCCTGTCATGATGGACATTGGCATGATAAATGAAGTCTTGTGAGGGCACATTTTCTTATTGACATAGCACAGACACAGCCCACAGAGATATGGAGCAGAACAGGTAGGCAGCAAGAGATTGCAGACTGTTGAGCAAAGCATTCTAATACACATTAAATATACAGCAAGAAAACACTGGTTTATAGCAGTACACATGTGCACACAAACACACACACACACTACTCCACCTGCCTGCCAGACAGTAGTACACAAAAGCTAAGAACAAAGTGACAAAGGGTCAGTTGACTCTGTTGGGTGTAATGAAGCTCATAATGTCAGAATCAGATTTGAAGATCCATAAGAGAGCCCAGGAACCAGACAAGGTGATCTGTGACTAGCATTCTACCCCTACAGAAGCTGAGATTGGAAGCTGGCAAGATTAATGTCAGCTTGGGCTTCATCAGAAATCCTTTTCTTAACAAGCTACCAAGCAAAAGACCTTGGGAGGAAATTGAAAATCTGGGATAGCATCAAACTTGCAAATCTAGGATTGCAGCATGGACATAGGACCTGAAAACATCTCCAAAATTATACCAGAGCTCAGATGAACAAGTCTCAAACCCTCTCATAAAACACTGGAAAGCTGTAACAAATGACTTAATTTAACAAAAGCTTCAACAAATCTCAGACTAAGCTTCATTTTAAATAAGATTATTTCAACTTGATTAAGCATAGCCTATTATAAGCATGGGCACACTTTTCTTTTGAACAAGTGACTATTCATATTTCTTACACCATTTCTAACACACAATTCAGAATTGTGAGTAATGAAATCACACATAATGATGGCAATAAATACTCAGTAGACATAGATACAAACTTAGCCAAAATGTTAGAACTAACTTGTGGGTATAAACATGAATATTTAGAAGGCAGTTTGATATCATATCCACATAGCCAAAAATAGTTGTTAGTTCTTCCTGAGGCTTATGACCTACCTTGCTATGGACTCTTAAGCAAGCTTACAGTACTATGCATGAATTCCTTTCTATGGAGTAGGTGAAAATTTTAATCAGGAAGTGGAGTGGTTACCGTCATAGTAACCATGCCACTATTGTGCTAGTGGGTACATCTTGCATGGCATGTTGGTATTTTAGCTCACTGCTACTCCCTCAATAGCTTACGTTCCTCATCCTACTACTATGGAAGTTCCCCAGCAGGTAAGAAGATGCCAGTTCAGTTCAAGCTTAATTTCCCAATGTCCTGCAACCAATAAGCATGGTGTGATAGGTTTTTATTAAATACTTCTTGTGGGGGAAAAAAGAAAAGGCATGCATCCTTTAGCGGGCATGTGGGGACTCCCACTGAATGAAGTAATCCACTGGATTTTCATATAGTAACCTATGGCTTCTGGGAACAGCATTATCTAACCACCCAGGGCACCTCTATAGGCTCAGGGGATATCATGGAAGAGAGAGAATAAATATTTTAAGAGCCAGAAGATAGGAAGAAGTGCTACAAGATGCTGTTTTTTGGATATAATGCAGCACTGTACTCATGAATACACAACAGCTGAAGTTACCTGATCAAGATCAAACCAATTAACACTCCAGCATGAATGTCAAGGACCTTCAGATGCCACATCTGTCCCTGAAAGTGTTATTAGCACTTGATGATTGCTAGGATTTCTTCATTGGTGTACCACTGTTAAGCTGCCCAGTTATGTTGCCCATGCAAATAATACCCCATCCCCACTCAGGCAAGCAATCCTAACTAAACTTGGTGAATCACAAATAAGAGATGAAAAAGGGGGAGGAGAGGTGTTGGAAGGAAGAGAGTCAATAGAATGGGAAGCAGTGAGCGAGGTTAATGGAGGAGTGGAAGCAAGCAAAGTGTTACATATATAAAATCACCAAAGAGTAAAACTATTAATAAAACCATATGGGAAAATTAACATGCAGAGATGGATGAGAAATGTCATTTCAATAGAGCACTAGAAACATAGAAACAATCCACCACCAATAACAAACCCTCAAAAATGTGATGGTAAGATCAAAACACCACATGCTTAAATCCTAAAACATGGGGAAATCAAACTGTACCAACATGGAAACTTCATCTCTACTGGCTACCCTTCATATGTTAGAAGGTGCTGTGCATGCTGCCAGAGGAAAGAAATAATCATCAATGTCACCAAGCTGTAACCGCTGTGAGTTACAATGATGACTAGTCTGAGAAGATATGCCCACTGGTACCATCATGGCATGGACATCATGTGAGTCACTACTCACTTCCTGATTGAATCAAAGGCCTGCTCCATGGGGTGGGACCCACACTGCTAATGGGGCCAATAACTTGTAGCTAAATAGGTTATAGGAATTAGAGAGAACCCAATACTATTATCCAGCTAAATGGACATAGTATTAATTGTATAATGTTGTAATAATAGTATATGATTGTATTAAAAATGAACTCCTGTGGTACATGCCTTTAATCCCAGCACTCCGGGGAAGAGGCAGGCAGATTTCTGAGTTCGAGGTCAGCCTGTTCTACAAAGTGAGTTCCAGGACAGCCAGAGCTATACAGAGAAACCCTGTCTCGGGAAAAAAACAAAACAAAACAAAACAAAAAACTCCTGCTTGGCAGTGGTAGCACATGCCTTTAATCCCAGCACTTGAAAGGCAGAGGCAGGGGGATTTCTGAGTTCGAGGTCAGCCTGGTCTACAAAGTGAGTTCCAGGACAGCCAGGGCTATACAGAGAAACCCTGTCTCGGGAAAAAAACAAAAAAACAAAACAAAAAAATCTCCTGCTTGGCAGTGGTAGCACATGCCTTTAATCCCAGCACTTGAGAGGCAGAGGCAGGGGGATTTCTGAGTTCGAGGCCAGCCTGGTCTGCAGAGTAAGTTCTAGGACAGCCAAGGCTACACAGAGAAACTCTGTCTCAGAAAACAAATAAACAAAAAAAAGAACTCCTAATGATTAATTGCTATACCCCTAGATCACTGTATCTCCTCACCCTCTTCAGAGAAAATTCTTTTTGAAGGAGATAGAAATTAATACCGAGTCCTTCAAATGGTCAACTTGCCAAGAGTAAGAAACCATGGGGTACTCTTCCCAGGGAGATGTGCAGCTGCTCTTCATGTTAATTCCCAAACAATTGAAGGAGAGGCTGTCTCTGACTCTGTTGCCTGCCATTGGATCCCCCTCCCCTAACTGGACTGCCAGGTTGGGTTTCAATGGGAAAAGATGTGCTTAGTCCTATTGTGACTGGGTGTCCCAGGGTAGGGCAGTACCAAGGGGCATTTTCTCTCCTCTGTAGAGAAAGAAGGGGGAAGAATTTGTAAGGGTGGGACTGAGAGGAGACAGGAGAGGGGAGTTCAGATTGTAAGGTGAATAAATAAACAAATTCAGAAAGAAAAAGAAACATACATTTCACACACTCACACACACATACAGTACTCTGGAATTTTTTTGGAAGAGGGGCCAGAAATATTGTTATATCCAGAGGTGATAGATTAGCTAAAGGAAACTGTTTTACAGACACAACACGATAGTTTCACGTATGAACTTATGGTGTTTTTGATGGCATATAAAAAAACCTACACAAGTTCAAACCAGACAAAATTCGAGAGTGGAAGTAGAGAGGTAGACAGAAATTCAGTCTCTAGCTGTTGGCACTTGACAACGGCTAGGAGAGGGAAAAACAGTTTTCTTTAATAGTGTGACCTCTGTTAAGTTGACTGCAATCCAAGGAAGACCCCCACTTCCAAAAATAGTTGTGATACACATTGGATTCAATGGGAAGAAGGAAGGAAGGAAAAGAGGGAGGGCGGGAGAAAGGGAGGGAGGAAGGAAGGAAGGAAGGAAGGAAGGAAGGAAGGAAGGAAGGAAGGAAGGAAGGAAGAGAAAAATTCAAATTTGAGTAGGTAGACAGGTGAGGGTAGAAAGGGTAGATCTTGTGGTGGCTAAGAGAGCAGGTGCATTTGATTAAAATACAGTGTAAGAAGTTCTCAGTAAGATGCTATTGTTTCATAGCAGCACATAAAAAGAAAAAGTTCAATGAACTCAGAGATAAAGTGATTGAAACTGTCCACATTGTCAAGTAATTGAAATGAAAAGAGCCAACAGAAGCCTCACATTCCAATCCCGTTGGAATTATGATCAAATGTCCTCTTGTGAGACGCCATGCAGTAGAAGCCAAGGAAATATCTGAAGAGGCCATTTGTGAAAGAAGCATCCCACATTGCCTAACACATTCCCTCCTACTGTGCCATCCTTTCCCCTCCCCCCATTAGTGCCCTTTGTCCCACTAACCTATTTGACTTTTACTTTCATGTCATGTACCATACTTTTTTTTTTAATGTATTGACATAAAATCTAAGAACCACAAATGGAAGAAAAATGTGATAGTTGTCTTTCTGATACCAGCTTGGTTTGCTTAATAATGTTATCACCAATTTCATCCATATTTTACAAAATGATAAAATTTCATTATTCTTTGTGGGGAAAAAAACCCCATTGCATACATATATCACAATGTCTTCATTCATACCTCTGTACTTGGATATCTCAGCTGATTCCACAACTTAGCTACTGTGAATATGCTGCAATAATATACAGAATAATAATACACAGAACACACACACACAGCAGTTAGCATATGGAGAGGGAGGGCAGTAGAAATGTATGAAGGCTTATCAGAGGAAAGAGTGAGAATAGACTCACAATGATATAACCCTTTTAAATTGTCAAAAGGAAAAAGAAAATGATCAACTTAGAATTTTATCACTCATGAAAATTTCCTTCCGAAACCAAAGTGAAATCAATATAGTTTTTAAAAGAGATAACAACTCGGGGGGGGGGGGGGGCTTGGCTCTAGCAAAACATCCTTTAAGCTACATTGAAGAATATTCTCTGACTGCATCAATCCTTCTGGGGCTCAGATGGTAAATTTCAGAAGTGTGCGTAACAAGCCATAAGCTTTTATTTTCCAAATAAATAGTCTCTTAATGAAAATGTAATAGATTTTCTGTATGTTCTCTAATAAGATGCTTTTCTGTTTTGCCTAACCACAGCCCACCCCACCCCCATCTCATTCCAATATATCACCAACAATTCAGGGTCATTGGCTCAGCTGTTACAGTTCAATGGTAGAGCTGCTTTGTGTGAAACCTAGACTAAAGACTTTTTCCTTGTCCTGGGACATGTATCTAGTGAAGGCAACTCTAAATATAGCATAAAATTATAGCGGAAGCAAAATATGTATGATGATCTGTAGTATATTCTGAGATGATCTTTACAGTCCTTTCTGCTAATTCATCGTTGAATGTCAACAACCTCAATATAGTAGACTAAGGAATAGATATTCGCTTACTTTGCTCACAAACCTGTAACTCGTGAGGCAGTTCATAAGTATGCCACATAGTGTCAGCTGGAGGAGCTCAACAATGCATTTTTAAGATGGTTCAACCTCATAATGGGCAAGTTGGTCATAGTTGTTGGCTGAGGCCTCATGAGAAGTAGTTGTTTATGGTCCTGAGTTTCTCACACACATCTCTCCATGGGTCTGCTTGTTCCTCCTCAGAGAATGACAGCTCCGATCTAAGACCAAAATTCTTATGTAAGATTCAGAAGCCACCAATCTTTTAAACTCTGGTTCAGAAAACTGAACGCCACTTCTGCTGTGCTCTCTTGCTCAGAATAGCATGGCCTTTCAAATTGAAGGAACAATGTAAGAACTCCTACAATTGATAGAAATGACAATTCATCTTTTATTCACCATGCATCTTTTTTAAAAAGATTTGTTTATTTAATTTAGGTATGTGAGTACACTGTAGTTTTCTTCAGACACACCAGAAGAGGACATCAGATTCTATTACAGATGGTTGTAAGACATTGTGTCATTGCTGGGACTTGAACTTAGGACCTCAGACAGAGCCGCCACTGTTCTTAACCACTAAACCATCTCTCCATTCCCCCACCATGCATTGCTTACCTTCTTACAATTTTATAGCATTGGTAGCTCCCCAAGCACTTTATCACATAGTTCTTATTTCATCTGCTAGTCACATAGGAAAATGGGGAATGCTCATTCTCAGTTAACATAAAAAAGCAAAGGTTCTGTGATATTAATTTTCTAACCCAGTTAATCACACAAAGACATGTATAATCTAACCATTAAATTTTCCAATGTCAAATACAGACAGCTCCTGTCCTCTTTGTACTGTGCAGAAGATTTCTATTCTGGCTCAATGAGGAATCTCAAATCACTAGTCATTATTTTTACTAGTCATCCAATCCCAGAACTGTGCTTCTCCAAAGCACGTGGAGGATGTCTTCACCTCTGGTACTGGGGATATGGTAACCCTTGCTGCAAATGATCTTGCTTTGTTGGAAGCATTAGGGTCTAGCTGCTCAACCTGTCTACATGTTCTTCCTTTTTCTCCATGCGATGCACCCAAGACACTCCCTCTAATGTTAACTTTCCTCTCATTGCCTTGGATGTAGCCTCTGCATTGCTCTGTTGCAGCAACTCCCAACCTCGTTTATTGTTCTGCAGCTCTTGGCAAGTACCATGCACTGTTTCTTATAATGTACTTTAGTACATCTTGTCTCCAAAATTTAAGATTCTGGAGGACACAAGCTGTGAGAGAGTGACTCCTATTTCTTTGTCTTTGCCTACAGGGACCATCATGGTAGTTTGTGTCAGTTAATTGCCCAGTAAATATGTGTTAGAAGAAAGGGATAAGCAATTTCAAGAAAGTCTAGTGCAAATGGTTTACATAAATGTTGAAACACTTTTATTTTACAACATCTAAAATAATTTTTCTCAAGAACTCTATCTTGGTTGCTTAAGAGTTGGTAAATGATACAGTGCACTCATCTAAGTGAAAAGTTTCAGAGTCTCATAGATTTTTTTCAAATCTCATTCAGTTTTTGAGACCAAGTTCAAGTAATTAAATGAGCAGCCATTGACTAGAAACAAATCACTAAGATTTAAGCATGTTTTATTTTACTTAAATGGAAAATAAAATTAGAATTCCATTACCCAACTACAGCTTATTCTCAGTTTCAAAAAGCACATGAGTTGATCACATGGAAATACATTTCATGAATATGACATAAATTTCTGCTTTCTCCTAACATATGCACATTAGAGTTGTAAAACAACAACAACAACAACAACAAAACAACAACAAAAAACACTTGTGGGCTGGAGAGATGTTTCAGCTGTTAAGAGCAGTGACTGCTCTTCCACAGGTCCTGAGTTCAGTTCCTAGCAACCACATGGTGGCTCACAGCCATCTATAATGTGTTCCCATGCTCTCTTCTGATATGTCTGAAGGCAGTAATAGTGTACTCACATACATAAAACAAATAAGTAAATCATTAAAAAGTACTCCCCCCCCTTTTTTTTTTACTTTCTAGGGATTCAGTGTAATATGCCAGTGTGCACACAGCTTTGCATTCATCACATTAACATTAATAACAGTGGCACAAACAGCAGATCTTACTGGGGCAACACTAGTAGCCTCTCAACTCCTTTAGCAGCCCAGGGTGGGTGTGACTAGCCAGGCAGTGGTTCGGGATTCCGACTCCCTCCCTCTATGGATCTTCAACATGTACTTCCAGAATTCATCCAGAAATCCAGAATAAAGCAAAGATGTATAAAAGAGAATCAAACCCAATTTACAGACAGTAAATGATTACTTATTATGTTTCCTCAAACATTAAACAATAGCCCAACAGCCAGACATTAAGCAGGCAAGTTATGAATTGAGCATTTTAGATCATAAGCGTACAAAATATTTGTAAAAGATTTATTTTATATTTAATTATGCATACATGTAGATCTGTGTGTTGGTATATGCTTATGATGGCAGGTGCTTGTGCATGAGGAAGGCATAAGAAATTGTAAGATGTCCTGGAACTGGAGTTACCAGTTATTGTTAGCTGTACATTGTGGGTACTAGGAACTGAACTTGGGTCCTCTACAATAGCATTACATGGTGTTTTTTTTTTTTAACAATAATAGATTGGCTTTATTAAGAACCACTGTGTTTGAGCTGGGGAGATGGCTTAGTGGTTGAGAGCGCCGACTGCTCTTCTGAAGGTCCAGAATTCAAATCCCAGCAACCACATGGTGGCTCACAACCATCCGTAATGAAATCTGATGCTCTCTTCTGGAGTGTCTAAAGACAGCCACAGTGTATTTACATATAATAAATAAATAAATCTTTTTTAAAAAGAAGAAGAAGAAAAATGAACCACTGTGTTCTAGGTACTATAATTGATGCAAAATTCCTGAAATCTAAATGCTAGTATATTCTCATGTGATGAAAAGATGAATTAGATAGCATTACATGGTCTTAAACACTGAGCAATCTCTCCGGCCCGATATGAACCGATGATGAATATTGTTGATGAATATTGTTAGTTGTGTAAATCAAAATGAACATACACATTCTTCACATAATTCCCGTTGCTTCTTTGACTTGACAAAATTGGGGTTTGTTTTTTTTTCATGTTTTAATGTAGAACTAAGACTCTTTTCTGAAGTCATTTTTTTATAATTTACAATGAAAATGTTTTTATGTTGAATTTAAAATTTGATTTACTTGAATAATTCAATTTAAATCCTATGATTACTAGAGTAATTCTATTTAAATACTATAATTTTTAAAATGTGATGCATTTATGAGAAAGTCACTTTGAATTCAAGTTGGTATTAAAATGGCCCCTTAACAGTCACTCGAGTAAGCTTGTGTAGACTCAAGCTCATAATTTTAATTACAAATAAACATATACTATTATATTTTCACACAACACAGCATAAACACATACATGGGGCTTAGGGGAGAGGCAATTATCAGTCAAAAGTGAGCTGTAAGGTCATGTTCTGATGTGTCCCTCTATTCCAAATGCAATTGTTTATGCTACTTTCTATTGCTGTGATAAAACACCATGACCAGACTTCACTGATAGGCACAGACTTCCTAATAGCATCTGGAATCTGAACCAATATGAATTGAAGTTGGTCACTACCGTGGATCTACCTCCTCAAATAAAGAGACGCTGAACATATTGTTGGCTGTTACCAGTAGCTAAGACCCACAGCTAGCCAAGTGTCTGGGGAGGTTGGAAAAAGGGGGAGTCTTATAGCTGGGTACAGTATTCTCATGTTTGATGAGGAGATCCACAACTGTCTGACCACCAAGAAAGAAAGCCACAGAGACCAAAACCATAAAAGGTCATTTACTGTAACATCAACTTCATTACCACAGCACTGGGACTTGATGGTGGTAAATACAAAATGGTTTGGCAGGGAGAAACCATGGTAGAGAGGAAAAATAACTTACTTCTAAAACCAAAACATATATCTTTAACAGGGCTCTACTGCTCTGAAGTCATAAGCCAAATCCAATTCTTTCATTTATAAGAGCCTTTGTCATGGTGTTTTATCACAGTAATAGAAAAGTAACTTAGGGGCTGGCGAGATGGCTCAGAGGTTAAGAGCACCAACTGCTCTTCGGAAGGTCCTGAGTTCAAATCCCAGCAACCACATGGTGGCTCACAACCATCCATAATGAGATACGATGCCCTCTTCTGGTGTGTCTGAAGACAGCCACAGTGTACTTACATATAACAATAAATAAATCTTAAAAAAATAAAAAAGAAAAGTAACTTAAACAACTGCATTTAGAACAGAGGAACACATCAAAACATAAACTCATAGCGCTCTCTTGACTGAGACATGAGCCTGCAACCCAGAGTTCTAAGCCATACAAGAAAATGAAATTCAAATAAAGGGAAGAGGAGGGGGAAGGGGAGGAGGAAAAAAGATATGAAGAAAGAAAGAAAGAAAGAAAGAAAGAAAGAAAGAAAGAAAGAAAGAAAGAAAGAAAGAAAGAAAGGAAGAAAGAAAGAAAAAGAAAGAGGGGGAGGGAGGAAGGTGCAGCCCTCCAGAATAAATCGTGTTGTATAAAGACGTTTAAGTATATTTTAAATTATCAAAACTCAAAAGTGAAGGACTACACTTGTCTAAATCAAGCATAAACTTGTGTGTGTGTGAAGTGCCAAGTAATAACTACTTTGTAAGCTTTCCTGGCTATATAGTCTCTTGTTAAACTATTCAGTTGAGCTGTGTTTGCAAGAAAACAGCTATAGACAGAATGCTGCTGTATGGGTGTAGCTGCATGCCATTTAGTAGGCGTGCCTTCGTGTCACTGAGTGGGCGTGGCTGGTGCAACTGAGTGGGCGTGGCTGTATGGCACTGAATGGGCATGGCTGCGTGCCAAGAGACCTTTCTACAGATGCTAAGTGTAGGAGAGGCAGATATGGACAATTGTCCATAGTATGCAGACTCCTGATGTAAAGACGGGTGACACCATGAAGCAAAATACGACAGAGTGTAATAGGAACTAGAGATATGAAAAGGAAGCAAAATAAAAATAAATAAATAAACCCAGACATTAATGCAAGAACAAAGTTCAAAAGAAATTTAAAGGAAGGAGGGAAGGAAAGGGAATTTTTGAAGAATTGTTGTTATTCTTTTTGAAAACTTCATAAAGGTGTACAGTGTATTTTGATCATATCCATCACTGCAAAATACCTTCTTCTAATTATGCTGGAAAACCTCTAAATCCATCTCTGTGGGGTGCATGGAAGCCCTGAGTGAATGAATGTTGTTGATGTGAGCCAGCCATGTCAAGGACTCTAGTCTCAGATCCACAGGAAAGTGTCAAAGCACCCCTCAGGGGGGTAAGTCTCAAAAATGGCCAGAACTTCCTCTGGTGCATGTGTAGATGTTGATAGTTTGTATAGAAAACATTTATCATAGCTTTCTTCTCCAATATATTTATGGCCTGAAAACCATTGCCCTGCAGAGATGGCACCTACTGAGATTAACTAAACCTGCCTCCTTGTTCAGCTGTTGTAAAAATGCTGACTCCTCACTCACCTAAAAATATTAGGATAATTAGGCTTACAACTTCAATGGAATGGGTATTTGTAAAACTTTAAGTCACTCTGGAAAACTCAAGATTAATGGAGAACCACGAAAGGTCAAAAAAGTTGAAAGCATCTAAACCTATTACACAAAAATGAATTTCAAGTTTGCTACATAAATAACAATGAAAAAAGAAAACATTTTTTATAAATTAAAATTTGGAAAATCTTCCCAAGACTCAATGAACAATAAGACACATAGAAGATTTATAAACATGATTACTTTAATATTAAAAATAAAACCTTTAGTCACACCCAATGGCATCATGAGCAAGACAAAGATCAAAGTAGAAGCTAAATATGAAGTTTACAAAGCTCTGAGTTGTGTCTCCTACCAAATATTATTTTCATTACTATTAGTGTGTCATGTGGAGGGTAGATAGGCACATGCCTTGACAATCATGGGAGCTGACTGGGCAATTTTACAGAATACTTCTCCCCCATTATTTTTTCTTGCCATCTTGAGGAGTCTGAGTTATGCTTTTTAATTTTTAATAAATCCTTTCATGTACTCTTTGCTTTTTTTTTATTTAGGTGAAACCTGTTTGTGACATGTGTATACTTGTTGTGAGAAAAATTAAAAATAGACTGCCACGTTCCCGTGCTCCATCCAGCTACTCTCTGCCCACCAACTCTCCTGCGGGACTGGAGCTCACGAGTTCCCTTCACTGTCATGCCAGCCCCACACAACCGTCCACCTCATGGTCAGCTGCCACAACACCCAACAACCTGGTAGAAACAAAACTCTTGAAGCTTATAATTAATCAGATTTATATAGCAACAAATTTTCAATTCACAAGATGCCAATACAATAATTTCAGAACCAATTGATAATGATAAAAGCTGCCCACCTAGATTAGACGAATTATCCCAATTATTCTATCCTTTATGATATCATAACTATCTGTGGCTATTTAAAGCCACGCTAGTTCGAGATCTTCTTCCTGTCCGTCTCCCTCCATCTTGGCTTCCCTCAAACTCCTGATTTGTGCTCTGTCTCTGCAACTCTTAGTTCTACCTCCCTTTTCCCTGTCCAATCACAGGCCTCCTGCTGTCCTAATATTTTACTGTAATTGGACAGGGAAAATTCTGTCACATATACTACTTCTCAACATGATGAATTTCCTATTTTTTTGTGAACATCTAACCCTAAAACTTTTCTTTGCATATACTTATTGAAAACCCTTAAAATTTCTACTGATTTTACAACAAAGATTGTGTCTTTTCTAGCACTGAAAATGCTCTTCTAGTATGCCAGGAAGAACTTGCCTCACTTCTGAAGTATTCAGTGTCAATCATATGAAATATAATGCTCTAGACTTTTAGGCTTAGGCTTAGACTTTGCTCCCAGTGAGTGGTGTTATCAATGCCAACCCGTGAGTTCTGCAGCTCAAAACAAAGCTTCAGGATTCATATATTAGTTACCATTTTATTGCTGTGCAAAAACACATATGAAAGAAAATGTAGCTTGGCTTATGGCTCCTGAAGGATGAGTCCATTGTGGTAGGGGGACATAGTTCTGATCAGCAGGTATGGGAACAGAAGCCAGAATCTGACAGCTCATACCTTGAAGCAGGAAGCAGAGAGCGTGAACTAGAAGTTGAACAAGGCTATGATCTCTCACACACCCTATAGCAAGTCTCTAATTCTTCAACCTATTCAAACACCACCACTAAATGGGACTGAGGACCAAGTTTTCAAACCCCAAGCCTGAGGGGAATGTTTTCATTCCAACCACTACAATGTGGTAATAAGCATTCTGTGAACTCAGACTTGTGTGTGATATTCTTAGACCCAGGGCCACTTGCACAGGAGGACGATGCACAGAACAACCTACAATCTCTTCTGGTTTCTTTTCTAATTCTCTTCTTCTTTTTTGTTTTTTTTTTTTTTTTTTTTCAAAGACGATATTTTTCCAGCTCAATAGAAAGGACTCTTTAAATTAGTCGGGGGAATGGTGGCATTGGGATCACAGGGAGTTTGAATTAATACCGTTGGTTGCATTCTCATTTCTAGTAGCATATGGTTAAAATAAGCTGAAGGGGAAAGCAGCATATGGTTTATTTCTTTCCCTAGAAACTTCCATTTAGTAGTGACATACTTGGAAGTTGTTTGAAGAGGAGAGACTGTGTTCAAAGAAGCCAGAGAGTTGTTCTATTAAGTTCCATTGACAATAAAAGTGCAAAGAAGATCTCATCAAGAGCCCCCCACTGTCATCAGAGGGATGACACTGTGTCAAAGGAACTAGGGTGTGTAAACATGGGGACCTTCAGAGTGCAGTGGTTCCTAGCAACCAGTGAATTTACAAAGGAAGAGCTAAGTGAAATTAACCACCCTAAATTTCTCACCTCCCACTGTGCTTCAATTACAAACTGAATCACAATGGGATGACTGCAGTTAAGGGATTATAAAAATAAACCATGTTCTATTACTCAGCCTGGTTCAGAATATGCTTTGTCTAGCATCCTTTTTTCTTTTTTTTTTTTCTCCTTCTCTACATAATAAAGTACCTGTATGCTTTTGATGCTAATTTAGGTTCACTATTAGGATACAGATATTTGTGTGTAATTCTTCATCTGGCTGTACCCAGAGCCAGTGCTATATAGTACAAACTGAACAGGTTTTGAGCTATAAAGACATGGCATTGAATCCTACTTCTTGAATGTATGTATTATGTCCTGGGAAAGTTACATACTGAATCTTCAATTGTCTCATCAGTAAAATGTAAATTGTAAAATCTAACAGAGAGGAGAAATTTGGGGTTGTTTAAATATGTAAAATATGTGTCATGAAATGAATAATCGTCCTCTGTATGGGTTACAAGATGCTAATGAAGGGCTGTCAACTTTTCAGGAGCCACATGGGTCTTTTATATATTTTCCAAAATGCTAGTTATCTAAAGGAACTGAGATAATATCTATAACCACAAATCTCATCACTTGAAAGCAAATTCCTCAAAATATAATTAGCCATTTTGTTCATGTTATGCTTGAGGTTTATGTCCATCATAATGAATTTATTAGAGCTATAAACTTGGTTCAGTCATGTCCAACCCATGGCAGATGAACCATGCATATCCAAGGATGCATATGAAGGCAGCCCTATACAAAACTGAAAACATTCTTAAAACATTATGAGGGTGTTTTGTGATTATTTTGTCTTATTTGTCACTTGATTGGATGCTTCTCCAGCATGATATTTGTAGATGACAATGCCATGTCACAATGCCAAAAGTTTAGTCACATACGGAATGGATTTAATAGAATTTTTATATAGGTATAGCCACACTTATCAACAAAAGTATATAATTGCACTTCACTAAAATACTTAGTCTGAAGAACATGGTATATATTCTTCACCTAAATTTGGAAGCCAAAGCAAAATGTTTTGTTTAATTTTTTGAAGATGCAATTGAAGATCTCAAATGAATGCTCTGTTTATCAGAGAACACCATGTGGCTCCTGGGGAGCTCCTTTTGACTGATGCCTAGTTACTGTGCAGCTGTAAAGATCATGCTATGAAAGATGCCCTTTGCTAAGCTCTTCAGTACATTCCTTCTTTGGTTGTTTATAAGCACCGACATACCTTCATCTGCACATTCCACAAAGTGTGATCTTTCTAAATCTTTATCACACAGGTTTGTGGCTACTTACTAGCTTACTACTGTAATAGGTTCTTTTTTTGTTATCACCTCATGTCTTAAAACCTTTTAGTGACATGTAACCTTTGTACAAAAACAAACATACCATAAGTATACACTAATTTGATGAATTTTCTTTGCCTGAATAACCCTTGTAACCAATGCTAGAGTAACACCAGTGCCCCCAGAATCTGTCTATACTGACCTCTAGTAGCACAGATCCATTGCCTCTTTTTATTTGATTGGAAACATACTCTGCATATTATTTTGCTTGTCCAGCTTTTTGTCACTCCTTGCGATGTTCAGCTCCACCCACAGTGTTACAAGTAAAATATTGTATTCCTATTGTCACTTGGCATGCCTTTGCATTTGTGTAGACAGTAATTGGTTTAATCTTCTATAGTTAGGGGCATCTCTAGTTTCCAATTTGAGGTTACTATGATTGTCCTGAAGCAAATATTATAGTGTACACATGTGGTGACCACATATTGACAATTTTGTTAAGTAAATGCATAAAAGAGAAACTGTTCAGCTATACAATATGCACATGCTACCATTACTGCTGAGGTTGCTACAAAGGAGAATTACATAACACTAACACACAATTAAGATTATCGGGGAATCAGCAAGTTCACATTTGTTTCTAATACATGCCTACGTGCTATTTTCTATGCCTTACCTTGTACTCTTAGCACTTTATAAATTGTTTTTGATTTGATTTTACAATCCTTTTAAACATTCTGGGAAGCAGATAGTATACGTATCAGATTTTGAATTAAGAAGTCAGGCACAAAAATATAAGGTTGGTGTTTATAACACTTTTAGAAGATGCCAATAAATATTTAATAAATGTAACTTCACTTCATTTCTCATTTTGTTCCTTTCTTTTGTTGTTTGAGAGAGGATCTCATGTGTCCCAGATTGGCTTCAAACTTACTACACAGCTGTGAATGGCCTGCCATTTCGTCCCAAGGGTTATGATTAGAGGTATGTGCCCTGCATCTTGTTTTTCTTTCATTTCTTGACTCTTCAATAGGCAAGGGTGTTTCTTTTCCTGAGGCTAAAGCAATGATGATCTTAGATATGAAATCTCTAGACCACTTGTGATGGTTTGTATAAGCTTGGCTCTGGGAGTAGCACTATTAGGAGGTGTGGCCTTGTTGGAGTAGGTGTGTCAGTGTCAGTGTGGACTTTAATACCCTTATCCTAGCTGCCTGGAAGTTAGCCTTCTGCCAGCTGCCTTTGGAATGAGAGGTGGAACTCTCAGATCCTTCAGCCTCACATCTGCCTGGATACTGAAAAGCTCCTGCCTGGATGATAATGGACTGAAATTCTAACCTGTAAGCTAGCCTCAATTAAATGTCCTTATGAGAGTTGCCTCAGTTATGGTGTCTGTTCACAGCAGTAAAACCCTAACTAAAAGTCCACTCTTAGTCCCTGAGTCCCAGTGTCTGACTTTCTTTAGATCATGGTCCTTTCTTTTTCCATTTTCTACAGAAATCTGATATTCTAATAAGGTTTTCTCTTCTCCTTGCCATTAAAGTGCAGAATCATCTCGAAGTTTCTCTGTGTTTTACCAGGCTTGAGAAATCCTTTGTAAAGGATTGGGTAACACACCCACATTTGCTCCTGTGTATAGTCTCCCCTCTTTCACTCCCCTGAGGCTTGCCCATACCTGGTTTGCCTGTTCAGGGAAGCATAAGAAGCAGAATAGAATATTCTCCCAGCATTTATGATTCTTTAGCCCACATCACAGACGAGACTAAGAAGCTCTAACTCTGTGAGGCCAATGATGGGGCAGTGGAAGTGTCGGGGCTCTGAGTGACAACTCAGTGTGTCTGAGGGACAAAACTAGACAGACAGGATTGATCAGACCATGGAAAGCTTCAAATGCCATGTAACATGCTTTGACTTTATTCCCAAGACCCTCCAGAGTCACAAAACAATTCTGAACTTAGCTCTGTTCGATACAGTGCAATTGTGTTTGTTTTTCTGTTTCTGCAGCCTTTAGCCCACTGGCTCCCTGAAGCCACAGAGGAGAAGATTCTTTACCACCCTTGTCATTTTATTACTCAACAACCTATGACCCAGGCACTGTCAGAATGTCTTCTCATTTGCTATTGCTTCTTCAAAATCCACGGGCATCAGATCTAGTTAGCTATGTTTGGGCATTTGGGTTGTTGCAGTCTTTAAGATTCTGCCTCCCCACAACTCCTGGCCCCCATCCCAATGTACATAAGAAACTGAGCTTTCGACTTGTGCATACCAAAGAACAACTGAAATAAAAAGATAAAAAGCTCACGAGAAGATGAATGATATGGCTGCCATGTCCCTCTGCCAGCAGGCCACTGAGTACTTCTGAAGCTGGTAAGTCGACCAAAGAAGCAAAGGTTTAGCTGGAGTCTGGGCAGATCTCAGGGCAGTGAAACAAACAGAAGAATAAGGAATGATGACCCAGAGATACACATATTTTGCTTCAGTTCCCCAAAGCATGTCCTATACACTATTATTTTTTTTTCCTTGTACTTACCCTTTAGGGAAGGAGTCTCTTAATTTGTCCCTTATGATCCAAGTGGATGTTTCACCCAGCAAGAATTAGCTATCTAAATTTAAGAGCTTGACTTACAAAACAAGGTTGAAAAAAATCTCTTGACCAGCTGTTTGGCTGGGTTGAAGTATATTGGCACAAATATTAAGTAGACTACTTGTGACTTCTGGCTCCACCACAAACTGTTGTGAGTTCCTAAGACAGTTTCCTATCATAACCGTTTTCATTTGTAAGCCAATACTGTTAACTGCAGGTAGTAATCCCAGGTACTGCTGAGGTTGAGGTCACAACATCATGAGTTCTAGACCAGAAAGGACCCATCTCACAATAATAATAATAATAATAATAATAATAATAATAATTGCAAAATCCTGCATTGCTGTCACAAAAGGGACGGTGTGACATGGTTCTCACTCTTGTAGCAGGGCCAACAGGGTGTGGATCTCCACAAATGTTGGCGGTTGCTGTGACTATGAGGCTCATTTGTATAATAATGTACATGTTTTCATGTTTCTCCTTTGGGGGAATGGTCCCCATGAGAAGATTAATGACCTCATCACAATTAGAAAGACAAATCCAGAGAGCAAAGGTTTGTCTATGTTCCTCAGCAAAATGGTAGAGCACTGTGGCCTTCAGGCTGTAGGAAAGAACTCTGAAAACATAAGCTCAAAAATAGAAAAGTTCTTAACTATGTAAAATATAAGAATGCAGTATGGACTATACAAGGGGTTTCACAGACCTAAAAGAACAGAGACAGCTGTTCTACTGGTCAGAAACTTGTCAGTTTCATAAAAAGGCAGGCAGATAAAAATGCAGGCAGATTCTGAGCTAAAGGTCAGCTTGGGACAAAGAGACTTTTGGCCTAAACATGGTGAGTATGGTGATCTCAGAGCTGGATCCCACCCAGCTAGCTTATTATCTGTGCTTACAGAGGCAGGTAGATCTCTGAATTCATTTGTAATGTTAGGGAAAAATGTGTTTGTTGTCTTTTCCTAGAAGTCAAGGGGCTAAGTTTAAAAAAAAATGCTGATTTGTGAGAAAGGGAACCTGGGGTAGATGATTGAATTCAAATATAAATAAAAGATGCTTTGGTCTGTGAGAGTTGAGCTATCTGGATGAGTTGTCTGGAAAACTCCTGAGAGAGCGATCTCAAGCAAAACACAAGGCTCTCAGCTTGTACCACATGACTGACCTAGAGTTATTCTTTCCATGCTCCCAAATACCCTTTCCTCAGGACCCCTGACCAAGCCAAGGTAAATAATAATAATGTCAATTAATCATACTGAAAATTCAATGAGCTATTTGTGGAGAAGAAATTGAGATATAGTAAGCATACAAAAGTGTTTGTATTACTATTTGTAGCAGTCTTCTTTTGTTTGTTTTTACCTTTCTCTCTAGGAAGGGCAGATTCCCCTTTGGTAATGAATGTAGTCCAACAATGAGTCACAAGACACTGCAGTTATGTGTATCTCTCCTCAACTTGTCACTGAAAACACTAAGACATTAATAAAAGGAAGATATCCATGTGCATTTTTCCTCTAAGATAACAGATCTTCATTAAATCCATTTTATAATTTTCTCAATAAGCAAGCTGCTCTAATTGAAAACAGATAATACTTAATGCAATTATTTAAAAATGTTCAAAGTTCATGAAAATGATTACCAGCTTCCTAAATGGAAATAGTTAATCAATAATTCTAATTGTGCAACACTGAATTTCAGGGTGTTCTAATTAGTGGAGTGGTAGCTCTTGCTTTGCCTATTCCTCTGGATGGACCTATAGGGATATGCCTGCAGAGACTCATCTCAGAGCAAGCAGCTGATATGGCAGGAACTCCACAGAGAGCTACAAGTGCCTTCTCACAGATACAGTATACTCAGAGGCTAAGAAAGGGGAAATGCGCTACACAGAAATCACCAGTATTACATGTTCATTTTCTGGGTGACTTCCTGTCTGATCACTATTAGTGCTTTTTGGTCATTCTGGTTTTCCATAAAATAAGGATGGTTTTAGATTTTCATAAATTGTGTCTAAGACACTTAGGGGAAATTTAATGAAAGAAAATTGTGAAGTGCTTTGTGTTCTACAGAACAAGGGGAATTGAGCCTGGAGAACACACTCTACACAGAGGCAGTTGGCACACTTTGTTAGCTTCAAGAACATCTGCATGAGCAAGAAAGTGTGTTATTTTATAAGCAAGTGGGTCAGCAGGAATCAGCAAGCTGCAGAAAAACATAAACCACTAACATGTATGTGATCAATTCTTTGAATTATTCATTGTCGACATTGATTGCCTAATTGGGTAATGTGGAGATAAAATTCCAAAGTGTCCTCTAGAATAGAGGTATTAGGATTTCAGGGAACCAGGTGTGTAGCCATTGGAAAGCTTTCCCCAACTTCTCATCCAAATTTGCTTAAAGCTAAACAAAATGCTGAAAACACAAAGCCAGGCATATTTGCTTCCACCTGTAATCCCAGCTCTGTCGCTGCTGCTGACACAGGACCTTTGTGAGTTCCAGGACAGGCTGGGTTATGTGTTGAGACCCTGACTCAGTGCTTTAATCTCTAAAAGATGAAACACAATAAAAGAATATACTATGATTCTCTGGCAGGCAGCTCTAAGGACATTAGCTAAGAAGTAGAAAGCAGTGCTAAGAATTCAAGTTACAAGGACAACACTTTACTACATGGACAAAGGGACAGAAATTTGAGTGTAGGAAGAAGATTGTATCACAAGCAATAAAAATAACAATTAGAAATGATATTGGCTGGGCTAATATATATTTGCTTATATATTAGCCCATTTGGTATTGATTAATCTCACTTAGAGAGCAATGTGGCTAAAATCTACTGCTATACATGGGAAATGTAGATATTTATGAATAGATGGAAAAACATGAAAACCTACAGTAAGGAGAAAGTGTTACTACTGGAGAAAAATGCGGAAACTCCTAGATAGCAATGCCTTTTAAAGTTGCCTTTCCTGCTTACAATGATGTCTATCATCATTGTGAAGATGGAAGAGAGTATTTCTCTGCTTAATCAGAGCAGACATTTATAAAGACAAAGGAAACAAAAATCAGACAAGATTAAACGGAACATGATAAAGGGGCACAGGAGAATGTAAAAATGGAAACTGTTGTCAGAGAGCCTACACATGTCCAAGACTCTTAGAGAAAGTCTTGCTATGCTCCTATCTAAATGCACCAGGAGTTACGTGCTTGAACACTTACAGTAGAGAAATTTGTGCTGGCAAAAACCTAACAGTAACTGAACTTACATCACAAAATAAACAGAGTTTACATACTTAAACACATATTGTGTGGATTAAATGCCTCATAAAACAATAAGCCCCCGCAGCTGCACTGTGAAAAGCCATTAAGAAATAATTTGAATTTGAGGGGTGCACCTGATGGTTCCTAGTGAGCAAAGTAAAATGGCAAACCCGTGAAAACTCCATGGGAATGAGAATGAGCGGTGAAAGTCAGAACTCCAGACAGGTTAATGTCAGGAAGAAGAAACACATTCCGAACAGCTATGAATATGATGGTGTCTCGGATCGGGAGAAAGGTGCAAAACTGTATGTGAACTGTTCCAAAGGGGGGGAAAAAGACGTTGTACACTAAGAACAAAATGCTTGCAATGGAGTACTGTTTAGCCATAAAAAAGAACAAAGGCATGGTGGTTTCAGAAAATGGGCAGAACTGGAAATACTATGGGAATACTAATTCATTAGTTAATACTAATTAGTTTAATTAATGAAACATGAACCAACCAATTAACCAGTTAATTAAATACTAGATAATTAATACTAGTTAGTTAACCAACTGATTAACTAATTAATTAGTTAAGACTAATACTCTGAAATAAATCCGTCTCAAGTATCATTTATTTTTTCTGCTATGTGGATATGTGGAATCCAAAGCTCTCAGGAAGATGAAAGGGAAGGGACTATTAAGGGGATGGAAGGAAGGTGTGGGGAAGGAAAGAGCGCAAATGGGGCAATAGACAACTAAATGTGATTGAAGTTCCTCATATGCATGGATATCAGTGAAACCTGCTCCTTTGTATAATATACACATGATTGAAAAATCAAACATGCCTGTTATTCTCAAGGCAAAAGTCCGTGAGGTTAAAAAAAAATGAATGAAACCACATCAAGTTATGTCATAGGGGGGAAATAATTCAATAATTAAGATAGATCAAACATCTAGAAAAGGAAAGAGTTAATGACTCCTATAAAAATCAAAGTACTGGCTGTCTCCACGATCAAATTTACAGAAAATAATGCAGATAATAATGATAATGTCTCTTCAAGGGAAAATTCAGAGTCAGGGGTTCCAGAATGTCATCCCCTATAACGTGCCTCTCAGGTATGAATGATACTAAAGAGATGCTCTTGACGTTTGCAAAGACTCAGAAGATAAACTCTCCACTTGTGGTATTTGAAAAGGTTAAGGCTGAGTCAATCTTTATTGACTAAAAGATGAGTCCTATTGAGGACCACTCGCAGAAGCAGTCATCAGAACCTGGTGGACAAAGGTGTACATCTCTTCAACTACTTTTGCTTTTGTTTTGTTTTGTTTTGTTTTGTTTTTCTGTGACAAAACACTGTGACCAAAGCAACTAAGAGAAGGAAGAGTTTACTTAGGTTTGAGGCCCCAGAGGAAGAATCTCATGTCAGGGAAGGCATGGAAGCAAGGAGACTGAGCAAGAAGCTATGGGATCACATCTCAAACACACACAGAGAGCTGAGGAAGTGAACTAGACATGGAGTGATGCCCAGGCCCACTGCCAGTGACCCACTCCCTCCTGTAAGTCTCCACCTTCTAAATGTTCCATAGCCTCCCCAGATAGTCCCACAAACTGGGGACAAAGTGTCCAAATACATGAGTCTATGGGGACATTTATGATTCAAACCACCACAGCAACTATAATGAAGTAAAAACATTATCAACAATTATCTGGCTCTAAAAGTATAGATTATATTGAAGGAAACAGGTGGAAAAAAATAAGACACAGATCTTTGAAACTAAGATAACTTTTTCATTTCGTGTAAAGAGAGACCAAATTTATCTTTCCTTTCATAATTATAACCATAAGGAAACACAAACGAAAACATAATTTTGATCTTTGCTACACAAAAAGCCAAACAATTATCTTCTAATATATGAGACAGCATAAAAGCCATACCCCACAGGACTAAGAAAGAAACATGAGAAAAATCATCATCTGATATAAAAGAAACAAACAGATATATGTTACTTACAAAGGGTATGGGGGAATACTTGGCAAGGTCCTTATGTTTATACGGCAAGCAAACCTCAGATGCATGATGCTTATAAGTGAGGCTTTACAATAAATAAAACAGATAGTACACAGTAACAGACTGGGCAATATTTATCAGGCATTCACAAAATAAAACAGAAGACTGGCTGGGCACTTTTGGCACACGCCTTTAATTCCAGTGCTTGGGAGGCAGAGGCAGGCAGATTTCTGAGTTCGAGGCCAGCCTGGGCTACACAATGAGTTCCAGGACATCCAGGGCTATCCAGAGAAACCCTGTCTTGAAAAATAAAAACAAAAAACAGAAGACACTAACTTCAGAAGGTGCATAAAGACTGTAATCCTACCCCAGAGACTCGGTACATGGAATGGGTAAACATTAAAAGGGAAGCATAATGGCTTTTGCCTTTGTCAGTAGAATAGGATTGTCTCAGTAACCATAAAACAAAGATGTTAAAACATCAGAGATGTGAAAAGAATCCTAAACTGTAATGGAAGCCATCAATATGCTGTATTAGCCTCTGCTAAAGAAAAATCATTAGTAAAGCCTACAGATATACTAATGTAACTATTCTAACAGCAGAAAAGAAAGGTGCATGATTTTTCAGAAGTATGCCATAACATTTTCTAAACGTTTACCCATCACTGCTGCAAAGCAAACGCTCAGGTTCCCAAGCTAGAACTCACAGAGGCTGTCCTCCAATCTCAGTAGAGTCTAAACTCTGACTTCTCAAATAAGAACAATTAAAGACTTGGACACTTTGCCAATTATGGATGCTTTCTGAAATAACTGCTTAAAAATAGAAATAAAAACTTGTTTTAAAGTAATGAAGTCAGACCCGTGTTATCAATTTCCTGAAATATTATTGTTCAAATTTTAAAAGGTTAATTGAATTCGACTTTAATGAAAAAATCACTTAAGAATGCAAACAGGATCATAAATAGAGCACATAAAATATAAATACAGAAATGAATGCTAAAGAAAGCGGGAAACAGTAAAAGTGGGCAAATAGGGTAATAATAACCCAATTGGTAAAGTGTTGTCCCATAACAGAACAACCATTCCCAGAACTCTAGTAAAATAACTGGATGTGGTGGTGCAATGTGAGATCCTAGCACTGAGGAGATAGAGACAAAATGACCCCTAGGGTTCCCTACAAGCCAGCTGCCCTTCTTTGTGAGGATCAACCAAAAAGAAACTATACCACAACACAAACTTCATGTTCCCAAGATGGTCCTTTGACCTCTCTATATATGTGCATACAAGTTTGTGAGTGCACACATAAACACACACACACACACACACACACACACACACACACACACAGCAAATAAACTATAGTATGGAATTTCTAAAAGCAAGAATAAATACTAAAAAATGTTAGCAGATACAATCATGAAGAGTAACAAAACCAGTAAAATTAGAACAAAGAAGAAACGTATCATTTTTAAAGGACTTAATAATAGATTTTTATTGATTCTATGATATGATTTTAGGGTATTAGTATAAATATAATTGCCTGAATATGTTTCAAATTCTTCATAATGAGAGTCAAAGACAAGGAATGAAAAGTTGTTGGTCAAATGGAAAAAGCAAGACCTAAAGATGACTCGTGAAAATTCAAAGCTTAAATAAAAGATTAGCAGGGGTAATTCAATCATCTTAGGATAAGTAATTCAATCATTTAAATAATAATTTACTATGAATATTTAAAGATTATCCTAAGAATTTACTTATGCACATTCTGAAGATCACACCAACAGGTTGCAGAGTAAATGCTAGGACATTTCTATCTGGAAAATAATTTGATAACTGTTAGCAAATATTCTTGGAAATTAACATGTACATGCTATTCTCAGAATAAAATGATACTTCCTCAACATAATAAAGAGCATTTAGTCAGGCATGGTAGTTAAAATCCACAAATCAGAGAAGTAGAGAGGTAGAGTAAGAAGACTTTGGGTTTGAAGCCAACATGGGCTACATAGTAAGCTTTTGTCTCAGAGAGAGAGAGAGAGAGAGAGAGAGAGAGAGAGAGAGAGAAAATTTATTGTTGGCTTATAGCCAAAAATCTTATTTTATAATGTGCTAGATTCAATACAAAGAAGTCACTATGTTGATGGTGCATGCTCAGCCCCAGCCCAAGCCCCATCTCCTACACATAAGGCTCAAGGGAAGGGAACAATGGCGGAAAGATGGTAAGTACCAGAAGACCAGGATGTCTGAAGCAAGACAGTGTCTTCTATATATATCAGGAAAGCTATATCCATGACATTTCAACGAAGATATGGTGGTCTAAACAAGTCCTGAGAAATGACAGCACCAATTACCATGCCATGGGGAAAGCTTCACAAGGCTTCATCTCTTGATGAAGAGCTACAAGTAGTTAATACTGTGAAGACAGGAAGAGTCAGTCTTCTCCAGGGATAAACTCCTGATAAATTATCCAATCCCAAGACACATATACACAAGACAACACAGGGTTGTCTGCAGGGTTGTATTTCTCTCTCTCTCTCTCTCTCTCTCTCTCTCTCTCTCTCTGTGTGTGTGTGTGTGTGTGTGTGTAAAACAATAACAGTTTTACAAAAAGAGGCCCTGAGTGAAATTCTCAAAAGAATTTAAAGACTTTAAAAAGAAATCAGTTTTTACCATTACTGATCACCACTATTTCAAAAATATTCTAGACATGTCAAGCAAAACATATGTACGCACAAATATAACCAGAAACATAAGTTATTATATTCATTACTTTAAAAAAACAGGAAAGTAGGGCTGGCGAGATGACTCAGTGGGTAAGAGCACTGACTGCTCTTCTGAAAGTCCTGAGTTCAAATTCCAGCAACCACATGGTGACTCACAACCACCTGTAATCAGATCTGATGCCCTTTTTTGGTGCATCTGAAGACAACTATAGTGTACTTATGTATAATAATAAAAAATAAATCTTAAAAATAAATAATTGAAAAAGAAAACAGGGAAGTAGATTCATAATTTTCAATATAATGTATTCATTTGTCTAAGTAATCTAAAGGAAGTAAAGTGACTTTAGCAATCTAAGTATACTGTTAAGTGATCAAATCCAAAATGAATACACAAAAATCAATAATATTGCTAAAATAGCATTCATCCAAAATGTAGTGAAATATATTCATGATGCACAATTAAACTATTAATCTTTAAAATAATTGTGTGTTCCTAGCAGTGAAAAATATAAAACATTATGAGGGAAGTTAAAAGGCGTTCATGTAAAGAACATATCTACTGCTGTATGAGGAGGAAATAAAGTTAACATAATCTGTCAAAGCCTCCAGATAAACTCTCAGGACAGTGAGTGTAATAAGAGCTTTTTTTTAAAAAAAACAATCCAAAAGTTTATCAGAGGAATAAGTCAGGATAAAAGGAGAGAACTTAATAAAGGGATTCTTATTAGTGGGATATGAAGATATATTTAACAGTGATTAAGAATAGATGTGCCACAAGCCAATTCTACTAGATTAAAAAGCAAAATTACACCTGCCCCTAGAGACATTGCAGATGTGGCTGCTGTGTCACATGTGGCTGAGAGAAGAGAGACTATGTCTATACTCAGTGTTCTGGCCTAACAAACGTCTAAATGAATAGTAGCCTAACTTTTGCTGAAAAAAAAAAATGAGGTCAAAATGAGCACCAGTTAGCACCAAGCAGGCCCAGATGGGCTCCCAGGATGGGTAGCAGGCCAGAGACTAGAAGAACCCTGTCTGGGACCATAGACACCGGGTGGAAGTGAACCTGAGACAGACAACCCTCACAGGTGGGCAGGGCAAGGACCAAGCTGGAGGAGACTGGTGCCATGGGGCCTGGACAGGGAGTTAGCCTGAGATGACCCATGCCAGCACCATAACGCACAAGTTGGGCATAGTCTACTCCTGAGATAACCCCAGACACACTTACTTGCTACTAAGAGGACAAGTAAGCAGTGGGGAAATGGAAGAGAAAGAGAAGCAGAAGGATATGGGCATAATGAAGAGAGGCAGAGCTGGAGACTCAGTGGTAGTGAGGAACAGCCTGATGTGAGTAGCCAGTGAAGACACCTTGGACCATGGTGGGTAAGGATGGGGTCTTGGTCTATGCTATCACCAAGGACCACATCTGGGTCCGTGGCCCTACAGCAGCAGCAGGGTTCTGTTACCACCAAAGGCCAGGTAGACATCTCCATCTGGGCTGCTGCCTGGAGACAAATTTATATCACCTGCTGCAGCACTTGGGAGAGTGGGACTTATACCTTTCCTTGGGCAGTACAGTAGAGATGGTCCTAGATGTGGGGGTTGAGGGTGAGCTGCCCCTGTGGGCATGAGAACAGGAGAGCTGGGTCTGCCTCTAGTCTGCAGTAACATGGATGAGGGAGAGATGGCCTTCTCCCCAAACTGATCGGACCAAGCCAGCTCAGTCAACTGGGTCTTAAGGGAGGGATCAAGGATTGAAAAGAAAAAGACAACTAGACAACATTATAACATGACTCCAGTCAGTGCTGAGGCTGAAGGGGGTTGATTTGTTTTTCTCCAGTCTGCTTTTATACCATCTTAAGCACATACAAAGAATAAGGTCAGTTCTAGGTCAAGAACAAATAAGGCAATAAACACAATCTAAGCAAAGTCGCTGTTTCTAGTGGTTTATCAGGATGTCCAAGATAAAAAGACTGTCACACATTCCTCAGGTTGAGTTTACCTTGAACTTTATATTAGTCCAAATGTTAAAATTCTTATCTGAGCCTACATCCCGAGTTCTAGCCCAAAGTTAAATTCCTGTATGAGCCTACTTCTCTGTCCTAGCCCACTGTCAAATTCCTGCCAAATCCTACAAGATGGCCCCAAAAGCTCTCCACACTGATCCCTCACCATCTATGGCAGACAAGAACGCTGGCCCTGGGATCAGGAGAGTAGGAGAACTGGCCATGTCTGCCCCAGCTGAAACCATGGGCTGAAGAGATGGCTCAGTGGTTAAGAGCACTGATTGCTCTTCCAGAGGTCCTGTGTTCAATTCCTAGCAACCACATGGTGGCTTACAACCATCTGTAATTCAGTGCCATCTTCTGGTATGCCTGAAGACAGCGACAGTGTACAAACATACATGAAATGAAGAAAGAAAGAAATCTTAAAAAAAAAAAAAAAAAAAGAACTGAAACCGCACATGTAGACACTCAAGTCTAGAATAAGTTTATTTATTTCAGGGATGGATAATGGGCTTTAACCGGGAGCACATTGGAAGACATGCTAAAGGGAAGATACTATGGGGCCAGCCAGTAAGATGGATCAGAGGGTAAAAATGCCTGCCGCCATGCCCGAGAACCTGAGTTTCCTTTCCAGGACCCAAGTGGGATCCTCTGACAGCCTGGAGTATGCTCCCGAGCATACACATGCTCTCTGTGGGTTGCGCAGGCTGCTTTGTCATGGAACCCGGAACTGCCTGCTCAGGGGTGCCACTGCCCTTAGTAGGCTGGGCCCACTCATATCAATCATCAATCAAAAATTGCCCACAGGCATTTCCTCAATTGAGCTTCCTCTTCTGGGATAATTCTAGCTTGCACCAAGGAGACAGGAAGGCTAAACAGGAAACATGCCTTTCAGGTTAACCTCGTGAAATAAATTCTATCACATACTATAGAAAGTATTAGTATGCAGTTCCTCAGCATTACCTTATCTAACCTACTCAGAGGTCTTTCAAGAGTTACATAGTCAGAGCCGGGAGGTGTTCGCACATGTCTTTAATCCCAGCACTCGGGAGCCAGAGACAGGCGGATTTCTGAGTTCGAGGCCAGCCTGGTCTACAGAGTGAGTTACAGGACAGCCAGGACTACACAGAGAAACCCTGTCTCAAACAAACAAACAAACAAACAAACAAACAAACAAGAGTTACATATTCAGTTAGAAATAAATGTTATAATCATTAAATATCAGTCCATCTTTCACGAAATTTATCTTGCTTTTTGAGAAAAAGAGTAGTAAAGGATAAATGGTTTTACTTTACTTAGGTCATAAATCTTATTTATAATCAGTCTTGGTAATCTCCTTTTCCAGAGGAAAAAAATAAGGCATGATATTTTCATTGAAATTTGTGAAAGAGAAAGAAGAAAGAATGTAGAGCCAGAGGGTAGAGAGGAACACAGTGCTCTGAGTATGACATGATCATTACATTCATGAACCTATAGCAGCTGCAGCTACATGTAAAAGATCAAGCTGATCTAGTGTGGATGCGTGAGAAGCTCACGAGGGAGACGCTAATAAAGCTCTCCCCCAAGTGAGGCGTTGGTAGCTGACTGTGGTCCTTCTTCAGGGATGTGGGCGCTACTGATTGCCTTCCAATGCTCTATGGATGGCACCACACACAGGTACATATGTTGGCACTAATTGGAAACAGTGGTTTATTTTTTAAAAAAGAAAAAAGGCAAGGAGATGAAGTTGGAACATAAATGTGTTGAGGGGCTAGGAAAGGGACATAGGAGGGTTAATATAATCCTATTTCATTGTAGACACATATGAAGTTTTCAAAGAACACTTTGGAAGGAGTTTGAAGGAGAAATGAAATTCTATCACTAACAACAAGAAAGCTTAGCTTTTAAATCCCCCAATGAAAACGAGACCCAATTGTGAGTTAAGATGAAACAAAATCCATATTCTACCAGTTGTCAGATTAAAAACATAATAATGATTTTCTATATTCTTCAAAGAAAAGTAAGCAACTGACCAAAAATAAGCTAGAGTTTAGATATCAGAAGTACCTATAAGGTAAATTTCATTCCGGAGGGAAGTCATGAATGGTATTCCTTAGTGATGAATCTTGAATGCCAAGATGCCAAGACTGGCAGAGCATGGATCTGCCGGGGAAAATGTGTGTGCTGATGCACTAGTGGCACAGAGGTTATGGTGTTAACCAATCACTTCTTCATTAAATCTGAAGCCTGCTCTTCAGGAGGGAACTTATTCCTGAAATAAGTTGATTCCTAATCAAAAGTTCATGGTTGGAGGTCACTGGCCCCAGAGGGGATCAGTTATTGTTGTTCTACTAAATCGTTATGTTGGCACACCACTTTCTAGATATTTGTGTTTATAGTCATCAGTTACTGCTGCTCCTCACCTTTATCAGAGAAGTTTCTCTTTACAGTGTGAATGCAGAGATAAGCAATTGGGTTTTATACACATATGAAATTGTCAAAGAATGAGTTAAAAGGTATTTCAAGTATCTCACTGTACTTCTATTATTTTCTTGTTTGATTATGAAAATCATCTCAATTGTTTTAGCCCAATAGACATCAATGTTTTTGTTTTAAAAGTCCAAGGAGATTTTTTTAGTATGATATAATATCATGTCAATATTCTTTCATGTGTAAGGTCAATCACTATGCAGGAAAGGAGGAGCATGTTTTCCCATACCAGTTTCATACAATTTTGAAAAAACTCTTTGTAATTATTTTAATTGTACCAGATTTACTGGAAACATGTCAGAAAGTTTAGAAAAATATGTAGATTACACGTTTCAGATTTCATTAGATTTGTATAAATATCTCCTATGATATCCTTGCCAAATAACAATCTATACCCCAGCTTGCATGAATGAAACAGTGTTTGCTGAATGATACACATAGATCAAATTTCTCAATGATAAATGTGGTTAACGTTCTCAAGCAACTGTACCGCAGCAAAGCACATATCAAATGATGCAAGTCTGTGCCATGACCTACATGCACTGTACTTTTCTGTTTCTGAGTCTTTAACACTGCACAGATAAACGAAGCACAAATACAACTAAGCCTTGACTTTAATTCATTAGTTACTCAATTCTCTCACTGTGTTGGGGACCAAACTCAAGGTATAACAGGCTAAGAAAGCACTCCTCAAATGAACTATGTCCCAACCCTCTCTGCTTTTGTTTTGATTTTACTCTATGTGTCTTCTGAGATAGGTGCCGTGATGGGCTGTACATGCTCGGCCCAGGGAGTGGCACTATTATGAGGTGTGGCTTTTTTGGAGTAGGTGGGTCACTGTGGGCGTGGACTATAAGACCCTCATCCTAGCTGCCTGGAAATGAATCTTCCTCTAGCAGCCTTCAGATGAAGATGTAGAACTGATTTTTATCTCTATCCAAGACATCCTCATTCTAATGTACCCATAGGACCCTAAAGCATTTTACAGAGGGTACCCTTTGTTTACACAGAGAATTACCAATGAATTTTATCTGAAGATCTGCAAATTTGAGAGCTCGAAAAAAGACAATTCCTCAAACCACTTTTGTTCCACATTTCTAATTCTCTTTGTAACTTTCCACAGAATCTTCTCCATAATTTTCATTCATTTCTCAAGCCATAAAGCTCACAGTTTGCAAAATTTCAATTGAGTTTTCCTGTATCCTGTGTCAAACAGCTTTAAATGATACAATCACTTCATCAAAAAACACAGGCATTTAGCAAACACTTCCCCATCATCATTTTGCCCTGAAATCTCTGGGACCCAAGGACACAGTTGTTCTCTTGTGTGTGGTGTGTGTGTGTGTGTGTGTGTGTGTGTGCATATGTGCATAGATAATCTTCATTATGGATTGCTTACAAACTACATAAAATAATTTCACTGAATAACTATTATGCTGGTGTTTTTAAAATCCTCATTTATATTCCCCATGTTCATATTTTACAGTCCTGCAGTTGGTGCTTTACAACATATATTATACCCTTCATTTTTTTTTTGATAAATTCATGTGAAAACCTTTTTCTTGAGATGACACTTACAAAAATCTAACAAGATCTCCATCCTCCTTCTTTTCACGTAAAACAAACTCTCCAACTGAAAGGTTTTTTGATAGTTAGTACTTTTAGTTTCTACGAGAGGCTATTTGAATAGAAATAAAATTTAAATCATGAAATCACTACTATATTTTATTTTTATTTTATTTATCCTGTTAATTACCAGCTACACAAAATCACAAAATGTGGTATAGTTCTTTGACTTTAGAAAATCTCTCTCTCTCTCTTTTCTTTTCATTTCTTTTCTTTCTTTCTTTTTTTTTTTTTTTTTTTTTTTTTTTTTTTTTTTGAGACAGGGTTTCTCTGTGTAGCTCTGGCTGTCCTGGAACTCACTCTGTAGACCAGGCTGGCCTCGAACTCAGAAATCTGCCTGCCTCTTTAGAAAATCTCTTATTGCTGTAACTACATCGAACATATTGTTATTTTCACTTTGATGGCTGCAGTTTAGAATGGATTTACCTGTTTCTGTTTCTTGTCCAATACATTTTAGTTGCTTTCTTGACAGCCCTTCTCCATATTGGGTTGACTTTGCCTCTGTCTGTCCATCTTTTGTTGTCTTCTGTTTTCTCCTCTTTTCAGCCAGCTTTATGTACACTTTCTGGATGCTGTTGAGTTTGAATTGGTGACATAATAAAGTAGTTTAAATATTTAACTAATTTTAAATTTTTCACTTACTCGCGATGGAAACCTCCTACTCCCTCTACAATCTCATGTATATTGATCTGCTAATGTGGAGGGTAGATGGTATCCTCGTTAACTATTTTAAATGGCTACTTGGAGCTGGAGAGATGGCTCAGCAGGTTAGAGCACTGGCTGTTCTTCCTAAGGTCCTGAGTTCAAATCCCAGCAACCACATGGTGGCTCACAACCACCTGTAATGAGATCTGACATTCTCTTCTGGTGTGTCTGAAGCTACAGTGTACTTATTTATAATAATAAATAAGTCTTTGGGCCAGAGCGAGCAGGGACTGAGCAAGCAGGGCCGACAGAACGAGTGGAGTTGACTGGAATGAGCAGAGCTCCTAAATTCAATTCCCAACAACCAGATGAAGGCTCACAACTATCTGTACAGCTACAGTGTATACTCATATACATTAAATAAATAAATAAATAGATCTAAAAAATGGCTGCTTGGTATTTTCAGCTTGTAACTTCTAGGTAAGTAAGACATTATTGCAGAGAAAAAAAGCATGAAAGCTGAAGTTCTGCAATCTTCTAAGTCAATACTAGGCAAAATGTGTTTTTTTTTTTAATTACTTTAAATCTTTGTAAAATGAGCCTAGTGGTGGTAGCACACACCTTTAATCCCAGCACTTTGGAGACAGAGGTAAATGGATTTCTGTGAGTATGAGACCAGCCTGGTCTACACAGTTAGTTCCAGGGCAGCTAAGGTTATACAGAGAAACCCTGCCTTAAAAAAAAATCTTTAAAAAATTATTCTAACACCCCTTTTCAAGTCTTTTATTTCTGGTGTTTTCTGACTCCCTGTTGCAGTACTTTCTTTCAGGAGATGTGGTCAAACATCTATTTATCCCAGAAAGGACTTCAATTACTAACTGAAAAATTATTCCTCCCCAGACTGGCTTGATGAACGTGGATGATTCAGGTTCCTGCACTGCATAAAGCCCACCACAGTACACGACTGATAGGATAGTACAGAGACGCATCATCCCTTACCATACCAAGTATAACTGCCCTATCCATAGTCTCTTTCCATGCAAGTCAGCCTCAGACAGATCATACCCAACTGGATGTCTCTTTTCTCAACTGCTTCTCATCTTTGGTTTCTTTGGTCAGTCTATTTAGGCATCATTCATATTGTGTGATATTTTCTCCCTGGGGAGTCAAGAACAAACATCTATTGAGAAAACAGAGTAGCAAGAACAGACCAAAGAAATGATTTCCCAATATCTAGCTTGGTTTACCAAGAACAAGCTTACATAAATTAGGCAATTTGTCACCAAATAGGCCACTCCAACATGAAGGATGACTCATGGAAGCTGGGTCAATGGAACTCCCTGCCCAGTGAATGTTCTGGTAACTATTCCTCAGAACAGTCTCCTCTCTAATAGCAGTGTTTTACTGCTTATATAAGCAGAGGAACTTGTAAGTCCTGTAAGTTTCATGAACTTCCTGAGACTTTTGAACTTTCCTTTTCCTACCAGCAGGGAATTTTACAGTTCAGACAAAAGAGTTACACAACCATCTGAGAAGGTTTTTGAGAAGTGTTTTCTGTGGCTCTGTTAGACTATGATGAACTACAGAAAGATCCTTAATATTGTCCTCACTGCACATGAGCTGCATTTAGCACATCATACCCAGGTGCCATGTACAGTTCAAAATATGCTATTCATCCATTTATCTACATATTTTAAAACACAGCACACAGTGAGAAAACAGCATGAATAAACTCAAGAATTCATGAAAAAATGTAATTTTTATAAAAGGAGTGTTAAAGTATCTGGTATTTTGCCTCACAAAGGCAATTGTCCTTCATCCATGTCAGAAATAGAAAGACAAATGGAACTAATTATTTTTCTATTCTCTTTGCAGATATATTTCATTATTACTAACAACATCATTTCCATATGAATGATTTGGATTTAGTGAATTGGAGACAAGTCATGTGGAAGTCGGTTTTGTCCAAGACACAAAAACACAGACATTTCAATAATCAGAATTCAGTTGTTCATTATGCTCAGTGATGGTGCAGTCTCAAGATGATTGCACCTTAAATAGGAAATAATTACACAAAATATTGTGGTTAGTAATAGTACTTCCAACAGGTGAATCAGCTTAGAAAAGATCTTTATTTATGTATTAAAAGTGTCTTTACGGGCTGGGTGTAGTGGCGCACGCCTTTAAACCCAGCACTCTCGAGGCAGAGACAGGCAGATCTCTGAGTTTGAGGCCATCCTTGTCTACAGAGTGAGTTCCAGGACAGCCAGGGCTACACAGAGAAACATTGTCTCAGAAAACCAAAAAAAAAAAAAAAAAAAAAAAAAAAAAAAAAAAAAAAAGAAAGAAAAAGAAAGAAAAAGTATCTTTACAAATACTATTGCTAACCAAAAGTCTCAGTTATTATAGTAAACATTTAAATATATGTTAAAGCCAATAGCTCTCCCTCACACTTTAACTCTACTGTTAAATCCATCACAATGGATAATTGATAAGAAAATCACTGTAGAAAACTACAAAAAACATCACTCTGCAAATGATACAGCACCTGAATATTACCCAGATAACTTAGGAAAGAGTCACTGTCTATAATAACTGTGTGTGACCCTAGAGATTAGTGAGACATTACCAAACACTGTCTTTGGTATATTAAGTCATGTATATTTCCCATAATTTTCACTCAGAAATGTGTATACACACACACACACACATACACAATTAGTTGAAAATAACTGAGGGTTGAATTACATTTAGTAAATTTCACATTCTAGAGTTACCATATGTAGTCTGTTTGAACTAACAATTAAGCTTTTGTACTAGATCAAATGTTTTGAAATTAAGTTAACAGTTTCATTATGACACAAAGACATATATCTAAAAATTCATGTTACTTTCCTCTTTGTAAATTAATCACAAAAGTAATTCAGTTCTTGATTATGTGGGTATAAATTTGACACCACTGCTATAATTCCCATGCAAAGCTATGCACATTAGCAGGCCCAGAGTCTATTAATCTATATGTATATGCTAAAATTTTCATGAATTTTTAAAGATTATAAATAGAACAGTATTACATTGGCCATTATGATGCATCTTATTTTGGAGACATATGTTAAGAATCAACAGTAATAAAGAATATTTCTAAAGCTGTCTCATTCATAATTCTTCTCCAAAGACATTCTTGTTTTTTAACAATATTTTTATTTCGAAAGAAGAGGAAGTAGGGGATGGTGGTAGTGGTGGGGAAACAGGACAAACCTGTGAGAAGTAATGCTCTGGTTGTTTTTTGAGAGAGATGGGTAAGGAAGGAAGGAGGCAAGAGCAGAGCGACAGGGACAGAGAGATGAGAGAGAATGAGATTGATTCTAGTCCACTCTTCCTCCAAATGCAGAGTGATAGGACTCTCCAGAGCAGCTGGGAGGACTGGCTCACACTGCTGCAGTACCTAACAGAAGTACTGGGGTTTGGTTTTCTAGAATTTGTAGGTAGAAGCTTAATTCCTATCTATTTGAAGAGAAAACTGATGGGTCAAAAAAATACGTGGATGGAAAAACCATGAAGAGCGAGGAAACGTTCATTGGCTGCCGGTGGGCAAATATTGACAGTGAAGTTGAGAAGAATAACAATATGCTTTAGGCCGCATTGCACTTGGCACGGGATCTTACAGAAAACAAAGTGCTTGACAACTATCTTGGCTGGATCGCACCCAGTGAAGCCGGGAGAGCCGGGCATATTGTTCTCTTGTTACAGAGTTAGCCATTAACCAATGTGCCCCAAATCGGGCCACAACTTGAATCTTTTTGACAAAAACTAAGTCTTGGATACCATCCTTTCTCTTCAAGGTAGTCACAGTGAGTTTCTGTAAAATACTTTTTCTTGTTTGACACTTATTCTCTCTGTCTCTCTCTCTCTCTGTCTCTCTCTCTCTCTCTCTCTCTCTCTCTCTCTCCTTTCCTCCCCCCTCCCCTCCCCCATTTGCTTTACTTTACAGATCATTCTTTCAGAGTCATCAAAACAACTTATGTAAAGGCACAGTTCACATGTACAAATATTTTTAAAAGCAGTTTATTGTCAAAATTAATAGGGGATGGCAGCTCTTTGAAGTATACAAATAGATAAAAGTTTTATTCTAAATTATGCAAATATGTGTTACAGAATATTTTTTTCATTATCATGTGGTCCACTTTTAGAAAGAAAGTCAATAAAACTATTGACTTCATAGAAAATGAAAATTGAGAAATCCTGGCTGAGGTAGTTTGGATAAAGTGTTTGTCTCAAGTTTGAATCCTCATTCCATAGTTAGTGGTGCTGTTTGGGGAGGCTTAGGAAGTGTGGCCCTATTGGAGGAGGTATTTCTCTGGAAGCTGGCTTTAAGAACACAAAGTTCCTTGCTGTTTTGAATTGCCTTTCTTTGCTTCCCGCTTGGGGCTTAAGATCTGAGTCCTCAGTTTCTGTTCCTGCCACCTGCTACCCTGGCCCCCAACTCTGTCATCATGAACTCTTATCCCAGTGGAACTGCGAGCCCAAAGTAATCCTCCTGAAAGTTGACTTGGTCATGGTGGGTTTTCACAGCAAGCACGCACTAGCTATAGAAAATAAGCAAACATCTGTGCTGCTTCTATGTAGTGCGACTTTGACCGCCATCTTAAACTAATGCCTTTTATAGGTAGCCGGAGATATCTTACAAATATATCCTCTGTATCTATATGCTTCTATTCAGGTATTTCACCTAAGTTTCACTGAATATAGTTTGTGCGACTTTGTTTTAGAAATAAGATTCTCAACTGGATACTGTGATGAGCTTTTGATGCCAGCACTCAGGAGGCTGAGGGAAGAGGATATTGGGTTAAAGCAGATTGAATTACACAGAAAGGCCCCATCTCAAAACAGCAACATAACAATAAGGTTCACTTTTTAAGTCCTAAATGCAATTTTCCTTTAGGAAAAGAAAAATCATTGCTATGTCACTAATGGTCTGGATTTTTATCAGAACAGAAACTAGCAGGTTTGAGATACCTGGTGCTCTGGCTAATTCTTTAAGAGCACAGATGTCCAAGACTGCAGAAACAGCTATTTGAGTGCTGTCTGCTTATGCATTCCGTTTTCTAATGCGAGACGCCTTACTTAACTTTAAAAATTAATAACGCTGATTAATAACGTTCCAACCTATGTGTGCAGCTCTCTTGCATGAGAGCAGTCTGGGTTTGAGGGCGGGGATCTTGCTGAGCCTCACAAGCACACGTCACCTGCCTACAATGAGGGCAGTCAGGCTCCAGACCTGCCCAGGCCTACTCCCTCGGCGACGCTGCCCGGCCCGACTGGACTTGCTCTGGGCGGCAGGATCAGGTCCCACCTCTGGGCTCTGAGCGGTTCGCTCTTCGAGGATCAGGGCGGGTGTGTAGCCGGAGTCGCTTCCTATTGGCCGACTTGCCGGGCGTCCGGACATCTGATTGGACAGCCCCGCCTCCCCACGGGCTGAGCTCATTGGACGGCGCCAGCCGAGGGGGCGGGGCGCGTTCCCCCCCAGGTTCTTGAGCGAGCGCGCCGGGCCGCTGAGCCGGGCTGAGGCGCGGGAGCGGGGCTGCGCTGCGGGCTGCGGAGGTAGGGAGCGCGGCGGGCGGCGCGGGTGGTGAGGGCGGCGGGCCCGCGGCTGGCGGCTCGTGCCCCGCGAGCGCCCCGGGCAAGAAGAGCTCGCCGCAGTCCTTGGCGGGCGGGGACGGAGCTGCGGGCGCGCCCAGCCCTCCACTGTCCTGTCAGCCGCGGCCACCACACACACGCACACACCGACACACACATTCACACACGCGCGCGCACACACACACACACACACACACACACACACACAAAGAGCGCGGCGGCGGTGCGGGGAGGCTCGCCCGGGCCCGCAGCGCTCAGGCCGCGGAGACAATGCGGCGGGCCGGACTCCGCGACGTGCGAGCCGGGAAAAGTTTGAGGCTTCTCCTCAGGCTGGGCCGAGCCGGGCCGCGGCTTTGGGAAGCCGGCTTCGGGACGGGGCCCGCGAGCTCGAGCGCCTGCGCGGCCCGAGGCGTGAGGAGAGCCTTTAATACTTTTTTTTGGAGCGGGCGGGGAGAACAAATACAAGTGCGGTCGGGCGAGAGGCGCTGGCGTGCCGCTGACGCGGGGACGGTATCCGTGGGAACCTCTCGGGGGCGAAGGCTGTCCGGGGCCTGGCGGGGGCGGGGTGGAGAGGTTAGAAGGTCGCAGAGCTGCGCTGCTTGCGACTGGCTCTGCTTGACCTTGGACCAATGATTTAACCGCTTAGATCACCTCGTGGGTGATCTCGGAGGCGACAGCCGCTCGAGTCCTGTAGCTTTGAAATGTGTCTCCGATGGAGTTTTTTTTTTTTTTTTCTTTTCTCCAAGCCTCGTTGTGGTGCGGGAGTTGTGAAATGGTAGGCCGGGATATATTTATATGCACCCGGGACTCACCCCTTCAGCCTTTCTCAGAAGTAACTTTTAAGTCGGGTGGCTTAAAAACACTGATCCTTCCAGAGTGCAAAATAAGGTATCCATTACTTTATTTGCAATTCTTAGGACTAGTCTAGATACCCTGTTCGAAGTCCTTGAAGTCCTAGGGCCAGGACAGAACCAATCCTGAGGGTGAAGGTGCCCCCAGCAAGCCCTTCTCCAGGCATTTTGGAGAAGCATGAAATATTTATTATGCAAAGGAAAGCATAAAACAGGGCAGGCGTTTGTGTTTGTGGCGTTGGTTTCAGTATCACTGGTGTCTACTGAAAAGTTTTGTTGAAGGGTGAGGTGTTGGTGGGGAGGGGTCTTCGGTGACAAGAGAAGGAGAAGAAAACTTTATTTGTAATACAGGTAAATCTTAAAAGTAATGTTAAGTCTCCCTTGCGGGCAGGCACAGTAGCAATGCTAGTACATCTTGATCTAATTTTAATGAAGGATTGAAAATAGCCACCGTGTTCGTATCACTGACGCCAAGTCAGCTCACTTACATAATCATCTTTGTTGAGATGTGTTAGTGCTGTGTATAATTTCAAAGAATAATTACAAAGTTTGTTCTGACACTGTCTTTGAACTATTGTCATTTGAGATATGTAAAATAATGAAATCTTAACTTTTGGTTACCATGATAACCTACATTTTTCCATCAAAGTAAAACCAAACCTTGCTATGAACAGAACTCATGTAAATACTGCATATATATGTTACGGCAATGTTTAAAGAAGGTATTGGCTCTGTACGTGCATGTTCAAGTACCACAGTTTTCTCACTTTGTGAGAGTGCCGCTTTTATAGCAGGTGCTCCGCTGGCTATTTTCTCCCCACCATGGAGCTTAGAAGCTTATAAACAATGCAAGCTTGTAAGTTAGATATTCAGCATATATTTGCTCACAAAAATATCCAGTGCCCAGATAAAAATAATGAAAAGTCCACTCCACCCATTAAAAAGAATTATTACCATGCTTTTCTGGAAAGAAGGGAGAGATAGCAAAGAAAAAAATTTACAGAAAAATTCTTGTATCTAGCCTGAAAGTTTATGGCTTAAAATAGGAATGCATATTTAAAGACAAAGACAACTGGCAGTGTTTCTAGGAGAATGATAACAACGTTGAATTAACATAATACACTTCATGACCTAGTTTTATTTGAACATGAGCCATTGTAGAGGTGTGTTTCTTAAATAATCAGTGGCTGTTTGCATTGATTGGATGTCTAATTAAATGTTGTAATCATAACTATAATATTTCACTTGAGTGCTGCCTCATTTTTAAATTCATTTAGAAAATAACAGGAAGGCTTTCAATTTATTTGTAAGAAGGAATATTTTTAAAATCAAGTAAATCCTAAGTGAGAAAAAAATCTCAAATCTTATACCAAATGTAAATTAAACATCAAAAATAGAATCTTGCCAAAGTCTGTGCCCTAGACAAGCACTGGATGTGGAAAAGATCCATTGTGGACTACAGTTGAGGCTTGCTTTGCAGCATCAGGAGAATACTAAGGTCTTAACACTGGAAGCTGGAACACTTACTGTAGAATTTGTGTTCTTTAGTCAGGTTTCCTAGCTGTGCAGCAGTGTCAGAGTTGGGAACAGTATATCCCAGGGTGTGCTCTTTATAGACAGGTTTCAAGGTGCACTTGCAGAACTTGTAAAACTTCACAGTATTGAGTATCTCAAATTAGATTGTTTGTGAATGGAACCTGAATCTGTATTCAGAAACTCCTTTCAGTTTGAGAGCTGGTCACATAAAATTGTAAGATTTAGTGTTTTAAGATAGTTTCTCAGATGCACAGTGCTTAACCATTTCCCTTGACTCCAGACATGGTCTCAGCCCTCATCTACTGTCTTTGCAGCTCAACCAAGTTAAAGCCTGTTAGAGAATAACTAGAGTTCCCATGCTTCCTTTCAGTCCTGTTTGTGGGAGTAACCTAGTGCTTACCATGTTAGCTAAATTCCAGGTTAGAGGTTGAGAATGGCCCCTGGGATGGCAGCCTAAGAGACTAAGATGAGGACGCTAAATGGAGAGCTGCCCATTTAACCTTTTAACACTCACATTAGATGTTTTGGGTAAAAATGCTGATACTTTGGCAGGCAAGTATGTGGCTGCATCCATGTACCCTGCCTTCTACTGTCACAGATATTTGTTGACAAATTTCTGTAAGGGCTTCTGTAAGCTCTTTATTACAAATGTCCCCCAACTTGTGAGGATTTTTGTGTTTATTGAAAAAAATAGGGTGTAAAAGAGAAGTTGAAAGAATAGGCTGAATACTCTACCAGACCTGATCCCAATCATGACATTTACTGGCAGGTGATGTCAGATGCATCCTTGCCTGACCTCCTGTGCCTTAGCTGCTTTACCACAAAGATGGGGATAATAGTGTCTGTCTCATAGGAGTTGTTTTGAAAATTATGCAGGATTATACATCAAAATACCATGTGCAAATAAATGAGCACATTGTATCTGTCCAGTAGATGTAATTTTTAATTGTAATCCTTTTAATTTTCCATTTTAGCCCTGGAAAGTCACTGAAGAAGGAAAAGAGGAAGCACACTGGATGAGTTAAGTAGAGCTGAGCGCATGGAAGGTCACATTAGGAAGTAGGAATTGTTGAGCAGCGGGCAAATGGTTAGGAGGAAGATGGAGGTTGCAGTGCCAGCTATTAACTTAGGTTTCATGGTAGCTTTCTGGCTCAGGTGCTTTCTCTATCCTCATCCCCTTTTGTACCATCGTATTTTAGCACTTAATTATATACTTTCTTGAATCCCTTTGCAAAGCACTGATTATGTGGTCTGTCTCAGTCTTTGAATCCTGGCTTTATATTTTAATTTAGTATTACTGATTCTGAACTTTCTGGGCTTAAGGGTAGCAGCTGTTTTCCCTCTCATGGGGAGGTGGAGAGGGTCTAGCTCTTAGAATTATTGAAAGGATTAGGTTTCTGCCTATGATGCTAGGAATGGATACAGAATTCAGCTTCAGATTTGATTTCTCATACAGGCATTTGTCAGTAAAGAACAGGAGTTCTGGCCAAAGAGGTTCCTACTTAGGGACTTATGACACTACCTGTGCTTAGTATTTAGATTTGTCAAAGTACTTTCTCTAGCATCAGTTCATTTGCTCCTTACAGCAGCTCATTAAAGAATGTTGTTAGCATAAGTGAACCAATTCCAATGAAGCACTTCAAATCCTTACTCTTCATCTCTCTTCTCTTTGCTTGTCAAGAAAAGGAGTCCCATCCTGCTCTAAAAACTGTCTCTTCATAGGTTTAGGAACAACCAATCATTGTGGCTTAGCTCAATGGCGATGTCTTTGTGTTGAACCACACAGAATCTGACCATTTTCTAGTCCTAGATAGTTCCCAGATTCCTAACATCTTTAAAACTCTCACCCTACTTGAATTCATATGGTAGCTACAACCATTTGGCCAATTATAACCTAGTTATAAAGTCTTAATGAACGCATTATGAAAAAAGAAAGCACTGGACCAAGTGAGTTTTAAGACTTCCCCGAGTTTGTGTGAGCCAAGTCAATTTGCTCTACTTTCCCCATCCTTGAATGAAGATGATCTTACTGTAAGCATCTTCCCATTCTGAGGGATTGAGTATACCTGGATGCAAGTATTTTTATAAGACTTGAATGCCTTAGGACCTGTTCTATCCCAGAGATTTATAAATGAAAAGTATTCACTTTAAAATTCCATATACCTTTTCTGATAAATGGAATATCAAAAAAAATTGCCTGGGGGACAAATTAAGTGCCTGTTGATAGATATTAAAAAGCAAAAAAAAAAAAAAAAAAAAGTGTGTGTGTGGGGGGGTATATTTGTTCCAGGACCCACCCCTCTGTAGATACTAAAATCTGTGAGTATAAAGCCTTTATAGAAAGTAGCTTAGTATATGAACATAACCTCCACATGTTTTGTAGCATCTAAAGCAATCTCTGGATGACTTATACCTAATATATGATCCATGTAAGTAGTTGCTATATTGTGTTGTTCAGGGAGTAGCGACAAGCTAAAGTTTATACATGCTTAATATTAAATTAAAATATTTGTTTGTTTTATATATTGAGACAAGGTGTTGCATTAACCCAGTCTGGACTGGAACTTACTCTGTAGTCTATGCTATCCCTGAAGAGTTCAGCTTTACAAATTCTGGAATTCTGAGTATGTGGCATGGAGCTTGGCATACTTTTACACACACACACACACACACACACACACACACACACAATCCATAGAAACTAGAATGTCATATGTGAAAACCAAAGTTATTTTACATTTCATTTTTATTGACTAATGCTGTGTAATACTTGGCTATGTGTTCTTTTTTGAATCATTGTGTAACAAAGTCATAGATGGAAAAAAACTCTAGGTTAGATACAAGATGGACAGTCCACTAATCTGGCTGGTGAGTATTGTATAAAACTGTGTGTATATGTGTGTGTGTGTGTGTGTGTGTATCTCACATGCACATTATGCCTAAGTTAAGGATGCCCTGTAATTATAAGATGCTGTTATCCATTGACCAGACTTTAGGGATATCTCTTTAAAGTGTGTTGACATTTAATTGACCTTTGAAGGTTCATTCTGTTAATCATACTCAAAGTGCTAAAGCTATGGTTGACTGCTTTGGAATTTTTACGTTCAGTCGTGCTTAGCATATAAAGTCTCTGGCATAATTGCTGCTTATTTAGAGAAAGTTTCCTTCTCTCTGAAAATGTGAATTGTGCTTGTTTTGTTTTTAAAACTTTGCTTCAGGCTAGGTAATGATAGAAGTTTGAATTTAAGTCTTTTCCTGTTAGTTGTATGGTGGTATTGTTTTTTCTTACATAAGTAATGGAAATTGTTTGGATAAATGAAGAGTACTTTTATTAATGTAAGAGCTAGAGCTCTTCACAGCACAGTGTTAAAATTTAAACAAGTGTAACTCTTAAAGTTGTGTATTTTTCAACAAACTCTTGAGAGCCTTTCAATTGTATTATGGTGGATTGAAACTATAAATGCAATTTTTTTTACTGAATAAGAATTCAAAAGAACTATTTTCATAGTAAACTGTATTGACTTATTGTCAGTATAATTTTATTATAAACACACTGTAAAAATACAAAAACCCCAATTATTTCTTTTTAAAATGCTAACATTTTATTGCTTTATCCAGAGAATATCTGATGAAATGTTTTAAGATTTATGGGACTTAAATTTATGAAAATGGACTTTGGAAGTATTTTTGATATAGTTAGTTCAATGGACTTCTAAATTGGTGAATTTTTTTCTTTCTTTCTTTTGGTTAGTTTACTTAATATTGTCCATGGTAAAATGGTAACAATTCTTACATAGCTTAGATTGGCCTTGAAATCATGACCCTCCATCCTCAAAAATATTATTTTTTTTTTCAATTTTTAATTTTAGGTGTATGTACATTATGCCTGAATATTTATCTGCACCATATGTGTGCCTGATACCCATGGAGATTGGAAAAGGGTGTCAAATACCCTGAGACTAGAGTTACAGACAGTTGTGAGTCTCCATGTGGATGATAGGACTAGAACTTGGGTTCTCTGGAAGATTAACACTAGCTCTTCAGCCCCTAAATTAATATTTTTAATATTTATGCAAATAACTTTTTTCTAAATTATGATTGAAAAATAACATTTTGACCATTTTTAATGATTAATCTTTGAAGTACCATACATAATTTTTAATGTTTTTACCTTAAAACAGCTACTAAGTAGGAAAATTTAAATTGAAGTTTAAACCAGAATTTTTACTTCCATGAGAAACTTTAGACTTTGTATATATGGCCTTCATGCTTACAATGCATTCTGCTGTAAATTTTGAGATACCATTTACGTATTCGTATAATTCACGTAAAGCAAACATCTCTCTTGGGACAAAATTTGGTATTTCTTATTAATTCTCTATATTGTCTTGTCTTTTCTATTCTTCCCTGTCCTCCATTAGAACTGTTCTTTATTTTATGATGAATCCTCCTTCAAATGAAAGGTCATTTTCTTTTAGACATTTAACTTCAGACTATCTTATTGTGGGCATAGAGGATATACCGTGAGACATAATATTATTTCAGTAAAACCTAAAGAATACAAGTCAGTGCAGTTCATATGCACAATACTCAGACCAAGGATGACATCTCAAACTTTGTACACTCTGGTTTCAGTGTATTTTTCATCAATAGCTAGTATTTTAAAATCAGATATAACTAAACTTAACTTTAATATAAAGACTGATATCCACAGGAAGCTTTTTTTTGGTTTTAGTTAGTCTGTTGAATGGATAATACATTAACAAATAAATACTTGCTATTATTCTTTTATTTAATATTCTGTCGTTCAGATCTGGAGATGGCCACAGGTCATTTATTTAACAGATTTATGAGTTTTCACATACTAAATTTTGGCCTAAACACTTCATAAGTGTCAGCTTATTTAATATTCCCTATGTTTTTCATTTTACAAATGAGAAGGTTACAATACAAGTATTTATGGCAGTGTCTTTAGTTGGGTAGACAGGCTGTAAGAAAAGTAGGTAACAGTCTTGGTACTACATAAGTAGTAGCAGACACTGTGCAGGATCTGGGGAGCTATGGATGTGTTTATTAGGAAAAGATGCGACTCAAGCTTGCCCAGTATAAAGAGCAGCATGTGGCTCTAGAAACACAAGTCAGATGCTCTCAGGTTGCACCAGCCCACCAGGTGGAGAGGAGGCTCCTGCCCTAGTGCTGAGGAGCCCTCATGTCTTCCTCCTCCTCCCAGTATTTTTCTGCTGACTCAGGCAGTTTTGCCCCAGGAGGGTTTTCCTTCTCCCTCACTTGGAAGCCTGGGCTTTGTAAATAATAGGAGAATTTTTTTTTCTCCCAGGTTTAATTTCAGGCCAGTTCATCCTCCCCTTGCCCTTCATATATTTCTTTGAAAATAGTGCTCAATAGTGTGTTACATATAACTATGAGACTGATAGTGAGTAACAGAATTAAAGGGCAAAGCATTTTTTGTTTGAATTCAGGAGAGAAGATGAGAGCTGTTAAATGTAGAAAATGAGGAGAAAAGAAACATTGTGGAAATGAAGAGATAAATTGGGGTTGGGAGGCTGATGGAAACTGAGAGGAGGATTGCTGATTTGCTTTTCTCCCACACCTCCTCCCCACATTCACAGTAACAGGCAATGTCACTGTCTTTTGCCTGACGTGCTGAGCCAGGGAGTTGAGACTCGTGGGAGTGGAAATTTTCTTCCTTTTGCATTTTGAGACTTGGGTGTGCTGCTTTTAGATGCCACTGGTATCTCAGTAATGTTTGTTTATACTGGATATTTTCTGGGTAGCCATTGTGGATAGGGCTTATAATACAAACAATACTGTTAGGAGGACTGCAGAATCTCCGCTGCTATGTTTATCTTACTAGTTAAAAACCTGCTAGCACTTCTGAGCACGTTTAGAAAACTCCAGAGGCAATGTTAAGAATAGCTTTAGAAGAAAGAAAAAGAAAGAAAGAAAGAGAGGGGGGGAGGAAGGAAGGGAGGAAGGAAATAAATTAAGATTTGGTGCTGACCAACATGCAAGTTTTTCTTTAGACACTATAAGTTAGTTATTTTTTAAAACTTACGTGCAAAGGTAGGGTTTGGATTTTTTAATATTGTTTTCTTAATCATCTAGATAAAAGTGCAGCACTTTCATGTCACAGAATAAAAAATTAAGGTGAGAAAGAATTTGGAGGGATGCTAGTCTTATATTTAAATTCCATTTTGGTCACTTATAAAGATCCTTATTTAGATCATGGGTCTCAAAGTATTTCTTCCTGATTTATGATTGTAATAGAACAGAGTAATTGAAATTGTGATCATCTCAAAAAAGGCGCATTGCTAGTCTTATTTTAAACTTTCTGGTAACTAATTTTACACCTCTCCTTCACTTTTTATCTTATGTGTATAATAGGTAGATTACGCATTCATATTTATGAAAATAACAATGTCGAGGTATATGGTAAAACTATTGATTTGGAGAAAGTAATTTCCAAGTGATTGTTTCCTAGGCATCTGATAGGGTTGGTTCAGATCCCCATATATGAAATAAAGAGAATTAACAGTGCCTTTCCCAGATGTGACATGGCCCTGGAATTCTGTTCAAACATTCGTGGACTCTAGAGAGATTTCCTTTTTTTTTTTTTTAATTCCCTTGTATTTAATCTTGTACTTATATTTTTTCCTATTGTCATGAAAACATTTCTCCTCCTCTGACACTGTTCTAATTAGACTCTAAATTACCTCTGTGCCCACTTTTCCATGTTAGACAGACATGGAACCTGGGCCTAGAAGCTTGTAGAGTGGGTCCCAAGCTGCCTTGCTCTCTCCTCCCAGACCCATGAGCTTCACAACTGCCGATTGTTTATTGCTGCTCTTCCTGTGTTTGTGCTGTTCACCTGCCCTGAGCTGTCTTTTAACTTCACTCTTAATGCTTAACTTTACAAGTGAAATTTGAGCCAGTCACTTTGGAAATGTCAGCCATTCCTAGTGGTTCTATTCACATTTGGCAAATCCACTGAGTGCTTATTGAGTGTGTAACTGTTATTTGAATAGAAGTGTTTTTGTTGTGTTTTTTTTTCTTGCAGATTTATAGCTATTTCATGAAAATCTAAAAAAATAAAATCTTATTTGAGCCACTGAACTTTAGATAACTCAAAACACTTTAAGACAAATATTAATCTGCCATAAAACTCTCCTGAAAGTGTTTAATTTTCAGATTAAGCAAGCTATTTTCAGCTAAATTGCCCATTCTCTTATGAAATGGTATAAAGTTGTGAAAGCTGATTGAAAGGTTGGATTGTGAATAAGACTTTTGTCCTGATTTTTATACGCTTTATTGCTATGTACCTTTTTTGTTCCCTGCTTGTATTCCATATTTCTTACCGAACAGTACTGTAGACAAGTTCTTCTACAGAAAGCTTTATAAGTTAGCCTCTAACTGCTATGTCTGTAATGATACTTTCAAACAGTTGTGTAATGCTTCTATTTAAAAAGATGTGGGTGTGGAAAGTGATGGTGAATGAATTCAGGATAATTGGTGACTCTGTATTAGAAATATCACTAGTTAAGGGAAACCTGCTTCCATGATTTATATATCTTTAATTTTAAAAATCTTTCTACCTCCTTTATGCAGTTCCCACTGTATCTCATAAATTAAAAAAAAAAATTAAGGAATTAGAATCATAGTGCTTTATAGCTGTAAGGATTCTTTAGGGATTTTAATTAGCCCTCTTACAGAGAAAATTGACATTCAGTGTGATCTAATGAAATCAGGTAGCTATTGGGTTTAAAAACCCAAATAACATTTTAATAGTTTGTTTCCATTAGTATATATGCTGTTCTACTTAAACTATCCTAACTGCTGATAATCAGAAAAAAAATGGTAATGAGGGAACATAACTAATAGGGACATTGGTCCCTTGTCTTTTTACACATATCTTGGTCATTTCTCCAGGGAGTTCTGTGAAGGGCAGGTATTGCTGTTTCCTTTCATAGAAAAAGTAGCCCAGGCTCAAAGTTATAGATCACCCTTAGCCCCCAGGTCTGCCAGGTAATTCTATGTTCCTTGTCTTTCTGTTATTTAAGAATCACCAGCTGGTCTTAGAGAATTCTCACACAACAGAGGGTGGGGAGTAACATCTTCCTATTAACTTTGGCTGTCTTTGTTGAGTTGTATGTTCCCCTAAAAGGCTGTATAATTGTAAATATGGTGCATTTTAAGATGATGTCTTAAAGATTCAGCCAGCATATAACAAGCACCCACTTTCTGCAGGGCATCTCTTGGGGCACTTCAGTAGATGCAGAGGTAGAATCATAACCACAGGTAGAGAGAAACTAAAGTAGTCTCTCCTTTCCAAAGACTTGCTTTCATGGGAATACGTGAAATATACTGGTCCCTATGTCTGAAGTCAGTCATTCTTTCTAAATATGTGTATTAAAGTTCATATGAAAGTCATGTACACTGTATAGAAAAGCAGGAAAGTGAGATTTTAACATAGTAACTGACTTCTTTTTTTGTCTTGACTTTTTTTTTTTTAACTTGATAGTCTAATACTTAAAGCTTAACACTCTGCCAAGGCATAGCTTTGAAAGGATAGTCATAATTGCTTTCAGAATGAATCAGTTTGGAAATATGCTATTCTGGATATTTTATGACAATTTATTATTAAAGACTCTAAAATAGATGCCTTTATAAATACTTTCTAAAATTAAAAAAAAATGGGTTAAGTAGTAGATTACTCTATATATTTAGCAATACTAGATAATTCAACTTACTATCTATCTAAGTTAAAAGTGGTGTTTTTCAGTTAGTGATATTGGTAAACAGACTTTTTTTCTTTTGAAATAGTCTTACTCTTCTTATTCATACTAGCCTTGAACTCCTGGTCTCAAGTAATCCTTCTAAAACTACAAGTATGTAGCAGCCCCACCTCAAATAATGGTTTAGAGACAGTTTCCCTATATAGCCCTGCCTGATCTGAAACACCTTTTATATTCTGATTACAAGTATGCTTCACCATGCCTGTTTAAAAAAAAATATTTTAAAAGGCAACATTTGTTATAAAAATGTTCACATCTGAAGCAATATATTACCTTGAAGGTATAGTATTGACCATGCTGAGTTTTTACTGTATGTGAATTAAAGCTTTAGTTTGTTTAGTTTGTTTCTTTTTTAAAGCATTTCAGCATTTGAGCTCATTTCTGTCCTGTGATTGTTACAGTAAAACTTAATATTCGTGATATTTCTTTAGAAGCATGCTATGTTTCAGCAGAAACAGGAGGGTTTTTCTGTTCTCTGGAAGGAGTCTAATGGAGCACTAGTCCAGAGGGAAGAGCTGAGCCAGCAGACTGTGGTCTGAGGGAGGTTGCCTGGCAACTGCTGACTGGGAGGTCAATAAAGGGAGGGAGCTGAAGTGGGTAGAATGCAGTGGGAAAGTCCCTTATTAACCTGGAGGCTGGGAGGCCCTGACCTTCTGGAATCTCCCACCTTAGTGGAAATACTGGGGAAAGTAAGAAAGAACAACTACTAGCTAATGGGGGTGAGTGGAAAAAGAGTGATAAACCCAAGGTCCTAATGTCCTTGAGAATATCTGAATTTGACCTAAAGAGCAACCAGTTCTACTTCATCATAAAGGGTGATTTCAACTCTTTAATTTTTTGGTTAACATTTTATGTTAATTTCATAATAAAAATATAATTATTAATGAGATGTTCATTTTCTCTTATTTTTTGAATGCATGCCTTCTCATACTCTACAAATGGTTCAGAATACCAGAATAGAGTACTCAACAATGAGCCATGGCTGTGACTTTAGTGCTGCAAGCCTGATGTCATCATCAGCATTATGTTGTTGTTGATGTAGTTGTCTTGGTATTGGCTTCATTATGCTGTGACAGGGATAAGAAGAAAGTGGCATAGTAGATATCAATTGATATGCAATAAAAACTTAGGTATGCCTCAGTTGAACTGAGGTTATAAATGTGTACAAGACCAAGCATGATGATACCTACCTATATTCCCAACATTTGGTCAGTGGGGAGGCAAGAATATCAGGAAATCAAGGTTAACCTCTTTTGTATACTTCAGGGGGCTACATGAAGACCCCCATAAATACCCACTTAAAGTACAAAAGTCTTCAGAAATGAATACATACATTTTACCTTTTTAAAATTTATTTTTTCTGCCATTTTAGTGAGGAATGCTAATTGAATAAAATATGTTCATTTCTAGACCAGGAGAAGATTTAGACTTCATAAATTTAATCTTTACTATATAAGATATTATCTTGTAGATAATTTTTTTGTAGAATTTGAGTTTTAAATAGTTGTTTGTATGAACAAACTCCATGGGAAGTTCCTCCAAATAATTTTCATAGCGTCTGTTAATTTTCACAAAACAAGGTATATAGCAGGTAGGTTTTTATTTATATTACTTTCAATAACAACAAAGAAAGTTATGAGCAGATTCATTGGTGTCATCATTAGCAAGAAATGCAGTGAAGATGAAACACAAACCCGGAGCCTAGCCAAAGCTAGGAAGAAAACTAAGCCTGGAAGAATGAGTCAGAGAAGGTGCACATTGGTTTTGAAGAGCAAAATTGTGTTTGTACATTTAGTTATTCTCTGTTTCAGATGAGTTCTATGCATGCTTTCTACAATAGGAGAGAAAGACCGGTTGCCATTTGTTCTTTACAGGTGTGTCAAAATCAAAACAAGAGATGAGATGCCAGTACTGTTCATGCAGCTGCCCTAGGGTTCCAGGAGTCCCTGGAGTACAGAAGGATTCAGAACCTGGGCATTGGACCCTGTGCTGACAAGGAGCCTCCCATTCATGGACCGACCACCACTATAAACATGCAAATGTGAAGTTGGCCGTCTACATGGATAGGAAGGAGCAAGGTAGAAGGGGAAGAAGTATCTTTTTCTGGAGAGGCAACGCACCTTGTACTTTTTCATTTCTATACTAGCTAAGTGAAAGTTTTGCTAGATTTTAGGACCAGTCTTAAAGTCGCCTCCATTAGAATGAGTTAATCCTTCAAATAGTTAAAACAAAAAGGATGTGAGGAAGATATACAACCTTTCAGAGACACCAGAGCTGCACTGTTGGGCTGACCAACTGAGGGACCTTGACTCACGGGTCTGAAGCCGTAGAGTGCTCACAGTTTAGAAGTTGGAAGTTTGTTTTCTGTGTTCAAGGGTTGTATAAGGGAGATCAGGGATTGATATACTGAACAAAATTGAATCTTATTCTTCCATATTTGCTAACATATGTTTTTAAAGAACAGATATTATTCATTTTCCAGATAATGGGAAGACATTTTTAGTCAGAAGGAAACTTAACTAGTTCAGATATTTTAGGTCAGTGGTTCTCAGCTGAAAAGGTATAGTAGAAACTGTGATTGCTTTTCCCAGGTAAACATACTAGCAACTTCCCATCATTTGAACAAGAGCTGCAGAATCAATGAGGGAAAATGAAATTCAGATATGTAGGGTTAGAAGACACCAACTAAATAATCTTATCTTTTCTCAACCCTCTAGCTTTGAAAATTATGCTCAACAGCAAGAAGAAAATCTTAAATCATTAAAACAATTATGTAACACAGAACCTCACCTAAAGGGGCAAAGTTATCCAGCATCCATTTGACTAAATCGATTTTCTCTTTCATATGAATTCTTGCTGTGCCTATGTCTTGCTGAAATACCCTGTACGTATACACTGTGACGTACTGGACTGATACTTGTTAAATGTTCTTGTGTTTTTGAGCTCTTGATCTATGATCTTAGTCTTTAATGTTTTGGAATTTTTTTTCATGTTTATTTATAAAGTGTTGTGGAAAAGACAAGAGTGGTGCTAAAGTTTGATTACTCCACATAGGATTGTTATTGGAAGATTTTTGTGTCGTATATACCAAGAAATTACCATTCATTATTTTTAATTTAAGGTTATTACTCAAAAGTGGACTGATTCTAAGGCAACTAGGAGACCCTTCACTTTGAGAAAAATGTATGAGTGAAAATACTTTCTTTTTGTAAACAGCTCCTGATATACAATATCCTCTGGGGTGCCAGTTCTGCTATTTATGTTTTAATTAAAGAGCACCCTGCCTCTCTATTTGTGGGCCACTTAAACAAGTGGGTGTCTTGGTGAGAAGTTCAGGAGGTTGGTGGCTATAGCTGAGTTTAGGATTGACTCAACTCTGGGCAGCAGTGGTATATGAATGCCAAGTGCTAAGAATGTTTGGAATGTAGACTTGCCAGCACTGATAAAGTTTGCTTTGTTCCCCTGTGTGACTTGACCCATTGAGAAATTGTGGTTCCCTAGGAAGTTTTAATAGTTCAAAATGTTTAGTTAATAAAGAAAATGGCCACAACATAATTCAGCTTGTTTTCACCTGCTGCCTCGAAGATTAACTTTCTTAACCATAATGGGATAGAACTGTCCCTTGCTTGAAAAAGAAATTTATGGAGCTCATCACATTTGTTAGTTTCCACAAACATGAAGCTCTCTGTGGGGATTTTTTTTTTTTAATCATAAAATCCCTAAGGCGTTGGCAACTAAAATTGTGGTAACTTCATCTAAAACCAAATCTCAGGGGAAGGCACACCCACTTCTCTGTATCAGCTTAATCTTTCACTAGACTCAGAAGGGTTTTGAATTACTTCAGGAAAAGTAGTGACTGATAGAGCTTAACCTTCCGTTTTCCTCATTTATTTTCATTAGAGAATGGGAGTGGAATTCAGAACATTCAGATGTGGAGTTAATGTGCGTCACTGCTGCCAGCCCCTGCTGCCAGCGATAGGTTCTGTGTTTTTCCAGTGGGAAACTCTGATCCACAGAGATGCATGCAAACCTGCACCTCCTTGCTCTTTTCTGCTTTCCTCCCGATTGTTGCTTACTCTTTGAAACATCAGCTGACTGTACAGAGCCTCTGTGGAAGCAGATTTCAGAACAAAGGTGATCTGTAAAAGCAGCACGTAAGTCTTAGTTCTGTCTGTATGTCTGTTTCCTGTTCTTATTTGATAGTTTTAAGCTTCCCTACTTTGGTGTTTAATGTTGAATGCTCTGTACATAATTGAAGCATTTTCCTCGTTAAATTTTCTCAAAGGATTTTGATGAACTTACGCATGTTCTAGTCCTAGTAAGTCACTTGCATGATTGTTTCTTATGGCCAACAGTAATGGGTGAAAGCCATTTATTTGTGTTGTCATAAATGTGTTTGACACTTAGTAGATGAATAATAAATGTTTCTGAAGCATATAAACTATATCTTACATAAACTATAGTTATATTTCTAGGGCATCGAGGTTTTGCAGTTTACAGAATGTTGCCTGTACATTTCAGAAACTCCCGAGGAGCACTTCTCAGGTCAGTAAGACAGAATGCTGAAGAAGGCATATCAATGTTGACAGTGAGCGACTGTAAACATCCTCGACTGGAAGCTGTGAAGCCACAAATGGGCTTTCAGTCGGATGTTTGCAGCTGCCTACTGCCTCCAACTTCAAGGAGTAATTATCTTGTTGGCTGAAACCAATACCTTGCTTTCTCTTTGATTTATTTTTACAAAGCTTGGGTGGAAAAGATAAATTAAACAACTTCAAAACCACAGAAGTGTTCTTCCTGTGCGTAGAATATGCAATATATGTACTCAAAAAATATAACAGTATTTTTAAGCTAAGCAAAGAAATATAGTATTATTTAAAAAAAACAAATAGGATAGTGCTTCAAAAATTATTTTAAAAAATAGGCTCTTTAATCCACTTTTATTTATCAAATCTCAGAGTACGTATTTTTTTTAGGTCAATTCACACACACACACAAAAACTGTTAATGTAACTAAATTATTTGAAAAGAGAGGAAGTAAAATCCAAAGTAGAGAATTAATTCATGTTTCATAGTGCTTGAATTAAACCACCTACCCCTTCTTGGTTTAGTATTTCATGAAGTAATGATTTTCACCTTAATAAAGTATCTAAAACATTGCCTCAGGTAACTTGAAAAGTATATTTGCTTTCTTTTGCTTGATCTACTTTATAGTCTTGGTTGAGATTTTCCTTTTAACTAAACTGATAAAGTAACTCATCCCCCTTTAAGATAGTACACCAAATTCTATTCTTTATGAAGACAATTTCAGAATGGGAAGCCTAGCACAGATCCCTGAAGGTAGCACAGATCCCTGAAGAACATAGTTTCTAATTTGCCTTTTTTGTTAATCTGTGTTTTTCTTATGGCTTAATGTGAATGTTCATTTAGTTAAATTATAAGAATGAGACACCTTAAAAAGAGAAATAGACAGCATCTTTACCTTGTAAAGCACACTCTTTGAAACAGCAGTTTCATTACTGTAGAAATGACAGCTTCTATTCTCCCAGTTAATATCATTAGTCTTACTAACAGGAGTTCTTACTGAAAGAGTATTCCATCCCATATGTGCTGGCCATGCTGATGGCTGGAAAGATAGGTGACTAGAAGTCAGTTTTCCTCATACATAAAGACACCAAGTGAGAAAACTCAATTAGTCATGCCAGGCATGAGGAGTTAGTTGACTAACACTGAAACATAGAGGGGTGAATAGAGAAGCCCCAGGGTCTGGAACTGAGCAGCATTGCTTTAATAGGTAAACTGAAAACATTTAGTGTAAGTAACCCAGCTGTGTCCCAGGGAAACAAGCAGTATTTCCCAGGGAACTGGCTATAGGTTTGAAGAAATTATTTGACCTTCACTTCCTTTATATTTACCCCTGTGTTGTCTCACACTTCTTTCCTTGGTTTGTTGACTTCTACATTTTCCACTGTCCACTACTCTTTGGTTATTTCCTTTACATACTTACTGGAATTTTTTAACTTGTAAAATTTGCTTCATTCTTAGATATAAACCTCTATTAATTATTTTGGTTAGTTTTGAAATTAATACCTGTTAGGTTTTGTGCTCCTCATTTCCACAGTAATTATCTAAAATACTGTTTTACAATATCAACAATGTGCTATTTATAGCTGAAATATGATCTGGATTTTTTACCCCCATTTTATTAAAAATAAACTTCAGTCTAAAACAGCAGTATTACATTATAAAATTATATTGTCAAAGTATTGTGTACTTAAGATTGAGTATCATTTTATATAAATCAACTATTACTCATTATTTTTACATGTATTTTCTTTAATTTAAAATCACATCCATATCTGCATAATAAAGCACCTTACATGAACTACAACATAAAACAATGTTCTTTTTCTTCCTCCCCCTTTTCCTTTCATGTTGGGCCTTGTGCTTGCTTGGCAATGGTTCTTAAACTAAGTACATGCCCAGAGTTTTCAAGTGGCCTGCAGCAGGTCAGTTACTGAAAATAAAACACGTCCTTGGTGCTGGAGAAATAAACTTAAGTGTTCATTTCTTCAAAGCCAGTAATGCTTTAAAAGTGAGCAGCATGCCTAAGTAACCTTAAGGAGTGTAAATACAGGGTTTTATTTGTAACTGTCCACAATAGAAAGTGTGACAGCCTTTGAAGGGGGATTTCTGAAGGACGTATATAAGATCTGAAAGTGGCATTGGTGGGTGATTTAAATGATACTTACAGTTTTCCTGACCGTAGAACTCAAGCTTGAACCTGCACTTAAGTTTATGGTGATGTCTTCATAAAGAGCATACATGTGTAAGTCCTTTGCTCCCTGAGAAGACAGCTGCAAGCTGTGAGGGTTGTGATGCCTAGCAAACAGATTTCTTATCTAGACCTGTGAACACCATCTCTACCTGCTTTGATATCAGATTGTGTTGTTTTCTTTTGCGAAGGTATTACCTAAATGTTACCATCAAAAAATAAGTATTTTCTAAGTATTACCAGGTTTTGATGGTTTATTAACACTAATTTGAAGTTGCTAGTTGTTTTTACCTATTGGGAGAGTTAATATGACATTAATTATTTCTTTTAACTTTTGAAGTGATTTAATGAAATCTTAAAGATAATTGATAGTGAACTATCTTAAGAGACTTTTGCTAAAGGAACTGAAAACTTTCTTTACATGGCTCTCGAAGAAGTACAGAATAAGTACTGAATATTCTAAATAGTTGGGAAGCTAGGCTTGTTAGTTTATATTATAGTTGTTTATATGCACGACTAAGCAAATTTAGGACTGAACCATTTGAAATTGAGGTTTTATGATTGTTATTTTTCTTCTCCATTTTTAATCCTCTTAATGCCAGAAATTCAGTAAATAAGAGTATTTTGTTGGTGGTACTTTTTTGTTTTTATAAGTCCACTAAATGTGGAGCAGCTAACGAAATGGCTCGTTGGGTAAAGGTGATTGACTTTAAGACTGATGTCTTTTAATGCACTGACTGCTAGTCTTGCAAATGGGAGTTGACCAATTAAATATTCTTTAATAGACTTCCTTGGTGGTTATTCACAACAGGTAATCTTTTACTAATATATACTTAAAATCAGGCACTGTGACTGTGGTGAGCAAGTTGGTATTGCCAAGTGATACTTAATCTGCCTTTCTAATCTGTAGATTTAATTGTTATATCAACTTAATGATGCAGTACGCATTAGAATGAAAGTTTTTTGATGGAAAATGAAAATTAAGTAGACTGTGTTCATCCATCACAAATACTAAATATGAACTTACTTTCTATTTAATAGGCATGATTAGAGAGATTAATGAAGAATGCCCATTTCCCTTTCATTTATGAATCTTTCTTGCTAGAGAACAGAAAATAGTGTGATACTGTATCATAAGTTGTTACATTCGGATTTCTTGCAAGGCTGATCATAGTATCTAAATTTTGGATTTGGTGATTTTTTTTTTAAGCCCCTGCTCCATTGTTTTAGTCCATTGTGTTCTTCCTCTTGTTCCTTCCTCTACACAGATAAATGTTCTCTTTCCACCCATGTCTACATGCAGACACATAATGTCTTTGCATACTTGCACACATACACATGCATGTACACTCATACTTTGTTTTTTGGTTCTGAATGGAATTTCCTTAGGGAAGGATTCCTTTATTCCCTTTAGTTCATGCTGTAGCCTCTTTTGTCAGGAATCACAAGTTTTACCATGTGACATGCACAGAGGACAGCAAGTAAGTGATCAGAAGTTCTCTCAGTAAAAACTAGAACCTTACAGTGAGTAAGGCAGTCCCAGAGAGGCTAAGCAGAGTTCTGCCTGGTAATCCTTACAGCAAATAGTGGCTACTTTAAAGAATACTCATCGACATTAGATTTGTATTTGTTTCTATGAAACATACTTTGGATTTTGAATTTAGTTTAATGATACAACCTTATACATAGAATTTGATTCTTCCAGAATATGATTTTTTTAAAAAGATAATGACTATTAGCTGGCTTTAATAAATGTCTCACTTATAGGAAGGCTAGTGAGGATATACATAAAGAAAAAAAAAAAATCTTTGCTCCCTGTAGTACTAATAGGCGGAGATATGCAATGTTAGGTGAACCAGTGACCAGCATCGCCTGAATCTGACCTGAGACCAGTCTTCCCAGGAAAGGTCCTGCAAGAATTCCATGATAAGAAGAGGAGAAACCAACAATAAAATGTCACTAAGCAGGGCATTTTTCCAACCCCAATATAATATGCAAATAAGCTAGACTAGAATAATTTGTTTCACATTCCTTTACTCTGATTGGGCTATTAAAGAACAAAAGAGTTTTAAATAATGAGGGGAAATAAAAGCCAAGAATTGGTCACACCATGTGATTTAAAACTTAGGCAGGAAAGCATCCTTGAGGAAGTCTGTACAGAAGGGATAAGGACCATGTTTATGGGCTTTCAGTGATCATTTACTGGGCCAAGTGTGGACACATTCTTCTGGTTGTTTGGGCAGAAGAGTGTGGACAGAAAGGGAAGGAGAGAAAGAAAGGCAAGGACCGATACTTATGCACACCTTTCCTTTCCCTGGGGGCCACAGCTTGCTTTTCAGCTGTGGTGGCATTTAAATGATTATGAGAAAAATATGGTGCTGCTTGGTGCTTTTAGTAATGGTGCCATTGGTAACATTGTAGATGTCATTTGCCTAGCACTTTTCAGAGTGCTCTATTGTATCTGTCACAGCTGAACTGTCACAATCTTTTCTTTATAAATAAGGAAACTAAGGCAGGTTGGGTTACATAGAGTTTCTAAGCAAGTGGGAGAGAATATAAATTCCTTAGGCTCGCACGATAAAGACCAACCAATCTGAGGTGAAAGGGCTGTGGAAGGCATCTGAAGAGTACTCTCAACAAGTGGAGAAAATGAAATACAAGGAAGGTGTGGAGAGAAATGTTGGAGTGCGGGTGGGTGCATGTCCTCAGAGATGGCCTGGATTGGCTGGTCCGCTGCATGGAAAAGGGTGTCTGGAAGCAGTACGGTGGGAAAATAAGTAGAATATTTGGGAAGTTTGAAAGTGCAAAAATAGCTCTCCAAACATAATCGCAATGGTAAGCTACACTTTGAAAGAGAGTTGAATTATAGGTTAAACTTATTATGCAGGCTTGTTTTATGTCTCTTCAAAACTTCAAAATAGGGACAGAAACCAGACTCTTGCTGCATCTCTAAATAGGCTGCTGTTTTCCTTTCTTTTTGTAGTTTTAAAGAATCATTCATGCCAGCACAGTTAATGAGCTTTAGCTGTTGAATGAAATTATATATTCTGTTGAGTAAGGCCCTTCTAAATCTGCCATTGTCTTCTGCTTGCCTTGGTGTCTTTAGCACCAGGCTTCTTCTAAGTCATAATAGCCAAGTTCTCCCGAGAATCTGGCTCTGGGTCATACTGGACCTGTAGAGGAGAGGTCCTTTGGGCAAAGTTAGTCAGATGGGATGTCATTTTTCTATACATGACTTCTCTTCACCAAGCCTGCTGAAAAATTCTAAGGGGAAGCCATTCAGTTTTCTAAAGTTTTTTTGAAACAGAATCTTGATCTGTCAAATTATATAGGAACTTCAGTTTCCTAGAACACAGCTGCATATATTGTTGAGTAAAAAACATGAATGAGACTTAGTGTTTTCCTCCAAGATGTTTTTCTGTTGCATCCCTGTCTTGGAGTTTCTTGTGTAGGCTCGTAGCATTCCCATCTATTTTTTTTTTTTTTTTTTCGAGACAGGGTTTCTTTGTATAGCCCTGGCTGTCCTGGAACTCACTTTGTAGACCAGGCTGGCCTCGAACTCAGAAATCCTCCTGCCTCTGCCTCCCAAGTGCTGGGATTAAAGGCGTACGCCACCACGCCCGGCTCCTATTATTTATTGCATGGGATTTAAACTTCTCTCTTTAGTAATTCAATTCTATGAGAATTGAAACTTGGACCTTGGGCATGGTTGACAAATGTTGTTTATCACAATTCTATCTAATCCAAGCCCTAAATCTAAACCATTTAGTCTTCCTTAAATATTTCTCTGAGATGACCACTTTTCTCTACTTATAAAGGTAAACCGATTAGCTGGGTGTCACTATGAAGTAACTTCTCATTTTCCTCTGTCCTTAGGGCTGAGCTCTGTGGGATTTGCCTCCTTGATATACTTGGTGGCTGCTATAGACAGTGCTTTGTGCTAGAAAGAAACGAACTCCATGTTGGTCTAACAGCACAAGCTCTGTCCATGCACAGCGCTTAGCAGACCTGGGGGATGCTTCATGTGCTGAACCCCCTTTGCAATGAAAGCATCCACTCTTCCACTGAAAAGGCACTAAAGTTTTTTCACAAACATTTCTTCATTCATTTAACATAAGAAAAATATTTGGTTAACATATTTAAGTGCCTGCTGTGTAAAAACAGATCTGTTATTTTTTTCTTAAACCCTGGTGAAGTGTTAATTTAACCAATCAAGTTATATTTCAGACTTAAATGTAAGAAAATCAAATCAGAAGAAACGCACATGAAGCAAAGGCATTGTATGAACAGATACACACACAACTACAATTTTTCAGTCTTTGATTTTCTATTTATTTACATCCCTGATTCTATATGGGTCTTCTATAAATGGCCAGTTGTTTATTACTTAAACATTTTAGCTGTTGGCAAGATTAAGTTGTGAGCAATCCAAGAGTGCTTTTCTGATTATTCAGTCACCATATTAGTTATTTTCATCCTTGCTGTGATTAAATTCCAGACAAGGGCCAAATGAAGGCCTAAGTTTGGGTCAGAGTTTGAGTGCATGGTCCATCATTATGGTGGCAGTAACATGAGGCACTTGGTCACATTATGCCTGCAGTGAGAAAGGGGAGAGAGACGTGAATCCTAGACCTTCACTTAGCTCACTTCTTTGCTTTTGCTCAGTTCAGTACTCAGCCCATGGTACACTGCCACATACATTCAGAGTGAGGTCTTCCATCTTACTTCTGCAGAGCTAGGTAAAGAATTAGCTAAGGGGGGTCGGGGGGAACCTTTACAGAAATACATAGAGATTTGCTTCCATGGCTATTTTAAATTTCATCAAGTTGACAGTCAAAAATCTGCTTTCAGAACTATGGCAGTATATGAATACCTTCACAATCTTTTCCCTTGACATATCTTTTGATGGGGAACTAATCTCAATGAGTGACAAGAAAAATATTGATAATGAGTGAAACACCCAGTCAAAAGGGATACCATGCAAGCTTTCTGTAGTTTGCTCTTATATTTTTAAGGGTATGTTAAAATTAAAGTCTGTGAGGCTCTCCTGTACTCTGTAGTGAGAACGTCTGCTGATACACGGGCCACTTGGAATTACTGCTTAATGTGTACAATGCCTATCTTAGCCATTTCTGAATTAATAAGACTCCCTATGCTTTACAGATCTCAGCTATGTAATACAGTATATTCAAGGACTGCTTCAGAAGTAGTATTTATGTAGGTATACACATTTGTTCTTCTAACATGTAGACATTGAAGACTATCCCTGGCACTGGATAGCACAGAATACTAGCTCGCTGACTAAAACAAATGGCTGCCAGAGTGTATTATTAAATTCCAACTGTCTTACTTGTTAGAAAATTATACTCCTTTTTTTGTACACAACTTAGTACCTTTTTATTAACATTTTCAACTCTAGCAAATAGCTCTGTTTTTCTTGTCATTATTATGTTTCCAACCATTCATATGCTTTTAAACTAATACTTGGTAATGCTCATATAAAATGACATGAGTTAAAGTTTCAGTGTCTGGAATGTGTAAGGCCCTGTATCATAATAAGTATCACAGAGACTCCATTTCTAGCTCTACCTGCTGTACCTGAGTCACCACTGTGAGACAATCACATAATCAAGCCACTCTTACATTACTAAGTAGTGGTGACTTCATTTCCGTGTTTCCTTTAGGCTACTATTTGGGAGACTCCCTTCCAATAGAGGAAGTGGGCTGATGAAGGCCAGTGTTTTCATTTCAGATCCTTCACATCTCTGGAAAGCTGCATCCTCTGTAGAAAATAGTGTTGTATGTGTGCCAGAGTATAACCCTGACATTTATCAGGGAGAGGGAGGAGGTCACATAATGCCTTGTGTCTTTCAGCAGTAATCCTCCCATTTGGCAAGAGTTAGACAGGAAGTGTTTAACAATGGGATTTTATAAAATTCAATATAATAATGAGTGTTTTTATATTTGAATGGATCTAAGGAAGTTTTCTTTTTTTTTTTTTCTCCCCCTAACAGGATGGGCACTTAGAGTGAAGGTATCTATAGATTTGGGAGCATTTCCTTACTTTATTAAACGTTGTATAATATTTTTCCATTTTATCATGTAAATGAAGGGAGAAAGGTAAGAAAGCTGTAGAAGTCTCCATATTGATTTCAAATAGTTTGCTTAAGGAGAGTCAGTGAGAAAGTAGCTGTCTTTAGGAAGATGATTTTATCAGCAGCAGAGGCCTTAGAATGTCTTCAACTAGACTATAAACAGTGAAGTTATTTTCTTTCACATTTGTACCATAAGACCTGGTAGTCTATTTAGTTCTTCCACTAATCATATTCAAAAGGAGGAAATAAAAACACCAAATTATTTAAGTGTCCTTCTACCTTCTCTTATACCTTTAAAAAAATTAAGGAATGGCTGCTCTAAGGCAGGATTTCAGATCTATGTTCACTCATTTTTAAAATACTTGTCCACCTGTTACAATAAGTAGGACTCTGATAAGGGTTGGTGACACAGCTGTGAGCAAGGCCAGAGCTGTCCCTGCCATCCCTTATCTATTACTGACAGACACTATGAGGTCTGCGGAAGGAATGAGTGAGACATAGTTGCTGAATAGGTGCTGCATAGACCAGAGCTTAGTAATTGTGTCTGCTAAAGTAGGAATTCTTCAAGTTGTTGAGAGTCTAAATCTAGACAGATTGGGAAACTGGTAGAACTGGGAAAGAAAGCCCAAGAAACTGGAATTTGGATCAGCTTGCTTTTTAAAGCATTGAATAGTAATATTAATAGTTTTCTCATGCCAGTAATTCAGGCGAATAATAGTGATAGCTCTCACTTTCTGGCCTATGTGTTCTAAAAGTGGCAGCATCATGTGAAGTAAATGTCCTTGAACTTAGAACTGCCATATAAGAATTTTAATCCTTTTACTAAGAGGAAAATCCTAATAGAGCAATGAGTCAATCTTTTACTACATTGCCCAAGTCTGATGCTCTTTAGAGAGTTTTCAGAGAATTGCTTATGCAATACCCATTTTGTCTACTGTTGCCTCAGAGGGTTCACATTAATCAGCTCCTGAGGTTCTTTGCTTTGGTGTACACTATGCCTGAGCTGACTTCTGACTTAATCAGTCCTGTTCACAGGTCTCAAAGGGGCTATAGGTGAGAAACCACAAGATAATTGGCACAGGATTCCTATTTAACCTACCTCAGTCCATTCTCCCTTCTCCAGTGCAGCTTATTCCTTAGTCTAAAAATTCTGTAACCCTTTTTAAAAACTGGAGAAAAGGAATAGATAGCCTTTGTTCGCTTGGAGATTACAGCTTGCAGGAACCTGGTTCTAGGTGCCCACCTCTCCTGTCACCTTCTAGAGATGCTAGGCTAGAATATTTTTGATCAGATTTAGAAGGTCTGTGTGTGACCCAGTTGCCCAAAGGAAAAATAAATGTTTTCTTTTCTTAACACTGCTATCTGCTGTCCTTCTTCCTTAGTTTCTTGATAGTTGTTTGCTTCCGGGCATCTTTCAATTTCTTATTAATAACACATGTATGTATATCACACAAAGATGTGGAAATGTCTATATACAATTAGACAGATAAGTCAAAATGCCAGATAAACATTTGCTTCATTTATTTTCCTGGTCAATTATCACTTTAGTA